>NW_022436974.1:326416-391290 GCF_009761245.1 Sapajus apella | reverse complement strand
AGAAAGAAAGAAAGAAAGAAAGAAAGAAAGAAAGAGAGAAAGAGAAAGAAAGAGAAAGAAAGAGAAAGAGAGAGAAAGAAAGAGAGAGAGAGAAAGAAAGAAAGAATCAGAAAGAAGGGAGAAGGGGAGGGGAGAGAGAAAGAGAAAGAAAGAGGAAGGAAGGAGGAAAGAAGGAAAGAAAAGAAAGAAAGAAAAAGAAAAGCAAACAGTGTCCCTTATCCCTTAATATCTCCTAAGAGTCAGGTCTAGGTATCCGAGGCTCAGGATTATGACCTGAAATATATCTTCTCCTTTGCAATAGGGTTTGAGACCTCTTAATAATTTTATAGCTTCTATAAGGCATCCTGGAAGTAATGTTGTCCATGGTTAGTCAATCACAAGTCAAATATGTCTTCCCACGCTAAAGCCCCCCAAAATTAAAATTTCTCACTGCTCTCTTAGTCTATCTTTCCCTTTAATATCCCATTGATTCCCATTCTGCTTTCATCCTCAATTTTTTCCAACATCTCCATAGCCTTTATGATGAGATGATAATGTGAAGCTCCTATCTCTTGTGGTACCATAAGGGAGATTGCCCCAGTCCCAGCTCAGCAAAGATTCAAGGCCCAGATTTGAAACAACAGATTGGCTTGCTAAGTGACAGAATTGCCTTAATTTGTAGGGGAATTTGCTCTGTGGTGCTATCATCACGGGTATAAAAGTCAGTACTAGGGCTGGGCACAGCGGCTCATGCCCGTAATCCCAGCACTTTGGTAGGCTGAGGCGGGCGGATCATGAGGTCAGGAGACGGAGACCATACGGGCTAACACGGTGAAACCCCATCTCTACTAAAAATATAAAAAATTAGCCAGGCATGGTGGCATGCACCTGTAATCCCAGCTACTCTGGAGGCTGAGGCAGGAGAATTACTTGAACCTGGGGAGGGAGAGGTTGCAATGAGCTGAGATGAGCTACACCCCAGCCTGGGCAACAGAGCAAGACTGTCAATAAAAAAAAAAAGTCAATACTGTGCTCCTCCAACCTGGCAGGCATCTTATTCCACTGCCAAAACACAGAACTTCAGCTGTGCCCGTGTGATGAGCATTGGAGACCATGAGAATCCATGTGCACTCTCCTGAAATCTTATCTCATGTAATCGTGTTCATGATTTATTCACTGCTTTGAGAGGATATCAAAGCGAAATCACCTTAAATAATGACCTTATTGTCATTTTAGCCCATCCCTGAGCCCAAATCAGAGTCTGTGGTCTATTCTGGGCTTAGCTGTGTCACCCTGACATCTATATCCTCAAACCTACTTTTAATTCAATCCTCTTCCCACCTAATTTTTCAGCCACTTTTCCCCTCCTTTGAGTATAATATAACCCTAACTCTGGACAAAGTACTTTCTATTCAAAACTAATTCTTTTTTTTTTTTTTTTTGAGATGGAGTTTGAGGCTAGAGTGCAATGGCGCAATCTCGACTCACCAGAGCCTCTGCCTCCTGGGTTCAAGCAATTCTCCTGCCTCACCCTCCCAAGTAGCTGGGCTTGCAGGCATGTACCACCACATCCAGCTAATTTTGTATTTTTAGTAGAGACAGGGTTTCTCCATGTTGGTTGGGCTGATCTCAAACTCCTGACCTCAGGTGATCCACCTGCCTTGGCCTCCCCAAAGTGCTAGGATTACAGGCGTGAGCCACCGCACCCCACCTTCAAAACTAATTCTTAATCGTTTCCATTGTCTCTCTTATCAGTAACTGACACTTGGCCTTGTATGTTCCCTGCTGTTCCCTATGGAATTCTTACCATCCAATTCCCACCGCCTTAGTATACAAAGTAGAGAGGACCAGCTTGCTCCTAGAGTATATCTAGAACTGATTCATCACTCTTTTACCCACCATCCTTCACTTAAACTTCATACCATTCCTACTAGTTTAAAAAGAGTTCAGATATAGACATATTTTAGAATGCAACTGATCGGGATATAAAAGTATAGTATATTTATTACAAACAAGAACCATGATTAGATATGAAAACAAGAAAAACTATTTGGGCAGCAAACTCTTACTACTTTTAAAATGGTATGGCATCACCTAGAAATAGCAAGGTTTTAAAACCATCTGTAGTTTACATATTAATCTGCATTAAAGTTATTTGTTGTAATTGTCTTCAGTAGAAATTATCTGTAGATTATATAATTATATAAAGCAAATATAAAGTAAGTGAAATACTCTCCTCAATTTTCCTAACAACTTATTATGGTTTAAAAATGCTTCAAAGAAAAGGCGAAATCCTTTAGAAGCACTATAAATTTTAGGAAGACAAGTTGCAATTCACTTGAAACAAATTTCATTATATATTGTTAATATACTTAGAAGTAAAAACATGCAATGAGTCATGTTTTCTTTTATAGAATACTACAAAATTGAAATTTTCTAATTAAACCAATAACATCTAAATGCCATCTACAGTTAAATTTTGCCTAATATGTTTGAAATACTAAGTCAAAAGATAAACTTTCAAAAATCTTTAATATACTATCACAAATTATCATAGAACTTGCATTACCATCTTAAATGAGATTATTTAAAATATGGATTATACATTCTTCTAACTTTCATTGAAACAGATTTAATCTTGACAGGTGAGTTGTTTTTGGTCCATGTGCCCCATTGAATTCCAGTTGCAAGCAATTTTCCAGGGAAGTGATGAATGCCATTTAGATTTGCTAGACCGCATTGGTTAAACCACCAGCCGGTCTTGTTATTGAGGTGACTGCAGCTCTTCACAGACTGACCATTGACCAGGCATGCAGGGAGACACCCATCATTATCAACATCTGACGTGCTAAAAGGCATTGCGTTTTGATTATCTTCTTTTTTGAGGCCCCGGAATGCATCACCTCGGAAAAAAAAATTTAATGATTAAATTTAAAGGAAATTTCTATTATTTTAATTAACCATTACCAGCATATTAGGCAAGAGCATCACATTTGGAAATAAGGTTTAAATTATTTTTCTACTGTTTATCATGTTAAAATCCTCCTACTCAAAGATTCAACATGCCAAAATCTGGTGATGAGTTCCGTAACATGACAGGCATCTTTAAAAGAATATTTGATATAAAAGTCACAATCCAAAATGGCAGTTTTACTGTGTAGATATAACCAGATAATTTAGACCAAAATTTAGAGTGTATAGACCTGTCATGTACTCTCTAATTGGGCAGACCAATATGATAATTGATAATTTAGGAAAAGAAAATAATTTACACAGGGTAGGTTTTCATACCACTACCATTTACGCCTTTTAGCTAGAGAAACTTCTACCTTTAAGAAATTTAGATTTACAGCTGGGCACGGTGGCTCACGCCTGTAATCCCATGACTTCGGGAGGTTGAGGCAAGCGGATCATGAGGTCAGGAGTTCAAGATCAGCCTGGCCAATATGGTGAAACCCCATCTCTACTAAAAATACAAAAACCAGCCAGGCACGGCTAGTTTTTGCATTTTTAGTAGAGAGGGGTAGCATGCACCTGTACTCCCAGCTACTCAGGAGGCTGAGGCAGGAGAATTGCTTAAACCCAGGAGGCAGAGGATGCTGTGATTCGAGATCACACTACTGCACTCTAGCCTGGGTGACAGAGTAAGACTTCATCTCAAAAAAAAAAAAAAAAGAAAAGGAAAAGAAAAGAAATTTAGATTTACAATTACAGAAGTTGGTTTGTTTTTTTTTAAGGGACTATCAACCTCATGTAGAAAGAATACCAATGCCCTCAAGAAAAATTCAGGTATATTTTTGAGGTATACCTTTTCTTCATGGCTCTTCACATGATTTATGTACCAACTGGATAGTAGTTAAGACAATACCATATTTAAAGAGCTTCTATTGAACATTGTTTTATTTTATTTTGTTTTGTTTTGTTTTTGAGACAGAGTTTCGCTCTGGTCGCCCAGGCTGGAGTACAATTGCAAGATCTTGGCTCACTGTAACTTTACCTTCTGGGTTCAAGCAATTCTCCTGCGACAGCCTCCCAGGTAGCTGGGATTACAGGCATGCACCACCACACCCAGCTAGTTTTTGTATTTTTGGTAGAAGCAGGTTTCACCATGTTGGCCGGGCTGGTCTTGAACTCCTGACTTCAAGTGATCCGCCCAATTCAGCCTCCCAAAGTGCTAGGATTACAGACCTGAACATTGTGTGTAAGGTATCCCTCATATTTACAGTATCCCCACAATGATGAAGCATCTTGGCCAAGCTGACCCAGTTAGCTCAGTGGCAGGAGCGGGAGTGACATTTTGTTTCATAAAGCTCCATAAAGGTAAAGATTCTAAGTAAATCCATAATACCTACATTTCACCTATATGTAAACTTTGGCTAATGTTTGAAACACTAACTAAAAGAGAAGCCATATAAAATCTGTGGAGAAACCAAGGTCTGTGTTTCTTTCATTATTTCCAAATGTTGGGCATCTCTTGAGATAAATCTTTTGAAGAGTCTGAAGAACTTCATTAGCAGTGGTGGCCTATCCCCAACTCTGCTGATCATTAAAGTCTCTGACTGTGTACTTCACTGGAAACAAAACACATGCATTGTAGGTATTTCAGAGAATATATAATCTCCAATACCCACACAGTGTAATACCTTTCCAAAGTTCCAGTGAGAGAGACAATATTCATGGAGCCTTGCCTGAACAATGTGATCATTCCATGGATACTCTCCCTAGATAAAGTCTGACCGGAAATAAAATCTATTGAGGATCATGGACCATACAACACGTAAGCTCCTCAACAGATCTTGTTTAGCTCATTGAAAAAATATATGCATAGGTATATTTCCTTAAAAATAGCCTATCAAAAATACACTCATCATGTTTTCTGTGAGAGTGCGGTTGGAGAACATGACACTTTTGTTTTCTCTCAGAATCCAGAGAAATTTATCTCAAGTCTTATCATCAGGAATAGCTGTGACTCTCATAGAACAAGTATGTTACTCAAATATTCAAATTTATATTTCTATCTTTTCTCCAAGCTCAAAGCTAAATTTGTGACCTGCCTCTAAACACACACGTGATTACATTAAACCCATTGTTTTTTATCTGTATTTCTATTGTTACATTCTGCTCACACCTTTTTCTTCATTCTTTTGATTGTACTATGTGATCAACAGTTAAAGTTACTTAACAACTTTGTTGGGAAAATGTAGAGTACAGTATGGCAAAGTTTGAGAGTTCTGTAAGGAAAAAACTTGTGTCATTATCAAGTTTATCCTTTAATTAGATCCTAGTCATCTTTCAGAGAAACCTCACATAAACTCTTCCTAATATAGTATATTCCATCTTTAGATAGTTCTTCACACTTTTAGAGAGGAAGAATTGAAAATCCTATATTGTAACTCTTTAAACTTTTCCCTATAAATCACGATTTGAGTTTCAGGCTTTCACCTAGTCTAAACCCCTCAGGTATCATAGATTCCAACCATATCAGACAACTTTCTGTGCCCTATAATTTTCCTCCCTCTATGCCTTAACTCAAGCTGCTCTTGTTTATCAACCTTCATTTGCTAAAAACCTATCCATTCTCCCAAGACTAGATCAGTGCTTCTCAACTGCAAGTATGCCAACATATCCATCTGGCTTAAAATAACTGAATCAGATTCTGCAGAAATATGTACTTTTAAAAAGCTTCCCAGGTTGAATCTGATATTAACCGCTTGTTGAAAATTGCTCTTCCATGAATATTTTTTGGGTGAAATCAACTGGAATCATTCTCACCCTCTTTCTTATCCCAAAAGTTCCATCATTATTCTGTATTTCCAGTGTTATTTATCTCCTCCTTTATATTGGGATCAGTTAAAGAGCTGCAAACATATATCATTTCTTTTTTGATTTCTAACACTACATATACATAATGCACAAGTACCATAAACAGCAACAAGGGAGTTGAATTTAGTACTTTTTAACTCAAATGGCTTTACATTTTCAGTATTAAAATGCGAGTTTAACATCAAGTGTTTTGAATTTCTAACAAATTAAATTTATTTGGAAACGAGTAGATACATCGAAGTATCATGAAAAGAACACTAAACTAGTTGTTCTGTCAGCCTAGATTCTTGCCCTGGCTCAGGGGAGATGATCTGGGAATCTTGGGCTAGTCACTTTAACACTCGAGATTTTTCACCTGTAAAGTGAGAAGACTACAGATCATCTCTAACATTCTGTCACGTCTAAATGTCAGCCTCTCTGAACATGAAAATGAAAATGCCTTCACAGCCTACTCCGCAGGCTCTCTATCCAAAGAATCAACTGAGATTACATATGGCAAATTGTTTCAGAGACTATAAAGTGCTTCAGAAGCATGAGGTGGTACAATGATCACAGCAAAGTTTCAAAACTCAACACTTGGCCAGCTTTCTTATTCATAATCTATTCTGTTATCAGTTATGTGTTATGTATAAAAGCAACTGCATTTTGTATCTTTGCTTAATAATGAGACAGTTATAATTTAGATCTGGATAATTTTATGAATAAAAAAAAACTTACCAGCATTTCCTGAATACCGTCCTAAATGCATTTTAAAAAATCTTGTTTCATCCTCTAACCAAAAATTATCATACGATGCATAAGCAAGTGTGTCATCTTCAGATTCCAAAGACACATACAGCATAAAACTGGTATTTTTCTGGTTTACTATATAAAAAATCTTTTTTAGTCCTAGCCAAAATTCTCCTGTTAAAAAAAAATGCTTAGTTTTAATATATTTTAATACAAATTAGAATAATGCTTTATTATTGAATGTTTGGTCTTGTTTAACATTTCAAACACTCTGAGATGGCTCACGTAAATAATTAAAGGCAGTGGATGGCCTCACTGAAATTATCAGTGTTTGCCTACTTGATAAAAGAAACAAACTTCCTACTTCTACTTCACCAGACTGGAGAATTTAGACCCCTTTTCATTTTCCTCTCCCCAAATTTTACTTAATTTGGGGAGAGGAGATAATAATGATCTCCCTAAATTTCATTTCCCAAAATTAAATTGGTCTTCATTTAAAGATTAAAGTAGAAAGTCAACTTTCACCTTAAGGCATGTGAACACAAAACCAACTGAAATATTGTGGCAGATAACAAAATGTTACTCACCAGCAAATGTAAAAGGTTTGACTTCCAAATCAGTGGCTCCTAAAGAAACATTTCCTAAAATGCTCAGTTGAAATTATTTTTTTCTGTCTTGGAATACTTTCCTAACAAACACTTCTTTGTTACAATACAGCTGGTCAATTTCCTATGCCTGGAACATTATGTAACAAGATTGCAATATCCCCAGGTTTAGGATCAATATTTCCATGATATATAAAGCTCCCCAGCTTAGACTGCATGCTACTTGCTAACATATTCTAGCCAATGGCTTTCTACCTTTCCCTACCCATGTGACATAACCCAAATGAGATATATGCCTCTATTTGAATTATAAAATTATTAAAGAAAGTAAGGGTCCAGTCAAGGTAAACTTCAGGGTTGGAGGATAATGTGACAGCATTCAAACTCTTAAAATTATAGCTAAGATATTAAGTCCTTCTTCAGAGCTGACAGGGGCAGACATTTTAGTAACACACTCACTTAGAATTAAAAAGTACGGAGAGAAAGTGGACCCAGTAAGAGTGGTCCGTAGGGATCCATTGAGTCTCACACAGTATATAACACTTCAGTTCCCAGTACCCCACCCTCAAATTTAAGACTTAAAAATACATTTTCTGTAATTCCGTATTTGTTTGTTTATTTTTTTGTTTTTGTTTTTGTTTTTTTTTTTTTTTGGTTGTTGTTTATTTTTTGAGAAGTCTCTCTCTCTCACCCACGCTGGAATGCAGTGGCTCGATCTCGGTTCACTACAACCTCTGCCTCCCCACCCCCTTTCAAGCAATTCTCATGCCTCAGCCTCCAGAGTAGCTGGGATCACAGAGGCATGCACTAACACTCCCAGCTAGTTTTTGTATTTTTTAAAATTATACTTAAGTTCTAGGATACATGTGCAGAATGTGCAGGTTTGTTACATAGGTATGCATGTGCCATGGTGGGTTGCTGCACCCATCGACCCATCATTACATTAGGTATTTCTTCTAATGCTGTCCCTCCCCTTGCCCCCACCCCCACAACAGGCCCCAGTGTGTGATGTTCCCCTCCCTGAGCCCATATGTACTCATTGTTCAACTCCCACTATGAGTGAGAACATGCAGTGTTTAGTTTTTTGTTCCTGTGTTAACTGAGAATGATGGTTTCCAGTATCATCCATGTCCCTGCAAAGGACATAAACTTATTCTTTTTTATGGCTGCATAGTATTCCAAGGCGTATATGTGCCACATTTTCTTTATCCAGTCTATCATTGATGGATATTGGAGTTGGTTCCAAGTCTTTGCTATTGTGAATAGTGCTGCAATAAACATACATGTGCATGTGTCTTTTTAGTAGAATGACTTATAATCCTTTGGGTATATACCCAGTAATGGGATTGCTGCATCAAATGGTATTTCTAGTTCTGGATCCTTGAGGAATTGCCGCACTGTCTTCCACAATGGTTGAACTGATTTACACTCCCACCAACAGTGTAAAATCATTCTTATTTCTCTACCTCCTCTCCAGCATCTGTTGTTTTCTGACTTTTTCATGATTGCCATTCTAACCAGCATGAGATATTATCTCATTGTGGTTTTGATTTGTATTTTTCTAATGACCAGTGTTGATGAGCTTTTTTTCATACGTGAGTTGACCACATAAATGTCTTCTTTGGAAAAGTGTCTGTTCATATCCTTCACCTGCTTTTTGAAGAGGTTGTTTGGTTTTTTTCCTGTAAATTTAAGTTCCTTGTAGATTCTGGATATTCTCAGATGGATAGATTGCAAAAATTTTCTGCCGTTCTATAGGTTGCCTGTTCACTCTAATGATAGTTTCTTTTGCTGTGCAGTAGCTCTTTAGTTAAATTAGATCCCATTTGTCAATTTTGGCTTCTGTTATCATTGCATTTGGTGTTTTAGTCATGAAGTCTTTGCTCACACCTATGTCCTGAATGGTATTGCCTAGGTTTTATTCTAGGGTTTTCATGGTTTTAGGTCTTAGGTTTACTTCTTTAATTCATCTAGATTTAATTTTGTATAAGGTATAAAAAGGGGTCCAGTTTCAGTTTTCTGCATATGGCTAGCGAGTTTTCCCAACATCACTTATTAAATAGGAAATCCTTTCCTCATTATTTGTTTTTGTCAGGTTTGTCAAAGACCAGATGGTTGTAGATGTGTAGCATTGTTTCTGAGGCCTCTGTTCTGTTCTGTTGGTCTATATATCCATTTTGGTACCAGTACCAAGCTGTTTTGGTTACTGTAGCCTTGTAGTATAGTTTGAAGTCAGGTACATGATGCCTCCAGCTTTGTTCTTTTTGCTTAGGATTGTCTTGGCTATATAGGCTCTTTTTTAGTTCCATACAAAATTTTAAGTACTTTTGTCTAAGTCTGTGAAGAAAGTCCATGGTAGCTTGATGGGAATAACAGTGAATCTATAAATTTTGGGCAGCATGGCCATTTTCACAATCCTGATTCTTCCTAACCATGAGCATGGAAGGTTCTTCTATTTGCTTGTGTCCTCTTTTATTTCCTTGAGCAGTGGTTTGCGGTTCTCCTTGAGGAGGTCCTTCACATCCCTTGTAAGTTGTATTTTTAGGTGCTTAATTCTCTCTGCAGCTATTGTGAATGGGAGTTCACTCATGATTTGGCTATTATTGGTGTACAGTGATTTTTGCACATTGATTTTGTACCCTGAGACTTTGTACAAGTTGTTAATCAGCTTAAGGAGTTTTGGGGCTGAGACGATGGGATTTTCTAAATATACAATCATGTCATCTGTAAACAAAAATAATTTGACTTCCTCTTTTCCTATTTGAATACACTTTATTTCTTTTTTTTTCTTTTCTTTTTTTTTTTTTTTTTTTTTTTTTTTTGCCTGATTGCCCTGGCCAGAACTTCCAACACTATGTTGAATAGGAGTGATGAGAGAGGGCATCCTTGTCTTGTGCCAGTTTTCAAAAAGAATGCTTCCAGGTTTTGCCCATTCGGTATGAAATTGGCTGTGGGTTTGACATAAATAGCTCCTATTATTTTAAGATACTTTCCATCAATACCTAGTTTATTGAGTGTTTTAAGACTGAAGTGGTGTTGAAATTTATTGAAGGTCCTTTCTGCATCTACTGAGATAGTCATGTGGTTTTTGTCATTGGTTCTGTTTATGTGATGGATTACGTTTATTGATTTTCATATGTTGAACCAGCCTTGCATCCCGGGGATGAAGCTGACTTAATCATAGTGGGTAAAGTTTTTAATGTACAGCTGGATTTGGTTTGCCAATATTTTATTGAGGATTTTTGCACTGATGTTCATCAGGGATAATGAACTGAAATTTTCTTTTTTAGTTGTGTCTATGCCAGGTTTTATCAGGATGATGCTGGCCTCATAAAATGAGTTAGTGAGGAGTCTCTCTTTTTCTATTGCTTGGAATGGTTTTAGAAGGAATAGTACCAGCTCCTCTTTGTACCTCTGATAGAATTCGGCTGTGAATCCATCTTCTATATTTTTATAGAGACATGGTTTCAACATGTTGGTCACCCTGGTTTTGAACTCCTGGCCTCAAGCAATCCATCTGCCTCAGCCTCCCAAAGTGCTGGGATTACAGTCCTGAACCACTATGTTGGGCCCCAAATTTGTTTTCAAAACACATTAGTAAAAAGCAGGCTCAGCCTGCATGCAGTATATCTGCCTGAAGACCTGGTTAGTCAAAACTCATATTCTTTCCCCATAGAAATAAACTTGAAGAAAGGAAGATGGCAATTCAAAACCTGTATGTGGATATATAACTATTTAATTCAAGAAGAAACACTCAATGGAAAATCAAGAAGTAATGCTGAGAAAATGCAAATATATTAACTACACTCCACAGCATGGCAGTTACCAGGGTATAAGCCAAATGGCTTCTAAAATCACTGGCATGCAGTAGCTTTTTAACACTAGGACTAACACCACCACTTACTGAATCCTTGGATGACATTATTATGAGAGGTTAAAGATTTAAAATTATAAAAACAGTAACTGTTAAAATAGCATAAACATTCACAAACTCACTGGCAGAAGTTCCAACTAATGTAAAACTCTGCAAAGTCCAGAAATATTGGTGTTTCTGTTTACCAGCAAAAGAGATGCTGCCATGCAGCAATAATGTAAACAGATTTTACATTCATCTAGGGTTGTAATTTTCAAATTTTGAACATAATGATGTTTACTGACATTTTAATAATATGTTCAGTTTAAATAATCTGAACTTGCATAAGCACATACTGTATTTCGCTGTTTCACTGGCTTATATAGATACAACACACATCTCAAGAATTTTAAGATCTAGAACAACAACATTCCCATTCAGTTTTTCGTTCTGCAGATAGTTGGTGAGCACCTGCCAGAACTCTGCTGGGTCCATAGTAGATACATAATACGTATCTAATTTAGAATTTTCACTCAAATCACATTTCACCAGATAAATCTTTATTTCACCAAATAAAGATTTCCAGATCTCAACTGAAGATCTACTTATTTCAAAAATTTAGCATATGAAAAGAGGGTGATTTATGCATATTTTGAGATTTGCAAGCATCTGCTCTTTACTAAAGATCTGACCAATAGAGACTCTATAGATATAATATCAAAAAGAGTAAAAAATATAGAGTAGAAATACAAAAAAATTAACCTAAAAGGTCGCCAAATCCATCCAGATAATCACACCACAACCTCTGGAAATCAATTATCCCATCAATCCTTTTCTGTATCACAGTCCATCCACCTCCTCTGTAATCCATGTCACACATTACCTAAAACCAGCACAGAAAAGACCAAAAAAAAAGACTATTATTTTTATTATTTGATAATGTACCATTCATGCTTCATCCTTAAACCTAGACAAAGAGAAGATACTGCCAACTGAGTTTTCAATGCAATCCTATGCCATTAATTTATTCAGATTGATTTATATCTCTAGAAATAATACTGTTTATTATAAAACAATCCTGTAATTAACCTAAATAATACTGTTTATTATAAAAGAAATTTGTAACTAACCTAATTACAGTCCCTATAACAATCATTTTTAAAAATATGTATTTGCAATATTTTAAGGTTATCCTTTTACTTCTCAACTTTATAAATAGTCTTCAGTTTGTATAACAGTATTGCTCTGATGTGGCAGAGCAATGTATATCTTTATAAACTAAACTTTTGAATTAAAACACGTGTGTGTGCGTGTGTGTGTGTGTGTGTGTGTGTGTGTGTGAGAGAGAGAGAGAGAGAGAGAGAGAGACAAAGATGTTCATGTGCTTGTCTTTGCTCTTTTCTCCCACAAGCCTGGAAGGCCTGTGTTCAGAGTGGCATTTTCAGAGAGAAAGGCATGATCTGTACCCACTTGGCAGGTGCTCATAGGCACATCTGTTGATGCTGTGTAAAATGCCCCTTAAAAGGACCCCTGTAGGGGTCCCATAGAAGTAATATAGGGAAGAAATCAGAGCAAAAATCTCCATCAGAAACTTCCCGCATTGAGACAGAGAAAAGGCATTGTGGAGGAAGTTAAGAAACCAGCACTTTCCCACAAAATAGGTGATTAAGCATCCCACTCTTCACAAAATTAGAAGCCTTCCTTTTCCACATCTGTTCAGATCCAGTTTTGAATCTGTAGCTGAAGTAATTTAGGTAATTTTAAAACTATTTCCCACCTAATTTCCAATTTTTTGACATCTTGTCAATAGATTTTATATAAAATAATGGTAGTAGCTCTAAGAAGAGAAATTAGTAGAATCTACTTAGGAAAAAAATGATTTTATTATGCAATAAAGACTATCAATAAGGTATAAGTATCATAAACTTTCTTCTGCACAAAGAAGTGTCCATGGAAATATATATATATGTATATATTTATATAAACATTATTTATATAAATATTATTAACACACAAAAATATATTTCATCAATATGGATAGTCTCCAATAGAAATTTCTGTTAGATATCCTTGCAGAAACTACTAATGATAGACATAAGAGTAATTTATTTTATCAATTTCAGAATGAATCAGCTTCTCAATCTGCCTTGCACCCCACTGAAAGGGTTTTTAAATTGTTAATTTCTTATATGATCACATAAAACCATCTATCATCAAAAGAAATTATAACCATATACAAGAAGGGAAGTCAAAAGTGTTTTTAGTAAGCTCCAAGGCAAAGCACATTATTATTTTCTAATATCCAAAGGCTAATTAAAGCAAGCAAGTATTTATATTGCGTAGTTCTGCCTGCTATAGTGCTGCCTATATAAGGATAATAATAAGCTTTTACATCAAATGGATTTACTTTAAAGAGTGTAACCATGGAAACACAAATAGAAATGGGAAAGACAGACTCTAGCTCTTTTACTAATTCATGCTTTGGGCATTAGAATGCTACAAAACCAAAATTTTGAAACTAGAACTTCAAAGGTAATTTATTTAAAAATTTCCAGGAAAAAATATTAAAACAATTTAAATTTTAATATAAATTAAATTGGTTGGATATTTATCTTATCCCACATAATAAGGAAAAACTTTACCTCAAATGGGTAGCTAGATCCTTCTGGGTGGATTATGTATAAACCACTCGGTGTTTTAGTGACAGAGCCAATGGTATCCTTAATATCAGTGCAATCTAAACCTAGAAAAGGAAAATTATTTAATTGGGATTATTTTCAAGTGTATATTTAAGGTAATAATTTTACTATTGATTGTGCTATTATCATTTCTATTAAAAATATTATTTTAACTTCAAAATGAAAAATGATCACAATTTTAGAAATAAGAAGAAAATATAAGGGATTAAAGAATTTATGCTGCAATAAGCCTTCACTTATAATATGACTGTTAGTGATAAATTTTCTATACTGTTTAAAATTTTCATTTGGGATCTACACTTATTAAACATATTTTATAATTACACATTCTCTTTACCAATAAATAATGCCCTTTTAGAAATTTACGTTTATCTTAGAAGATATAATGTGTAAAGGAAATCTGTGTAAATAGGGAGGAGAAAATTGAAAGGAATAAGCAGATGAAGCACCACAGTCACATCTTTCACCATTTTATTCCCAACTTCAGAGACTGATGTGTTTGGGACCACTAATACCAGTAGCCAAAGGAAGAAATGGGGAAATCACTTTCTCCACCAAGAAATTATGCCTGAGGTTAGAGCCTACTCTGTTTACAACAATTAGAACTATAGCACCCCATAATTACCTTCTCCAAAGCACTCATCTCCCCAGGATTGTAAACATGTGTATGTGGATACAGATATTACATTTTCTGGAAGATACTCTACTCTGTAGCATCTTTTATAAATGAAATAAATTCAGCCCTTAGAGTGTCCATTATCCAAATGCCTGTCTTAACATCCTATTCTACTCCTAACACTTTACTTCATAGTGTTATGCTAACCATTTACATAGTAAGGTATTACGTAAAGCACTTACCATCATGCCCAGTACACCCAAACAATGCAGAAAAAGCCATGTACAAAAAGTTAGCTATAAAAAGTCATTTGCTTTTCCCTTCATCTCCAGGAGACATAGATTTGTTGCCTGTGTCCTTAACTGTTAAGAGACAGTCTTATAATGACTTTATGCTCAGAGACATGATAGAAGTTCACACTGAAGGACTGATCTGGGTTGACGCATCTGCTTTATCATTATCTTTCAAATTAAAGTGAACAGATTATTTTGATATTTCTGGGCTGGATATTTCTTATCTGATGGTCTCGATCACAGCAAGCCTTTATATTGCTCTTCCTATGCATCGGGCAATATTTTAAGAGACTTTACCGTATTTTTTCATTTAATCCTCACTTCAACTATAAGAGGTAGGTGCTATCAGTTTGCTGATGAGAAAACATCAAGAGAGCAACAGGTCAGAAATTTGAAACCAAGGATTCTGACATCAGAAGCCATGCTCCTGATGTCACATTATACCTGCTTTGGGGCAGTTATGGGAAATAAATGAGATATAATAAACTAATTTTTTATAACAAAATAACGTGAGAAAGTGCCTGTCTTCCTACCTACTACGTAGAAGATTTTCAGGCACTGTTAGTTATCTTCTTCGAAGAAGAACATGAAGATCATTTTCTAGGCCCTCAATAATATTTATTTGCTTGAAACGTTCTGGGATAAAGTCATACTTCTAAAATTTATAGGGCATTTTTCTTAAAAGCCCAAGCCTCTAGGAATTAATATTCTGTATTTTGGTATAAAAAGTGCTAACTTTCAGTTTATTCTTGTCTTACATTTCTCTTTCCTTTCAAATTTTATGCCTCAATTTGAAACTTTTCAAGCATGTCAGAAACATTTTTTATAGGTGGGAGGAACTTTGAAACTTTCTTTTCTATCTGAAGATGAATTATTAATAAGATGTGAACCGGGATCCCAGAATAAAGCTACAGAAAGCTATGCTATTTTCAACAGTTTCAGGATATCTTTATACAGCTATGGCTCTCAAATGCTTGAAAAAGCTTCCCATTTTAAGAAAGTTCACACTGTGTGGTGAAATTTGCTTAATCGCAGGTATTAGCCCTCCAGTCTGTTAGAGAATGGTGAGCTGTATTTTTTAAACAAAACTTTTAAATGCATCGACCTGTCCAGGAAAATTTTAAGCAGTGAAAGACAAACATGAAAAGGCTGCAATACCAAAGTTCTCACCATGTGACTGAACTGGTCTGTGAGGAAAAGGATCCAGTTGTTTTCTAAAAACGTCTGTAGTCAAAAGGAGAACGCGATTCATGAGCTCGTTAACCTAAACACATGCATACACATTTAAGTAAATTTATATTTGAAGAAATTGCCATCTGTAAGCCTCATATAAACCCAGCTCTGAAATACATAATAGTGATTATGTATTTCATTCTTCTAGATTGATTTCTTACTGCTTTAACAAAGAATAAAGGCAAAACTAAATAGCAATCATTAAATGTTATAGTATCTACCTCCTTAACATTGATTTTATCTACCCCTATTTCTGCCTTTGGCTGCTCTTGCACATCTGTCTTTCATACCTTGCCCAAACTGTTGCTGTAGTTTCTTACGTCCTCCCTTGGCTCTTCCTCAAGTCATTCGCCACACAAGTTGTTGATCAGATTGTGGCATTTCCCTGCTTAAACAATGCAGTGGCTCCTTGGTGTCGTATGATTTGGTTCCTGACTATTCCTATAGTCAGCTTTCCTTAAATACTCAGCTTCACCAGACACTCCACCCTGCACCAACTCCAAGAAGTCTCCTCAGAATGGAATGTCCTCTTCTCCTTATCCAACTTTTATGACTTTTAAAACATTTATTCATCCTTCATGACAGTTCACAGACTTTCTCCTCCAGGAAGCTTTCTTGCATCTGAGAGTTCCATTTTGTGCCATTCTAATAACAACCACAATTTTTTCAATACATTTTAATGCTCCACTAGACTGCATATCCCTTGAATGAAAGTCAACTTTTTTATTGCTTTTTGTTTGCCTGGAGCTTACTATGGTGCCTCTAACATAGTATGTGCTAAATAGATGTCTGAACATGAATGCATTAAAAAAAATTATACCTCCAGCCAACTATACATCAAAGTGCACATGCAATAACGATGCAATATTAAAACATCTATACCTGATTAGTTAAATAATCCAAGGAAGCTTGTTGCTCATCCATCATATTTCTTAGTAGTTTTTTGGTACTTCTTGTGTAGGAAACAATAGAACTTTGTAAATTTCCTTAACCATAATAAAAAGTGACTGTTAAATATTATATTGTTATGGAAAATTATTACAGTGAAAAATAGTGCATTTTACATGATTTTGGATATGTATGTTAACTCAGTAATATCTCAGTTTATCTTAATACTCAGAATTACATATTTGAGTTTGTATACATTTTGTTTAACTCAGGATTAACCAAGGAAATGATAGTCTCAATACTTCTTAATGAAACTATGCTTCCTACTAATATAGATTACCCAGAATAATTAATCTGTTATTATTAAGAGACAATGTTCTGATTATAAAGTCTCACTTTATAAGATGAGAAATACAGAGGCAGGAGGTATGGGATTTATCAATCCTTATTATATAAGAAAGTTAATGGTAACAATTTTATACCAGGCAGTTAATTTTAAAACTACATCTTTATTTTAATTTTTCTGTTAATATTATATTTGTATTTAATTAAATTGCTAGCACATGCATATACATACACAAAATAAATCTTAGTCAAAGATTTTGGTTATTTGGTTTCTGACTAAGCATTTACTATACATTTTCCTTTTAAAAATGTTTTTATTTTAAAAGAAAATTTCTTATAGAAAAGTTGCAATAGCAGTACAAATAACTTTTTCCTAATGCCTCTGAGACCATGTTGCCATGCTGTACCACCATGCTATCTCAGTGTGTAGTTCTTACACCAAAGACATTTCTAATAAAACAACCATCAAAATTAGGAAATAAACATGGACTACCTGTATCTCTCAGAACCTATGCGAGTTTTACCCAAGATAGCAATAATGATGCCCTCTATAACAAAGGGGCCCCCACATTATTACATATGTTATTCTTTACAAATGTATTTTCCTTCTAAATTTCTTTCCACCAGCAATAGAATCACATTAATAAATCTTGATATTTTAAATTCTACCTCACTCAGCTTCATCTCTCTTTTTTTATTTTTAGTCTCTCACTTTCTATTAGTTTTTTCCTGAATTTAGACATCTGTCTTAATTGGCCTACAGCCCCACTCATTTATTTGAGAAGTCTGAGACCCTTGTGCTACACACAGAATTAGCTACATGGGAAAAGGATCCATTCATTTACCAGATATTTATTAAGCAGCTATTATTGGCCAAACAATAAAGACAAATAAAATTCTGGCCTAGGATGATCAGGATGTGTAGAACTTTTCAACATGTACCCTAAAAAAAATAAATTATGTAACCTTATTATTGTGTTTATTTTAATACTTACTACACATGAAATGTTTTTCTTCGCGTGGAATTTTTGTTTTAACATCACATGATTCCTCACAGTCTTCCTTACAAACAGTATCATTACTTTTACTTCCATCTTTTGCATTAGATACATCTTCTACAATGTTAACTACTGGAGAGTCCTTTACATTAAAAAATAAAAATAAGAAAAAATACCTTAAACATGTTGTATGACCTAATACATAATAAATAAGAAGACTATAGGGAAAAGCTTAGATTTCAGGAAAGGCAAGGCTTATCAGAGAAAAATGAGCTGTTTAATTTAAACTTCCACAAATAAACCTGATGAGTAAATAAAACCTAATGAACCAGTTTCTTAATTTCCTAGGTAGTCACTCATAGGACGATATTTGAAATATGAAAGTTGTGGAACAGCTTTTTTTTTAAGCAAAGTGATTTTTTATTACCCACCAGATATTTCATCAAAAAGTTGTAGGCTAGTTTTTAATCTAGGCCTGACATATCTTTAAAATTTTTTCATAAGAAATTTGTTGAGTCAATCCTCAGTATTTTATAGCTTCTTTAGTTTAAAAACGGTAACATTTAAGCAATTTTTCAACATTTCTAAATCAATGTTTTAATTGTTTCATAAATTATATTTGTTAGTATGATTAATCTTTTCAAAATTCTAATATATGTCTTGAAAGCTAATCATGCTTTCCTAGCTAATATAATATTGCTAAAATTCTTACCGTAGAATGATGTACACAGTTACCTTGTACAGCTTCTCCACAAATAAAAATACATACATTTAAGAATAAGAGTGAGGCTTGGGCTAGAGACATCATATTTTTCTTGGATAGATGAAAGCGCTTCTTCAAATATCAGTCAGCTCTCTGTGGAAAGAACTACAGAGCATAGAGTCTTCAGTTAAAAACCTCTGGAAAGCGTACAACAAAAACAGAAGCCAATACTTACTAGTTTCCATGCCCTCGTTTGAAACAACACCCTTCATATGCTTCATATGAAAAACAAGGTAGCCTCTGGCGATCCTGATACTTTAACTTGCACAATTCCTTTTTAATCATTTCACGTCTGCATTAGGAATCCAAGCTTTTGTAATATAGGCAACAAATAGATAAATAAGTAAATAAATAAATGATAAATGTAGATAGATTAAATAAAGCATGAATTTATAAATTCATCTAATTTTTGGCAGCCAGTCTTTTTTTGCCTTGGAAAAAAAAATGCTTTTGATAAGCTATTCATCAATAATTGCAAACTACTTGCAAAAAAAACAAAATAAGGAAGTAGAAATGACTGATGGAATAGGAAAAAAATTACCTTGGAACTATTTCTAGAAAATGCTAAGTAGAAATTTGATCAAGGTGGACATCCACAGCATATAATTCAGACTTAAAATATACTTTTAAAATGCCAAATTTTTTAGACTGTAATTAATCTGTATGTTTTACAACTGTATTGTTGAAACTATAAAAATTCTGAACATCAGAGAAATAATGTTACTGCAAATGACCACTCTTTGAAGGTTGATAGATCAATGTCTTCAAATTTTCCCTTTCAATGTCTCCTTCCCTTCATTCTACAAACGTGCCTAAGTCTTCATTATCCTAAAATTAAGAGGCAAGGCAAAACTTTCCTGCATCTTGCTCTGGTTCAAAATACTATTTTCTCCATCTCTTTTCCTAATCTGAGAACTACCATAGTTTTTATATTACTAGTACAATGCCTGATACATAGAGGCACTCAAATATTTTCTTTTTTTTTTTTCCTTTTGAGATGGAGGCTTGCTCTGTCACCCAGGTGGAGTGTAGTGGTATGATTTCAGCTGACTGCAACCTCTGACTCCTGGGTCCAAGCGATTCTCCTGCCTCAACCTCTCGAGTAGCTGGGAGTAACAGGGGGGCGCCACCACGCCCAGCTAATTTTTGCATTTTTAGTAGAGACGGGGTTTCACCATATTGCCCAGAATGGTCTTGATCTCTTGACCTCGTGATCTGCCTGCCTCGGCCTCCAGAAGTGCTGGGATTATAGGCGTGAGCCACTGCACCTGGCATCAAATATCTTAATGAAGAAACAGGTTAAAATAATTATCTGTTCTCTGACTTGACTTTCTCACCACCTACTATTTAAACCTAAACAATCTTATTTGTGGCAATCACTTTCTCAGAGTTTCTCCAGTGAGATAGTATGAGATGGTTGGGAGTGCCGCCCCGAAACCAGATTGCCTAATTTAAAGATTAGTTTCAACACTTCCTTACCCTGGAATCTTGGACAAAGTTACCTAATATTGGCACAGCTCAATTGCCTCCTTTGTATTATGGAAATTGTTGTATGGATTAAATGATTAATATATGTAACATTGCTGACGATATTGATGACCTTTATAATTTATATTAGTACACAAATACGTATGTTTTAATCTTAAATCTCCAGTTGAAGCCTTATAAAATTGAAGTGAAAGTGGCAGAACTTTAGCAGAAGTTGGCAGAACTTTAAATCGGCCAGATGTTAAAATTCTTTGTTCTTTCACAGCTTGCCCAGAGACCAAATCAGGAAATTCTTATTTGAGCAAGAAAATACTTCAGCAGAAGATGGAAAAAAAACATAGCCTCAGCCAAGACAAGAGCAAAAGCACAAAAAATTGTCCATCAAAGCTGCCACATGGTTACAATACTTGTTGAATTAAATAAGCAGGAGGCCATTGCCCAAGGCTGTCTCTGTACTTTGAGTTCCTCTGTAGCAAACTGCAGCCTGACTTACGAATATATTTTTTGTAACAAATAGCTGAGTTTCAACAAATCATAGGCAGCCAACTAATCAGAGCATGCCCAAATATGATAAACACCTAGCTGTAGTCAATCACATGATTCCTCTGCTTTGCTTCTGTGTCCTATAAAAGCTTGCTGCTCATGCTGCTGGGTGGAGCTCTCTGAACTTCTTCTGGTTCTGGGTGCTGCCCAATTCATAAATCATTCTTTGCTCAAATAAATTCTGTTTAATTTCTGTTCTAGAGGTTTAAAAAATAATATTCAAAGTAGATAAGCTATGGGAATATGCTTTATAACCATAAAGTGGTTATTATTTGTTTCCTTTGTAAATCAGTTTATGACACCACATTAATGAAATTGCATATCTAATAGACATCTCACATTTAACATGTTTGAAGCCTAATTCTTATTTCTTATTCTGCCCCTACCTATTCTTTCCCATCTTAGTAATGGCAATACACTTTATCCAATCGTTCAAGCTCCAAATCTGAGAGTCACATTTGACTTCTTCTCTCACTTACTGCAACCATCCATCAACACATCTTACTGGCTCAAGATTCAAATTGTAAACACTTCTTGCCACCTCCATTGCTACCATCCCAGTCCAACTCTACCATATCTCACCCATCCTGCACTGATAATTTTCTAACTATCCTCATTGTTTCTGGTCTTATCTCCTATACTCTGATTTTCCCTGCAGCAACTAGAGGGTCTCTTTAAAGATTAAATAAAATGTGTTACTCTTCTAATCAAAACTCTTCAACAGATTTCCCTCCTTTGAAAGTTAGATTTTACATACAAGTCCCCTCTAAATCTGGGCCGTGTACTTCTCCAATCTCATCTGTTCACACACCTCCCCATAATATGATTTGGATCTGTGTCCTAGCACAAATCTTTTTTTTTTTTTTTTTGAGGTGGAATCTTGCTCTGTCACCCAAACTGGAATGCAATGGCACAATCTTGGCTCACTGCAACCTCTGCCTGCCAGGTTCAAGTGATTTTCCTGCCCCAGCCTCCCAAGTAGGTGGGATTGCAGGCACTTGCCACTATGTCCAGCTAATTTTTGTATTTTTGGTAGAAATGGGGTTTCACTATGTTGGCCAGGCTGGTCTCGAACTCCAGTGACCCACCTGCCTCAGCTCCCAAAGTGCTGGGATTACAGGCGTGAGCCACCATGCCTGGCCTCCCCATCCAAATCTGATGTTAGAATTGTAACCCCCAATGTTGGAGATGAGATCTGATGGAATATGATTGGATCATGAGGGTGAATTTCCCCACTGATGTTGTTCTCATGATAGTGAGTTCTCATGAGATCCAGTTGTTTTAAAAGTGTGTGACACCTCCTACTCTTTCAGTCCTGCTCCTGCCATGTAAGAGCCTGCTTCCACTTTTCCTTCTACCATGAGGAAAAAGCTCCCTAAAGCCTTTCCAGAAGCAGATGCTGCCATGCTTTTTGTACAGCCTGCAGAACCATGAGCCAATTAAACCACTCTTCTTTATAAATTACCCAATCTCTGGTATTTCTTTATAGCAATGGGAGAACTGCCTAATACACCCTACCTCTCTATTCCAGCCACAGTGGTCTTGTGCTGTTCTTTGAGCACAACACTACAATTCTGTCCTCACAGCCTTTTGTACTCACAGCCCCCGTGCCTTTATTCTTCATCCAGATACTTGAATGGCAACCTCTTTCCTTCATTCAGGCGTCTGTCCTCATTTCCCTTCTTAGGGGGCCTTTCCTGAGCACTCTCTCACAGATAGGACTGACATTGGTCTCTATTCCCCTCCACTATCCCACTCTCCATATAGCACTTTTCACTACCCTAATATGTTCTAGTGGGGAAGAAAAATAAATATAAGCTTCATGAACATAAGGACTTTGAAGTTTTATTCACTGTATCCCTAGCACCTAGAAAGTGCTTAGCACATAGTAGGCGCTCAATGTATATTTCCTTAACAAAAGAAGGCATTGTTTTATGGTTTCAAAGTGTGAAAGTGAAAGAATATAATATATGTAACTCAGGTGTCCCTTCTGATAAGATATAGGGATTTTAGTGCAATATTCTTCTTTAATGCTTGAATCACAATTGCCTTTCCTGTCAAGAAATAAAATTTTTAAAATCCACAATTTTTTTATTATCCAAATATCTAATCCTAAAGTCTTTTCCCATAAGTAACACTGACAAAAATGTCATGACAAAATCAAGAGTCACAATGTTCAGAGCCCCTTGGGCCCTGCCTGTCTAAAAGAATCTAGGACTATACAACTTAAATAGAAAGTGGAAAGCCTGCTTAATATTTTGAAGAATTAAAGAACTTAAAGGTCAAAACAATCTATTATTTTTTTTAAAAGCTGGCAACATTGTTTGATATTTTTTTTCTTCTTGGTTGTTACTGTAAAACAATATTTGAATGAAGAATAATTATATAAGTCTAAACTGAAATAAAATCCTAACCCCCCCACTGACCGAATAGAACCCCTCTTGGCCAAGAAGACCCTGAGAAAATGTTAAAACTGAGCTCCCTGCTGTAATAGGATGAGAAGTTAGATATGCCTCATTATATCCTCTTTCTGTTGTAGTTTAGGCACAACTGACCAGCATTAATGTTAAAATAGAGATCATAAGACTGGCAAAACAGATGCTTGGTGGCAATAAGGTATCAAATTACAAATAGGACCTAAGGCCATCCCAGGCAAGGGTTAAGTCATGCACCCCTACACTTAAAGAATAAACTATGTTTTAACTGCCACAAGGTTTCTGTTTTTCTCTAGCAGGTAAACAAACACTGGCCTTGAGATAAGCGATGGTAAAACAAGGTAGCTCATCACCAGACACTGACTAACTGACTCCTGTTCCACAAGCCATAACTACAGCTTTGGTTGGACAAGAGACTGATTTCAATAACTTTCTCTGATAAGAAGAGCACCAACCATGAGGTAGTTCTGGGTGGTCTAAGGCCACTGCTCTCTTAAGAGTCTTTGTGTTCTAAAAAATTTAGACATAATAGGGCATAATTGTAATGCAGTTAAGTGTTAAATCTCTAGGCCAAAATGAACATGAATTATATGTTACATTCATGTTTGTTCAATACACATGCATCAGAACTACCTTCATAAATATTCATAGCTTCTCCTATAACCTATCAATTATGCATGGTTAGCCAACTTTTTCAGCATAAATCTCCACCTCAGCCTCTCCTCCTTCAAAGTACCTGCCTCTCTAGGCTTCAGGCTGTAACCTTTTCTTCTCCTTTCTAGATTTATAAATTACTTTTTTAAAATTAACATAAGCAAGGATTTGTAGGCACTGAGAAATCAAATTATGCTTCTTAGTGCTAATATATGAAGCCACAAAGCAGTGCTAATCATGCCTAAATACTCCAAATAGCAACCCTAATATTCCATTACTCATCTGTACTTTGCACTGCCCTTCTTTGCTCAGATCAGCCATGGGGAGACAAACTTGTGATGACAGCCTTGAGAATAGAATCAAGGCCATTGCCTGTGGGTAGGCCAATTAAAACCTTGCCAAGATAGTGAAGTGTCCAATTGTATACATTTAGGTTTTTGTGTCAGAATTGTATATTTTATCCTGTTAGTGTAGAGACTTAATGTGTTTTGTGTCTTAAATCGAAACTGGATTTATTGTGGCACTTTAAAATTTGTCCCCGGAGTACACTCCAATTTGAGTCATTGCAACGAAGTTTGCAAAGATTGTTTTAAATACTTTCAACTGGAAAAGTTTATTATTTGAACTCTAAAAATGAACAAATTAATTCACAAAGGCAAAGACATTAGAATGGTGGGTGAATGATCTTTATTTGGTCTGTACATTCTGCTTTCAATCTGGGAATTTTCCCAAGAAAACACTGAAATACTGTCAGAATTTACATGTGCATTTACATTAGGCTCCAACAATCAGATTGAGCCTTTTTCAAAATTTTCACTTGCATAGCCATTAAACCAGTGGCTAAAATATCCATTTAATTTTCCCTACTTCCCAAAACCATTTTGATGCGATGCTCTCTTTTGGCATATCTTCCCAAGTGATTGCTAGGTTTGCTGTGATGGTCCATTTCCAGAATCTCGCAGCAAGGCAAGAACCATTAGGAGGCTTTGAAATGTAGACCTTATAAGTAGGGCAAAGGCAAGGAAGACGACTGCAGAGGGGGAATGCCAGAAGCATTACCAAGTGGATGAGAAAATGCAGAGAAGGAAAATTTCTACTTCACAAAAACATTTTAAACAGACAGTGTTTGGGGATAGTGATGCCACTGAAACACTCACAACTCAAAATGTCACAACAGGATTCAGTAGTTTAACAAATTCAACTCCAAATTATCCCCCAATCATTGCAGAATCCTCCCGGTGGCAATTGCGTGCATCTGGGGATTTCACATCTCCTTGTCTTTCGTCGCTGTCAATACTGCCACAGAAACACTCTCACAAAAAGTGGCTAGAACTGGATCAGGCTCTGAAACACCACTCAGCTCACCCCACCCGCAATAACGCGGGTCCCTAGGGATGCCCAGGTTGCCACAGGCCACTAGAAGCTGGCGGGGCCGCCGGCGCCTGCGATTGGCTGCCTCAGGCACATCGTCCCGCCCCGCCCTGTAGCTCCACCCAGGTTTCCGTTGTCAAGGACGCAGCGTCGGTTGGTTATCAAGATGGCGGCTGCGGGGTTGCTGCTGCCCCCTCTGCTATTGCCAGGCGAGGTCGCCCCTGCCTCAGCTGCCATCGCGACTACAGGCACCGGTGCCGCTGCGCGGGAGCTAGGGCTATCGCGGCCAACCCTTCCGTGACGCGCAGCCTGAGAGACGGCGTGTAGGGAGGGGCAGAGCAGGAGGAGGAGGAAGCCAGAGCTGCCATGAGGGAGGCGCTGGGGGCGATCGAGGAGGCGACGCTGAGGTGAAGGATGCTGGCTGGGAGGCCCGGAGCCCGGAGCGCGATCGGGGGACTGGGCACTGAATCATCGAACAACTTCGACAGAGCTTGCCTTGGCCCTCGGGAGAGCGGCGGGCATCACCGACCTAGCGCTTACCTGTATCCTTCCCAGCTTGTCGCTGCCAGTGTAGCGATGTTGAAATCGGGGCCCATCTTTTTTCCAGTTAGATTCCCATTACCTTTGACGCAGGGTGATCAAAACTAGCAAGTCATCTTAGTACAGATATATGCTTTAGCAACTGACGCGGCTCACCTTAGACCTGAAATTATATCATTTTATCCAATTCTGTGGCTGCTTCCCCCACCACTCTGTTATCCTACTCCCATTCTTCAACTTTGTAACATTTTTGTGAATATTAAAATACATCAACTACGTATTCTATGGGGATTATTTTTTACCTTCTAGAATTATGCCATTATGTTCTTTACTTACATATTAGCTACTTCCTAATTTATCGTACTACTTAGAGAAACTGCACAAATAAGTTAAATGTTTTGCTATCTTAAAGAGTCCATTTTAACAGTTATCCTAACATAGCCCTAAATCCATTTATCAGAGCCGCTAAAGCCTACACAGTTTGGTACGTTGTTTTGTTTTCCATCTTTGCCCAGTCTGCTGTCAGAGCGACAGAAAGGAGGAAATGAGAAGCAGGGGACCCGGACGCTTCACAATCTGGATTATCTCTGACTTTTCTCTAAGAGTTGGTTAAGCCCAACTTGATGTTGCTCTTGGTTGCACTGTAGAAAATGGAAAGAGGAGAACTATTTTGTTCTTAAACCCTGTAAGTCCTATTTATTCTTTTAGAGACTGTTGTGATGATTAGAATTTAACCTTTTATTCCCAAAGGATTTGATTGGCAATGATGATGATGGTAATCGTCTTCATTCTTGTCAGACTTGAATGTCTTCTCTTTCCAAGTTAACCCTGTTTTCTTATCCCCTTTGTCTCCAACTTCTAGGATGTTCTTTGTACTCTGTTACAATTTTAGCAGCAAGTCAACAATTTGTATTGAGTGCCTGCTCTTTGGCTGACTCTGTTCTATATTCTAGGGATACAGATCTAGTGAGGAAGACAAATATGTATAGAGTTTCACTAAAAGTAAAATATCTCTCCTCCGATCCTGCTTTCTTCAAGCTTCCATCCCTTCAGACTTTTCTTTCTTGGGGCAAGTTCTCAAAATGGTAGCCTGCAATAGCAGCTTCTCGTTCCTAAGATCTATTCATTATTAACCCCATTCAGTTTGGCTTTTGCCCTTTCTACTCCCCAAAACTGCCCACTTAAAGATGTACTCTAAAATGAACACAGTCATTTTCTGTATGGATTTAATTCTGGCCCCTTGACGTTATATTTTCTTGGACACAACTGCTATTACACTGACCCTGATTTATCTCTAAGCCAGAAAATGGGGAAATACGGCAAATGGCTCATTGAGAGTGCATTTTTTTATTATTTTCATTAATAAAATGGTTGTAGGCTTCATTTTTTAAATTTTATGTGGTATAAATTTTGATACAAGTGCCAAATATTCATAAATAGAATCCAGCAATACTTTGAATGAACATGAGCAAATAGACTCTATTCCAGAATTAGAATGACATTTCCTATAAATAAATATAACACTAAAAAAGATACTTAAAGGCCAAAGGTATAGTTAAAATTAAGCAAATTATAAATGATCATTTTAATAGATGACCAATAGACTTGGATAAAATCCAGCAACGTGTATGTGTGTGTACTGGTTTATGTATTTTTTTGCTGGTTTGTATATGTGTATATATAAATATATAAGTTTAGATAATATATATTTAAATTGGAACAGAGGAATTATTTTTGAACATAATAAAGATTATAACACTAAATCAAGAACATTATGTTTACTTGTTGGAAAAATGCTAAAGCACCTTTTATATAAGTTTATGTAGAATGTTCTTTTTGTCTATAATATTTCCCGTTGGATACCTGGTACAGAGTAGGTGCTCAAATTTACATGACTAAATGAAAAAAAAGAAAGAAAACAATGAAAGGACCATTGTCTTAAAATAAGCAAGTATTGTGGTAATATTTACATTTCGATTTTCAAATAACATGTTACTTGGAGTCCATCTGGCTTTCTGTTGAAGATGTTTTCTCACTGGAGTCAGAATTTTCTGACTCTAAGTTTAGATTCTAAAACATCAAAACCTTACAAATTTTAATTAAAATTAGCTAAAGTTCTATCGTTTCAATCTCTTGTGAGAATTCAAATAGAAATAAAGATTTAAAAAAGTAAGATCTCTCATGTCCCCTTCATACCTGCCTAGTGGGAGAGGTACAAGTGAGGACAGAGTGGGGAAGAATAAGCTATGCTTTAAATCACATGTTATAATCCATAGTATTCTTGGTTTTTTTTTTATGTTAAGCATATAAAAAATTCCCTTCTTTTGGACAGACATTTAGCAGTGGTTTTTATGGAAATACCTTCCTTTACCATACAGCTGTGTAAAAAACAAAATTTAGCCAGCCATCTAATCTTTTTAACTTGAATACTGTGTTTGAAAAGATGCAAAAGCAGCAGGATTGTGTATATTAATAATAATTCAGGAAACCTTTATACTATCCTATTATACATATATAGATAGAAAGTAGAAAATCAGTTAAATGGAAGACTATAGTTGTCAGAT
Organism: Sapajus apella; assembly: GCF_009761245.1. Taxonomy (NCBI): domain Eukaryota; kingdom Metazoa; phylum Chordata; class Mammalia; order Primates; family Cebidae; genus Sapajus; species Sapajus apella. Next base: position 362,871 of record NW_022436974.1, on the reverse strand, counting down.
CATTACAAACATTACATTTGTGATTTGCTTTATACTCTTGTGATAAGACTTCAAACATGTCAAACGAACAGAACTGTCTCCTTATTTCTTACATAAATCAAAGCATCTTCCTTCCCCTCAACCTCAGGTTGGCCCTGTGTACCCTGAAAGGAAGTTGCACTTTACTGCCAAGTTGTCACTTTTAATACCTAACCATCTTGTTGAAGTCTGGCTCTTAATATTCTATCAAAGAAAACAGCGTTTCTCTACTAGCAAAAAAACAAAATTTCTCCCCTTTTGGTTAGATTTTTATAAATCCTTAAAAGAAAACTTTAAGTAAAAATGTGTGTGTGAGTGTGTTTGGGTCTTTGTCTTGAAGTAGTATAAAATTTTATTTAAAATGAAGGTAAAATGAATTATGGCCTACAGTATAAATACAGTTAAATAGCAACATAAAAGAAAACAAATACTCCCCATCAGCAAAGTTCTAAACAAAATGTTCAAATAAAAATGTTACTCTAAAATATGTAATAATAGTTTCTTGATAATATTGATGCTAAAGAACTTTAGGATCCTGAAATTAAAACATGTTGAATTAATAAATTATATACCACATAGTGTATTATTGAGTGTATTTCTTTATTCTGTTTTACCATTAATAATCAATTTATGAGATTTTAAAATTCCTGATTAAATGCATCTTCAAAGATAATTTTGAACCTCCATTGTAGAGTAGAAAGATTTTAAACAAGCTGTTTATTCTAAAAAAGACAAGTAGTTACACCCTACAATCTATAACTTCAGTGTAATCTCATTTATATCTACATCTAATGACGAGGTACTGAATGTGATTACATGGTAATTGAATAAACTTTTTTTTTTTTTGAGACAGAGTCTCACTGTGTTGCCGAGCCTGGAGTACAGTGGCACATTCTGAGCTCATTGCAGCCTCGACCCCCTCCAAGCTCAAGCGATCTTCCCACCTCAGCCTCCCAAGTAGCTGGGGCTACAGGCATGCATGGCCACACCTGACTGATTTTTGTATTTTTTGTAGAAATGGGGTTTCACCATATTGCCCAGGCTGCTCTCAAACTCCCGGGCTCAAGCGATCTGCCCACCTTGGCCTCCCAAATTGTTGTGATTACAGGTGTGAGCCACTCTGCCCAGCTAAATGAACTTCTTTTAATTCAAAATCTTTAAAAACAGAAAACTCATTAAAAACAGAAAATTACTCTGACAAATTTAATAAAGCTGTTTAATAATGTCAATTAAAACACAGTTAAATAAATTGGAGAAATTACTCATATTACAACTTATTTAAGGAGAGTTTAATTTTATAAAATAAATTTCAAATGAATAGATTATTAGAATAACCAAAATATTCCTCTTTTTCTCTGACAAACTTCTCGATACACAGATGACTATGCATGGTTTTCCTAGTGGGTTTTTTTTTTTTTTTTTTTGTAACCAATAAGTAAATTACTAAGTAAATAATAAACTGTATTCCTAACCATTAGAGTTATATTCATATTTGATTGTTTAATATTTGAAAATGTGCTTTCCGACTATAGATTAAGGGATCTATTGAAACATTTACTTCATCTACTTTCTATTAGTGAAATATAACCTTTTTCATTTTCTTATATTCATGGCTAAGAAGGCAACTTGTTACTGAGTACTCAAATACCTGTGTAATGAGGCTGAACGCTGTAGCTCACACCCGTAATCCCAGCACTTTAGGAGGCCGAAGCAGACGGATCACCAGAGGTCAGGAGGTTGAGACCAGCCTGGCCAACATGGTGAAACCCTGTCTTTACTGAAAATCCAAAAATTAGCTGGGCTTAATGACGCCTACCTGTAGTCCCGGCTACTTGGAAGGCTGAGGGAGAAGAAACACTCGAACTTGGGAGGCTGAGAGGCTCAGTTGAGATCAGGCCATTGCACTCTTGCCTGAGCGACAGAGTGAGACTCCATCTAAAAAGAAAATTGTGTAATGCATGATGATATGCAGTCTTCTTATCTGAGCTCATGATTTCTTTTTTTTTTTTTTTGTAAGAAATGGGGTTTCACCTCTTGCCCAGGTTGGAATGCAGTGGCGTGATCTCAGCTCACTGCAACCTCTGCCTCCCGAGCTTAAGCGATTCTCCTGCCTCAGCCTCCCAAGTAGCTGGGATTATAGATGCCCACCACCATGCCTGGCTAATTTTTGTATTTTTAGTAGAGAGAGGGTTTCACCATGTTGGCCAGGTTGGTCTCGAACTCTTGACCTTATGATCCACCCACCTCAGCCTCCCAAAGAGCTGGGATTACAGGCATGAGCCACCATTCCTGGTCTAGAATTTTTTTTACATAAAAATGTTTGCCAGCCATATACTAGTGTGGGCACATACTAATTATTCCATACAAAAAATCATTACCTCGTTTGCATGAGGCTGTAATTATATTTATCAGATAGCACTGACACTCATCCACTAAAGATGTAAACCATTGTTCTTAACTTAATGCTATCATTAGAGATATGAAAATCCATCTGGAGAAAAATTTAGAAGAAGAGCGCCAGATATTACTGCAGCAACAAAAAATATGCCGAAATCGAGCACGTAAATATTTTGTGGAGTCAAACCGGAGAAAAAAGTAAGTAATTGCACTTTATTCAGAAGTATAGACATTCAAAGTTAATATAAAGTAATAATTTCTCGACTTTGTAGCACTTTATGAATCTAAGTCATGGCAGTGTTATCTATGAAACACTGATCAAGATTTGTGTGGCTTTGTAAATTTTATTATTGGTTTCCTTCCCAAAGCCACATGGATGGTGGTATATTATCTAGTTCTCTGACCATAGGTGTCATTTTTTGTCATAGAACAGCTTATTGCATTGTCATATAAACTTTTTTAAAATGACTATGAAATGTATTATTTTCTTTGCTTTTTGTATCATTTCATGATCTTAAAATTACAAATTAATATTTAGTCTCTATCGATATATGGTTTGATTTGTTATTCACTTCTACGTAATTATTCTATATCTGCCATTTTTCATCTGTCCAATCAGAAAAATTGAAAAAAACGAGCAATGGTGTAAAAATTGGGAAAATATGAAAAATGGTAGAAATACGAACAACAGTAGAAGTGGTAGAAATGTTTTATAAATGAATGCTGGAAAAAAGAGCTTTCTAGGATAAACTAGAAACTATAGTGAAGTAAGAATACAAATTGTTCAATCACTGCTTAACATTTTTCAGGATGTTTTTTTAAATATTAGGTTTATATGAGAAAGCAGTTATGCCATTTTTTAATGGTTGTTTTTGCTAACTTGTCCATATTTCTACAATACAAGAAGAGCAGAAAATCCCTAGAGTTTATTAACTACATCACTGGGCATATATTGCAAATCTCATTGGGGGAATACAAAATTGTTTACTATAATTTTTGTCTGGCATTATGTTTCTCTTTAGATTAACTTTTTTATTGTCTGATGTAGTTGAATTATTTACTGAAATTTATTATTTTATTTTGTAATTTTATTTTGTATGTATGTGTTTCCGCTTTTTTCCTACCTTTGGGTTCCTATTATCTATAAATGTTGTGTTCAGTAAAGATGAATAATCATATACAGAAAGGATAATGGACTTTGGAGTCAGAGATCTAGGAAATACTAGCTGTATGAATTAGAGGAAGTCCGTTTAACATCTTTAAGCCTCCGTTTTCTCATTTATGATTGGAATTAATAACATCTGTTTCAAGGGATTTTTGTGTAGAGCAGAAAGGGTAGAAATAAAATGGAATATTTGAGAATACATGTAAAAATATCAGTGTCTAACTCAGACTTCTTGCTTATTTTTTATTCATAAATTAATGTTTGTCAATTGCTTTACAATAATCAACATGCTTTGTGTAATAGCAAGCCTTATATGGAGTTTTATTCATAAAGTTTCTATTTATATTGTCTCATCAAATGTAATAATTTTGATGTAGAAAATAACAGAAAAGAAATTTTGGGTTAAAATTCTAAGAGGCAGGACATTTTCCAATACAATTTTATTGTGTTTTATTTTTCTGTTATCCTAAAAGTGCAGTTTCAGCTTTCTGCATATGGCTAGCCAGTTTTCCCAACACCATTTATTAAACAGGAAATCCTTTCCCCATTGCTTGTCTTTGTCAGGTTTGTCGAAGATCAGATGGTTGCACATGTGTGGCGTTATTTCTGAGGCCTTTTTTAAATTGTACTTTAAGTTCTGGGGTACATTTGCAGAACATGCAGGTTTGTTACATAGGTATACGCACGCCATGGTGGTTGGCTGCATCCATCACCACATCATCTACATAAGGTATTTCTCCTAATGCTATCCCTCTTCTAGCCCCCTTACCCCGAAACACTCCCTGGTGTGTGATGTTCTCCTCCCTGTGTCCATGTGTTCTCATTGTTCAACTCCCATTTATGAGTAAGAACATGCAGTGTTTGCCTTTCTGTTGTTGTGTTAGTTTGCTGAGAATGATGGTTTCTGAGGCCTCTGTTCTGTTCCATTGGTCTGTATAACTGTTTTGGTACTAGTATCATGCTGTTTGGTTACTGTAGCCTTGTAGTATAGTTTGAAGTCAGGTAGAATGATGCCTTCCAGCTTTTTTTTTTTTTTTTTTCTTAGAATTGTCTGCTGGGGATTGGTTCCAAGACCCCCAGGGATACCAAAACCCACAGATGCTCAAGTCTCTCATATAAAATAGTGTGGTATTTGTATATAATCTATGCACATCCTCTCATATGCTTTAAATCTTCTTTAGAGGACTTAAAATATCTAATACAGCATAAATGTTATATAAATAATTGTTATACTATATTTTTATTAGTATTATTTTTATTGTTGTATTGTTGTCTTCTATTTTTTTTTCACAAATATTTTCAATCCAGGGTTGGTTGAATCTACAGCTATAGAACCCACAGATATGGAGGGAAGACCGCATATATCATACTCAGGAGTTTTAGCTGTACTTAGTGGGAGAAACAGAAAAAGTACGTCTACCTCCATTTTCCCAGAAGCAAAATTTGGTTCTTTTTGATGTTAGTATTTCTCCTTCTAGCAGCTCCTTCACATTTTAAAAAATATTTATAATACATTTTTACCTACTAAATAAAGGAATTTTGTTAGAACTGAAATCTAAGAATAAATATGAATAAGGACCTAAGGGATCTTGTTACTAAATTTTTGAGCTTTAGTTAATTGATAGGTTTCTTTTCACCGAAACCTCAGCCTTTAGAGAAATGAGATACTTTTATATTTTTCCTTTGTATGATGTACATTACTAATTCTATGAATCTTTATTGTTTGGGCGTTTTGCCTTGTAGCAGTGTATCAAGGGTAATTTTCAACTTTTCATTTGTTTTCTTTTCCAGTCAAGTGAAAGACAATCTGTTAGAAGATATAATTTTCAATATATTCTTTTAGGATTTCAAACAATTTTAAGTCTCGGAAAGCACAGGATTGTAATCTGGGACACATGTTTCTTTGACAGGCAATGAAAACTCACAGTATATTATTGGGTTTAGTTTTATTTCTTATAGGCTTCTTGTTGGCGTTATTGTTTGTTTAAAATGGTATATTTCATTTCTAAAAACAATTTCTCAACTTGCATTCTTTAATTTGCAAGAAGAATAATTTATCCTCATTTTTAATTTTTAACTTCTAATTATCTCAAAGTACGTTGAGTTTTACAGTTTAATATTATCATATCTCTAGAAAGTTGTAACTACCTAGATCTGAAGTATGGTTCTATCCAGAAAAAAAAAAACATCACAAAAGGCAAATTCTTCAGTTCTGCATTTGTCTCTTGTGACCTCAGGTACTCTAAATACAACATCCTAGGTTCTGTTCTTAAACTGTTACCATGATGGTTATTTGCTCACTTCTTAAGAGTATTTTGAGCAGAGGAAAATGATACCCATAGCTGTAAACCCCTGGGAAACTAGAACAAATAGTTTGGCACATAGCTGTCATTTGATGAGATGGCTCATATTGAGCTAAGGTGCTCTACATGTTTTATGAGGCAGAACCTCACATGTTAAACAGACTCTTCAAAAGTTGCTAAGACAGACGCTGTTTCTTCTGTGAAACAGACTAATTCCAGGGCAAATAGGAAACAAAAATGTACTTTCCCAACTCTGAATTCTACAATAGTAGAGAAGCTTTCTCATTTTTATTGGCAGTTTCTTCTGTTCTCACAGCACTTACCAATGCCTGGCACAGAATAGTATAAAAGGAGCTCTGTAAATAGCCATTGAGTAATGAAAGTATAGTAATCATTACGACAATTGCTTATTAAAACTTTTTATTGTTGGCCTATCCTTGAGTTCAGGAGTGGAAAATTCTGCTTATTGGTCACACTCCATCCCTGGTTTAATGTGACTCAACCTAACACCAGCTTTATTTTCTACAGTCCCAGAAAGTACTGTATGAAATTATTATTACTTTCTGTATGCATTTTAGCCCAGAAAATAATACAAAATGATGATGATGATAATTTGCTATCAAAATGACTTTTGGATAATAACAAAGAAAATACCACCTCTTAGCTTTGGAAATTTATCATCAATCATTGCTAAACATTGCTGAACTGGTAATTAGTTTCTCAATTTCTCCAACATGCTAAGTTTTTTTCGCTCTCAACTCATGGCCTTTGCACACTGTTTCTGCCTAGAGCACTTTTTCACCCTTTTTTTTTTTTTTTTTTTAATTGTACTTTGGGCTCTGGGGTACATGTGCACTTCCTGCATCCTGCAGGATTGTTGCATAGGTACATACATGCTATGGGGGTTTCCTGTCTCCATCCCCGACACCCACCCCCCGCCGTCACCTACATCAGGCATTTCTCCTGGTGTTATCCCTCCCCATCCTCCCTGCCCCCCAACTGTCCCTCCCCTCCCCCACCTCCACCCCTCCCCCTACCTATCCCTGGCAGTGTTGTTCCTTACCCTCTGTCCAAGTGTTCTCATTGTTCATCACCCGCCTATGAGTGAAAACATGGGGTGTTGGGTTTTCTGTTCTTGTGTCATTTTGCTGAGAATGATGGTTTCTAGATTTATCCATGTCTCTACAAAGGACACGAACTCATAGTTTTTTATGGCTGCATAGTATTCCATGGTATAGATGTGCCACATTTTCTTTGTCCAGTCTATCGTTGATGGGCATTTGGGTTGGTTCCAGGTCCTTGCATGGAACAAACAGTGCCACAACAAACATACATATGCATGTGTCTTTATAATAGAACGATTTATAATACTTTGGGTATATACCCAGTAATGGGATTGCTGGGTCAAATGGAATTTCTATTTCTTGATCCTTAAGGAATCACCACACTGTCTTCCATAATGGTTGAACTAATTTACACTCCACCAACAGTGTAAAAGTGTTCCTATTTCTCCACATCCTCCCCAACATCTGTTGTCTCCGGATTTTTTAATGATCGCCATTCTAACTGGTGTGAGATGGTATCTCAGTGTGGTTTTGATTTGCATTTCTCTAATGACCAATGATGATGAGCATTTTTTCATATGTTTGTTGGCCACATATATGTCTTCTTTTGGAAAGTGTCTGTTCATATCCTTTGCCCCCTTTTGGAGGGGTTTGTTTTTTTCTTGTAACTCTGCTTTAGTTCTTTGGATTCTGGATATTAGCCCTTTGTCAGATGGGTAGATTGCAAAAATTTTTTCCCATTCTGTTGGTTGCTGATTCACTCTAATAATTGTTTCTTTTGCTGTGCAGAAGCTCTTAAGTTTAATTAGATCCTGTTTGTCTGTTTTGGCTTTTGTTGCCATTGCTTTTGGTGTTTTAGTCCTGAAGTCCTTGCCTGTGTCTATGTCCTGAATGGTGTTGCCTAGGTTTTCTTCTAGAGTTTTTATGGTGTTAGTTCTTATGTTTAAATCTCTAACCCTTCTGGAGTTAGTTTTTGTATAAGGTGTAAGGAAGGGGTTCAGTTTCAGCTTCCTGCATGTAGCTAGCAAGTTTTCCCAACACCAGTTATTAAACAGATAATCCTTTCCCCATTGCTTGTTTTTGTCCAGTTTATCAAAGATCAGATGGTTGTAGATCTGTGACGTTGCCGCTGAGGGCTAGGTTCTGTTCCATTGGTCTATATTTCTGTTTTGGTACCAGTACCATGCTGTTTTGATTACTGTAGCCTTGTAGTATAGTTTGAAGTCAGGCAGCATGATGCCTCCAGCTTTGTTCTTTTTGCTTAGGATTGTCTTGGCTATGTGGGCTCTCTTTTAGTTCCATATGAAGATTAAAGTGGTTTTTTCCAGTTCTGTGAAGAAGGTCAATGGTAGCTTGATGAGGATAGCATTGAATCTATAAATTACTTTGGGCAGTATGGCTATATTCACAATATTGATTCTTCCTAACCATGAGCATGGAATGTTTGTCCATCTGTTTCTGTCCCCTTTTATTTCCTTGAGCAGTGGTTTGTAGTTCACCTTCAAAAGATCTTTTACATCCTTTGTTAGTCGTATTTCTAGGTATTTTATTCTCTTTGTAGCAGTTGTAAATGGGAGTTCATTCATGATTTGGCTGTTTGTCTATTATTGGTGTATAGGATTGCTTGTGATTTCTGCACATTGATTTTGTATCTTGAGACTTTGCTGAAGTTGCTTATCAGCTTAAAGAGGTTTTGGGCTGGGACAATGGGGTCTTCTAAATATATGATCATGTCATCTGCAGATAGGGACAATCTGACTTCTTTTCCTCATTGAATGCCCTTTATTTCTTTTTCTTGCCTAATTGCTCTGGCTAGAACTTCCAATACTATATTGAATAGGAGTGGTGAGAGAGGGCATCCTTGTCTAGTGCCAGTTTTCAAAGGGAATGCTTCTAGTTTTTGCCCACTCAGTACGATAATGGCTGTGGATTTGTTGTAAATAGCTTTTATTATTTTGAGATACATTCCACTGATACCTACTTTATTGAGAGTTTTTTTTTTTTTGAATGTGCATTTTATTTTATTTTATTTTATTTTTCCCATTTATTTTATTGCATTTTAGGTTTTGGGGTACATGTGAAGAACATGCAAGATTCTTGCATAGGTACACACGTGGCAGTGTGATTTGCTGCCTTCCCCCCATCACCTACATCTGGCATCTCTCCCCTTGCTATCTCTCCCCAGCTCCCCACCCCCCACCGTACCTCCCCTATTTCCCCCCAAATGACCCCAGTGTGTAGTGCTCCCCTCCCTGTGTCCATGTGTTCTCATTGTTCAACACGCGCCTATGGGTGAGAACATGCGGTGTTTGATCTTCTGCTCCTCTGTCAGTTTGCTGAGAATGATGGTTTCCAGGTTCATCCATGTCCCTGCAAAGGCACAAACTCATCGTTTTTGATGGCTGCATAATATTCCATGGTGTATATGTGCCACATTTTCCCTGTCAAGTCTATCGTCGATGGGCATTTGGGTTGGTTCCATGTCTTTGCTATTGTAAACAGTGCCGCAATGAACATTGGTGTGCACATGTCCTTATAGTAGAACGATTTGTAATCCTTTGGGTATATACCCAGTAATAGGATTGCTGGGTCAAATGGAATTTCTATTTCTAGGTCCCTGAGAAATCGCCACACTGTCTTCCGCAATGGTTGAACTAATTTACACTCCCACCAACAGTGTAAAAGTGTTCCTATTTCTCCACATCCTCTCCAGCATCTGTTGTCTCCAGATTTTTTAATGATCGCCATTCTGACTGGCATGAGATGGTATCTCAATGTTGTTTTGATTTGCATTTCTCTGATGACCAGTGATGATGAGCATTTTTTCATATGTTTGTTGGCCTCATGTTTGTCTTCTTTTGTAAAGTGTCTGTTCATATCCTTTGCCCACTTTTGAATGGGCTTGTTAGCTTTTCTCTTGTAAATCTGTTTTAGTTCTTTGTAAATTCTGGATATCAGCCCTTTGTCAGATGGGTAAACTGCAAAAATTTTTTCCCATTCTGTTGGTTGCCGATTCACTCTAATGACTGTTTCTTTTGCTGTGCAGAAGCTGTGGAGTTTGATTAGGCTCCATTTGTCTATTTTGGCTTTTGTTGTTAATCCTTTTGGTGTTTTGGTCATGAAGTCTTCGCCTACACCTATGTCCTGAACGGCTTTGCCTAGATTTTCTTCTAGCGTTTTTATGTTGTTAGGTCTTATGTTTAAGTCTTTAATCCATGTGGAGTTAATTTTAGTGTAAGGTGTCAGGAAGGGGTCCAATTTCTGCTTTCTGTACATGGCTAGCCAGTTTTCCCAACACCATTTATTAAACAGGGAATCCTTTCCCCATTGCTTGTTTTTGTCTGGTTTGTCAAAGATCAGATGGTTGTAGATATGTTGCATTGCATCCGAAACCTCTGTTCTGTTCCATTGGTCTGTATCTCTGTTTTGGTACCAGTACCATACTGTTTTGATTACTGTAGCCTTGTAGTATAGTTTGAAGTCCAGTAGTGTGATGCCTCCCGCTTTGTTCTTTTTGCTTAGAATTGACTTGGCTATACAGGCTCTCTTTTGGTTCCATATGAAGATTAAGGTGGTTTTTACCAGTCCTGTGAAGAAGGTCATTGGTAGCTTCATGGGGATAGCATTGAATCTGTAAATTACTTTGGGCAGTATGGCCATTTTCACCGTATTGATTCTTCCTAACCATGAACATGGAATGTTTCTCCATCTGTTTGTGTCCTCTCTTATTTCGTTGAGCAGTGGCTTGTAGTTCTCCTTGAAGAGGTCCTTTATGTTCCTTGTTAGTTGTATTCCCAGGTATTTTATTCTCTTTGTGGCAATTGTGAGTGGAAGTTTGTTCTTGATGTGGCTCTCTTTAAGTCTGTTATTGGTGTATAGGAATGCATGTGATTTTGTATCCTGAGACTTTGCTGAAGTTTTTTATCAGTTTCAGGAGATTTGGGGCTGAGACGATGGGGTCTTCTAGATGTACAATCACGTCGTCTGCAAATAGAGACAATTTGACTTCCTCCTTTCCTATTTGAATACCCTTTATTTCTTTTTCTTGCCTGATTGCTCTGGCTAGAACTTCTAGTACTATATTGAATAGGAGTGGTGAGAGAGGGCATCCTTGTCTAGTGCCACATTTCAAGGAGAATGCTTCCAGTTTTTGCCCATTCAGTATGATATTGGCTGTTGGTTTGTCGTAAATAGCTTTTATTATTTTGAGATATGTTCCGTCAATACCTAGCTTATTGAGGGTTTTTAGCATAAAGGGCTGTTGAATTTTGTCAAAGGTCTTCTCTGCATCAATTGAGATAATCATGTGGTTTTTGTCTTTGGTTCTGTTTATGTGGTGAATTACGTTTATAGACTTGCATATATTGAACCAGCCTTGCATCCCTGGGATGAAGCCTACTTGATCATGGTGGATAAGCTTTTTTATTGAAAATTTTATTGAAGATTTTTGCATCTATGTTCACCATGGATATTGGCCTGAAGTTTTCTTTTCTTGTTGAGTCTCTGCCGGGTTTTCGTATCAGGGTGATGTTGTTCTCGGAGAATGATTTGGGAAGAATTCCCTCTTTTTGTATTGTTTGGAATAGTTTCAGAAGGAATGGTACCAGCTCCTCTTTGTATGTCTGGTAGAATTCGGCTGTGAACCCATCTGGACCTGGGCTTTTTTTGAGTGGTAAGCTCTTAATTGCTGCCTCAACTTCAGACCTTGTTATGGGTCTGTTCAGGGTTTCGGCTTCTTCCTGGTTTAGGCTTGGGAGGAGGCAAGTGTCCAGGAATTTATCCATTTCTTCCAGGTTTACTATTTTATGTGCATAGAGTTGTTTGTAATAATCTCTGATGATGGTTTGAATTTCTGTGGAATCTGTGGTGATATCCCCCTTATCGTTTTTTATTGCATCAATTTGGTTATTCTCTCTTTTCTTTTTTATTAATCTGGCTAGTGGTCTGTCTATTTTGTTGATCTTTTCAAAAAACCAGCTCCTGGATTTATTGATTTTTTTTAAGGATTTTTTGTGTGTCTATCTCCTTCAGTTCTGCTCTGATCTTAGCTATTTCTGCTAGACTTTTTTTTTATCTTGTTCCTCTAGCTCTTTCAGTTTTGATGATAGGGTGTCAATTTTTGATCTCTCCTTGCTTCTTATGTGGGCACTTATTGCTATATATTTTCCTCTAGAGACTGCTTTAAATGTGTCCCAGAGATTCTGGTATGTTGTGTCTTCATTCTCGTTGGTTTCAAAGCACATCTTTATTTCTGTCTTCATTTCATTGTTTATCCAGTCAACATTCAAGAGCAAGTTGTTCAGTTTCCATGAAGCTGTGCAGTTCTGGGTTAGTTTTTGAATTCTGAGTTCTAACTTGATTGCACTGTGGTCTGATAGACTGTTTGTTATGATTTCCATTCTTTTGCATTTGCTGAGGAGTGATTTACTCCCAATTATGTGGTCAATTTTAGAGTACTTGTGATGTGGTGTTGAGAAGAATGTATATTCTGTGGCTTTGGGGTGGAGAGTTCTGTAAATGTCTATTAGGTTTGCTTGGTCCAGGTCTGAGTTCAAGTCCTGGATGTCCTTGTTAATTTTCTGTCTGGTTGATCTGTCTAATATTGACAATGGTGTGTTAAAGTCTCCCACTATAATTGTGTGGGTGTCTAAGTCTCTTTGTAAGTCATTAAGAACTTGCCTTATGTATCTGGGTGCTCCTGTATTGGGTGCGTATATATTTAGGATCGTTAGCTCTTCTTGTTGTATTTATCCTTTTACCATTATGTAATGTCCTTCTTTGTCTCTTTTGATCTTTGTTGCTTTAAAGTCTAATTTATCAGAGATGAGAATTGCAACTCCTGCTTTTTTTTGCTCTCCATTTGCTTGGTAAATCTTTCTCCATCCCTTTCTTTTGAGCCTTTGTGTATCCTTGCATGTGAGATGGGTTTCCTGGATACAGCACACCGATGGGTTTTGTCTTTTTATCCAATTTGCCAGTCTGTGTCTTTTGATTGGGGCATTTAGTCCATTTACATTTAGGGTTAATATTGTTATGTGTGAATTTGATACTGCCATTTTTGTGCTAGCTGGCTCTTTTGCCCGTTAGTTGACACAGATTCTTCACTGTGTTGATTCTCTTTACCATTTGGCATGTTTTTGGAGTGGTTGGCACTGGTTGTTCCTTTATATGTGTAGAGCCTCTTTCAGGAGCTCTTGTAAAGCTGGACTGGTGGTGATGAAATCTCTGAGTACTTGCATGTTCACAAAGGATTTTATTTTTCCTTCACTTATGAAGCTTAGTTTGGCTGGATAGGAGATTCTGGGTTGAAAGTTCTTTTCTTTAAGGATGTTGAATATTGGCCCCCACTCTCTTCTGGCTTGTAGGGTTTCTGCTGAGAGATCTGCTGTGAGTCTGATGGGCTTCCCTTTGTGGGTAACCCAACCTTTCTCTCTGGCTGCCCTTAGTGTTTTCTCTTTCATTTCAACCCTGGTGAATCTGAAGATTATGTGCCTTGGGGTTGCTCTTCTTGATAAATATCTTTGTGGTGTTCTTTGTATTTCCTGGACTTGAATATTGGCCTGCCTTGCTAGGTTGGGGAAGTTTTCCTGGATAATATCCTGAAGAGTATTTTCCAGCTTGTATTCATTCTCTTCGTCACATTCAGGTACGCCTATCAAACGTAGATTAGGCCTTTTCACATAGTCCCACATTTCTTGGAGACTTTATTCATTCCTTTTTACCCTTTTTTCTCTACTCTTGCCTTCCTGTTTTATTTCATTGAGTTGATCTTCGACCTCTGATATCCTTTCTTCTGCTTGGTCAATTCGGCTGTTGATACTTGTGCATGCTTCGGGAAGTTCTCGTGTTGTGTTTTTCAGCTCCATCAATTCACTTATATTCCTTTCTATTTTGTCCATTCTCGTTAGCATTTCCTCAAATCTTTTTTCAAGGTTCTTAGTTTCTTTGCATTGGGTTAGAACATGTTCTTTTAGTTCACAGAGATTTCTTACTACCCACCTTCTGAAGTCTGATTCTGTCATTTCATCACACTCGTTCTCCATCCAACCTTGTTTTCTTGCTGGTGAGGAGTTGTGATCCCTTGTAGGAGGAGAGGTGTTCTGGTTTCGGGTGTTTTCATCCTTTTTGCGCTGGTTTCTTCCCAACTTTATGGATTTATCCACCTGTCGTCTTTGTAGTTGCTGGCTTTCAGATTAGGTCTCTGAGTGGACGTTCTGTTTGTTGATGATGAGGTTATTTCTCTTTCTTGGTTTTCCTTCTGGCAGTCTGGCCCCTCTGCTGTAGGTCTGCCGAGGTCCACTCCAGGCCCTGCTTGCCTGGGGATCACCTGCAGCTGCTGCTGAACAGTAAGGGTTGTTACCAGTTTTCTTCTTCTGCTATCTTTGTCCCAGAAGGATACCTGCCAAGTGTCAATCTGATCTCTCCTTTATGAGGTGGCTCTTTGGATATACAGGGGTCAGGGAGCTGCTTGGGGAGACGGTCTCTTCTTTATAGGAGCTCAAATGCTGAGCTGTGAGCTCCGTTGTTCATTCAGAGCTGCTGGGCAGGTACGTTTAGGTCTGCTGCAGCAGAACTCATAAACTGCTTTTTGTTCTCAGGTGCTCTGTCCCAGGGATTTAGGGCTTTATGAGTTTCCATTATGATGCTGCCTTCTTTTTTTTCCCTTCAGAGCTGCCCTGCCCAGCAAGAAGGCAGCCGGGTCACTGTCTGCCTGTGGAGGCTTTGCTGAGCTGCTGTGGGCTCTGCCCAGCTGCTGAGTGAACTTCCCTGCAGTCCTGTTTATATGGGTGTGGTTAGATCTGCCTCGGCAAGGGTGGCCCGCCTCTGTTGAGGCAGAGTCTCTCTGTAGTGGTGGGTTGCCTTGGCAACAGCGGGCTGCCCCAGCAATGGCGGGTTGCCTTGGCAACGGCGGGCTGCCCCAGCATTGGCTGACTACCTCTGTAGTGGCGGGCTGCCTCGGTAATGGCAGTCGCCCCTCCCCCACAGAGGTGGACCGTCCCGGGTTCAGCTGCCCTTGCAGTGAAACTCTCAATCCAGAGAGTTTCTGATTGCTGTTCTTTTGTGGGGGTGGGACCAGCTGAGCCTGATCGCCTGGCTCCCTGCCTCAGAGCCTTTTTTTTTTTTTAAGTTGGTGTTCCAGTCGCCTGTTGAAGAGGCGCTGGGGGTCTGTGTGTTTTCCCCTGCCACAAGTCACTGCGCTGGCTTAAACAGCGGCACTGAGATTTGTTACGCTTTTTTTGCCCTGGAATCTACTGTCCTGGTTCCCTGCTCAGTCCCCTTGTTAAACAGACGAAATGGGCGACTTCCCATGGCTCCAATCGTCAGCCAAAAGGGCACCCGGACCGGTGTATTTTGTACAGAGAACTGCTGTTCCGGGGCGCCAACAAAGCAGCCGCGCGGGGCAAAGCAGTGGCGTGGGCCACCACAGCCACGCTGGCTGAAGCAGCTGCGCTGGTGACCTGTGGAGCTCCTCCACCTTGGAATTTCCTAGTCTGTGGGCAATAAAAATGCAGCGTCCACTCACCCTCTGTGTTTTCACTGGGAGCTGCAATCCTGAGCTGTTCCTAAACGGCCATCTTGGATCAATCCCTATTGAGAGTTTTTGGTATAAATGCTGTTGAATTTTGTCAAAGGCCTTCTCTGTATCTATTGAGATAATTATGTGGTTTTTGTCTTTTGTTCTGTTTATGTGGTGGATTATGTTTATATATTTGTGTACATTGAACCAGCTTTGCATCCCCAGAATGAAGCCTACTTGATCATGGTGAATAAGCTTTTTGATGTGCTGTTGGATTCGGTTTGCCAGCATTTTATTGAAGATTTTTACATCAATGTTCATCACGGATATTGGCCTCTAGTTTTCTTTTTTAGTTGTGTCTCTGCCAGATTTTGGTATCAGGATGATGTTAGTCTCATAGAAAGAGTTAGGGAAAATTTCCTCTTTTTGTATTGTTTGGAATAGTTTCAACAGGAATGGTACCAGCTCCTCTTTGTGTATCGGTAGAATTCAGCTGTGAACCTGTCTGGACCAGGACTTTTTTGTTCGGTAGGCTATTAATTGCTGCCTCGACTTTAGACCTTGTTATTGGTTTATTGAGGGTTTCAACTTCTTCCTGGCTTAGTCTTGGGAGTGTGCAAGTTTGAGGAATTTATCCATTTCTTTCAGATTTCCTGGTTTATGTGCATAGAGCTGTTTGTAGTCATCTCTGATGGTAGTTTGTTTTTCTGTGGAATCGGTGGTGATCTCCCCTTTATCGTTTTTTATTGCATCTATTCAATTCTTCTCTCTTTTCTTTTTTATTAGTGTAACTAGCGGTCTATTTTGTTGATCTTTTCAAAATACCAGCTTTTGGATTTATTAATTTTTTGAAGGGTTGTATCTCTATCTCCTTAAGTTCTGCTTTGATCTTAGTTATTTCTTGTCTTCTGCCTGCTATTGAGTTTTTTTTAATCTTGCTCTTCTGGCTCTTTCAGTTTTGATAATAGGGTGTCAATTTTAGATCTTTCCTTGTTTCTCATGTGGGCATTTATTGCTATAAATTTTCCTCTAGACACTTCTTTAAATGTGTCCCATAGGGTTCTGGTACATTGTGTCTTCATTCTCATTGGTTTCGAAGAACATTTTTATTTCTGCCTTCATTTCGTTGTTTATCCATCATCATTCAGGAGCAAGTTATTCAATTTCCATGTGATTGTGCAGTTTTGAGTGCTTTTCTTTATCCTGAGTTCTAATTTGATTGCGCTGTGATCTGAGAGACTGTTTGTTATGATTTCTGTTCTTTTGTATTTGCTGAGGAGTGATTTACTTCCAAGTATGTGGTCAATTTTAGAGTAAGTGTGATGTGATGCTGAGAAGAATGTGTATTCTGTGGATTTGGGGTGGAGAGTTCTGTAGATGTCTATTAGGTTCAGTTGGTTCAGATCTGCATTCAAGTCCTGGATATCTTTGTTGACCTTCTGTCCTGTTGATATGTCCAATATTGTCAATGAAGTGTTAAAGTCTCCTACTAATATTGTGCAGGAGTCTAAGTCTCTTTGTCGGTCATTAAGAACTTGCTTTTTGTATGTGGGTGCTCCTGCATTGGGTGCATATATATTTAATGAGCTCTTCCTGTTGCATTGATCCTTTTACCATCATATAATGCCCTTCTTTGTCTCTTTTGATCTTTGTTGGTGTAAAGTCCATTTTATCAGAGACTAGAATTGCTACCCCTACTGTTGTTTGCTCTCCATTTGCTTGGTAAACCTTCTTCCATCCCTTTATTTTGAGTCTCTGTGAGTCTTTGCATGTGAGATGGGTCTCCTGAATACAGCACACCAATGGGTCTTGACTTTTTATCCAATTTGCCACTCTGTGTCTTCTGATTGGGGCATTCCTAAATTTACATTTACATTTACATTCATGTTAATATTGTTATGTTTGAATTTGATCCTGCCATTTTGTTACTGGCTGGTTGTTTCACCCGTTAGTTGACATGGTTTCTTCATTGTGTCATTTTTCTTTACCATTTGGTATGTTTTTGCAGTGGCTGGTACTGGTTGTTCCTTTCCATATTTAGTACTTCCTTCAGTAGCTGTTGTAAGGCGGGTGTTGTAGTGACGAAATCCCTCAGCAATTACATGTCCATAAAGGATTTTATTTCTCCTTCACTTATGAAGCTTAGTTTGGCCGGATATGAAATTCTGGGTTGAAAGTTCTTTTCTTTAAGAATATTGAATATTGGCCCCCACTCCCTTCTAGCTGGTAGGGTTTCTGCTGAGAGATCCACTGTGAGTCTGATGGTCTTTCCTTGATGGGCGACTGGACCTTTCTGGCTGCCCTTGGGATTTTTTCCTTCCTTTCAACCCTGGTGAATCTGGCGATTATGTACCTTGGGGTTGCTCTTCTTGAGGAATATCTTTGCAGTGTTCTCTGTATTTCCTGGATTTGAATGTTGGCCTGCCTTGTTAGGTTGGGGAAGTTCTCTTGGATAATATCCTGAAGAGTGTTTTCCAACTTGGATTCATTCTTCCCATCACATTCAGGTATGCCGATCAAGTGTAGATTAGGTCTTTTCACATAATCCCATATTTCTTGGAGGTTTTGTTCATTTCTTTTCACTCTTTTTTCTCTAATCTTGCCTTCTCATTTTATTTCATTGATTGATCTTCCATCTCTGATATCCTTTCTTCTGCTTGATCAATTCAGCTGTTGAAACTTGTGTATGCCTTGTGAAGTTCTTGTGCTGTGTTTTTCAGCTCCATCAAGTCATTTATGTTCTTCTCTAAGCTGGTTATTCTAGTTAGCATTTCGTGAAACCTTTTTTCAAGGTTCATAGTTTCTTTGCATTGGGTTAGAACATGGTCTTTTAATTCAGAGAAGTTTGTTATTACCCACCTTCTAAAGCCTGCTTCTGTCAATTCATCAAACTCATTCTCTGTCTTGTTTTGTTCTGTTGATGGTGAGGAGTTGTGCTCCCTGGGAGGGGAAGAGGTGTTCTGGTCTTTGATGGTTTCATCCTTTTTGCATTGGTTTCTTCCCATCTTTGTGGATTTATCTCCCTTTGATCTTTGAAGTTGGTGATTTCAGGAGGAACCTCTAAGTGGACGTCCTTTGAGGTTGGAACTATATCTTTTTTGGCCTGTAGAGGCGCTGCTGGGCTGTCTCAGATTCAGTCAGTTTGCTGGGTTGGTAGTCCTTCCCTGGAGTTCCTTTGCAAGTGAGATTAGCTTCCCCTTCCCAATGGCGTCTCTCCTTCCCCTAGATTGCTCTTCCTGGTTGGGGTCAAACTTGTATTTGCTGCCAAGCTCTCTAGCATGCAGGCTTCAGTATGAGTTTTGCGGTTGTAGGGCCTGCCAGGCCTTATGGCCTGTTTCCCTGCTTTCAACTCTCCCTCTTTCTGTGGTATGGGTCGCTCCCCCTGGCGTTAGTCCAAACTTCGGCCAACAGTTTGCTGCACCTTCAGTTGCCATTGCATGGACAACCCAGGGCGCCTCTGCCTGGTGGGGCCGTTGTGGGACTGTGGGTTGCATGAGGGATGAGGTAAGCACAGGATCCAAATCAGAGCACCACGGGGGTGAAGTCCCTGACCCTCCAAGTTGGCTGCACGTTCCAGGTGGGGACACACCCTGCCCTGTCTCCCATTCACCCTCCCTGGTCGGCTCTCCCCGGCTGGCTCTCTCCCTGCAGCTCTTTCTCTGGTCTATTTTTAGTGCCCTACTAGTCCCACTGAAGAGAATCCAGCACCTCACTTGGAATCATGAAGTCCTCTAGCCCTCTGTGTCTTATTCCCTGCGAGCTGCACTCCGGTGTTGCCTCCTCTCAGCCATCTTGGCACACCCCCCCTTTTTCCCCATTTTTAAGATGATTTGCCCCTGTGTATTTGGAGTTTTTTAGCTTAAATATCACATCTCCAGAGAACTATTCCCTGTTTACCCTATTTAAAGTGGGTTCCCCTGGCTCCCTATCTCAAACTAGAGTTTCTTTACTTCCTAGCAATTATGACAATCAGTAATTCTTTGTTTACTTGATTTTCTTAGCTTGCCTTACTAGATAATAAATAACTGGATAAACTATATCTGTTTTATTTACTTTTATGTCCTGAATAGATATATTATTAGATAAAAATAGTAGATAACTGCTTTTAAAAGTGCTCTGATTATATTTGAAGTTGAAATATGGTCAAACATTTATTAAGCAATTATTTATTAAGCATCTACCAGGTGTAAAGCATTGTGTTAGGAACAGGAATTCCAGAAATTAAAATTTCAGTCTGTGCACTCGGTGAACTTAGAGAGTATGATGGGGAGGACAGACAGTTAAAATGCAATTAATTCTTTCATTTGACAATGCTTTTGCTTGCTGCCGTGTTTCAAGCCCTATGTTATGTGCTGACATATATACTGAACTTATGATACTTAGAGTCTGGTAAGCAATGCAGAAAAGTAAATAAGTACAATTTAGTGAGATAAATCCTATGGTAAGGTTAAGCTTAGGATTCCATGGGAAAACAAATTTGTGTTATATGTGGAAGTTGGAGATTGAAGTGCTTTGAAGAGAAAAATTACAAAAAGGTTGTCGCATAGTGTGTACTCATTTAAAACCAGGCAAAATCAGGCTGCCTAGTTTAGACTCCCAATTCTTCCACTTAATGGTTGTGTGACCTTGCACAAGTTACTTAACCTCTTTAAGATTCATGGTTTTTGTCTGTAAATTGCTTACCTCAGAGAAATGTGGGATAAAATAAAGTAATACGTATAAAGTACTTAGCATTTGCAATGTCTGACCATACTAAGCACTTGTAATGAATGATTATTATTTTTGCAGGTCACCTTATATGTAATGACAAACTTTACTTTGTCAGCAGCCTTCTCCCAAACTTTTTTTTCAAATCAGTCTCTAGCACCCTGACAGTATCCCTCTATCCAAAATATAAACGCCAATCATATAAATGCTCACATGCACAGTGCCTTTGGGAAGAAAATAAACATGGGAAACTTTCACTCCCAAGATCCCCCAAAAAATTAACACTTAAAGTAATTGAAGGTATGTGATTATGCTAGAAATTGTTCCTAGAACCCCAAGTTGAGGAAAACATGGATGAAGTAATTTTTTAGATATGTGATAAGCTCTCTGCTTACAGGTTCTGTTTTTCTCTATGATAAAGGTTGTGAGAGGGAGGTAAAAGGTGATGTCATAGTAAGCGTGAAGACACTCGTAGATAGATACAAAGGACAAAGTGTCATCTTTGCTCTTTGTTGTCATTTCTGGCCATTGCTCTTCCTTTTCTCCAGAATCCTCCAAGTATCTTAAAGCACATGCCATCAAAATATACTGCTTACCCTACTTTTCCTTACTGCAGTCATCTATAGATCCTCTGTGTCATTCCTTGAAAGTTTTAGCAACTTGGCAAGTTTTAGCCTCCCTACCACAATTTTAACAATCATTCTTTGTGATTTTAATGTCTGCACAGGCCATCCATCCAACCTAGTGGTCTCTCATTTTCTTGAACTTCACCCATTCAATGGCACATCACCTCAACTATTACCAATTACTCCATCACCTCCAAAATCTCAGTTTCAGTCATCTCAATCTCTGATCTATATCCCCTGTTTTCCATGTCATTTCCTCTGAATTCATCAGTTTTAAGGCACTACCACGCCCTCCAATCCATTTATCTTATTACCCTTTTTCTGTTAATCCCATTCCTCATGTTCTCACTTCTGTTCAAACTGAGCTTCGCACTCCCTAGTCTATCATTATCATTCCTCAGAATATACCCTCAAACTTCTTGCAGCCAATCTCCGCCCTTCATAGCAACCACTGTTATAATTTCTATCATCAGAGGTAATTTTTCATGTTATTCTTATTGTTGTGCGGTATTCCATTATCAAAATATATCAATTTATTTATCTGTTCTCCTATTGATAGGCATTGGGTTGTTCTAATTTGGGGCTAGCAATAAAGCTGCTGGCGGAAAGATAATTCAACCCAAAATGGTAAAACATGAGAGAATCCATAAGTAGGAAATCTTTTTGAGGATATACATTTGTTCTGAGTAAATTAAAAGTAGAATTGCTGAGTCTTAGGGTATATGTATGTTTAACCATATAAGAAGGTGTGAAACCGTTTTCCAAAAGGGCTGACCTTTTTCACACACCCACCAGCAATGCATGTGAGTCACAGTGGCTTTATAACCTTCCCAGGTAGTCTTTTTAATTTTAGCTGTATCATAGGTGTAAATATATTTTATATATTTCTTATGATTTTCTAGTTATATAATTATGTCATTTGCAGATCGAGAAAATTTAATGTCTGTCTTTCTAATCAGTATGGCTTTTACTTTTTTGTGGCCTCAGTGAACTTTCTGGGACTTCCAATGCAATTGGGGAATAGAAGTAGTATGAGTAAGCCTCTTTGCTTCTAGCTTTTGTGAGAAGTATTTACTATTTCAACATTACGCTACTAGCCAGAGAATTTGGGTAGGTACCCTCCATCAGACTGAGGAAGTTTCCTCTCATTCCTAGTTTGCTGAGAATTCTTACAAATGTGCACTGAATATTGTCACATACTTTTTCTGCAACTATTTTGATGATTATATAGCTTTCCTCTTTTTTGTCAATATGGTGAAATGCACTAATTAATTTTGCATTCCATGGTTAACCTTACTTTGGTAATGCTGTCTTATTTTTATATATTGCTCGATTTTATTTGCTAATGCAGATTGAGTACCTGTTACCTGAAATGCTTGGAACTAGAAGTATTATGGATTTTAATTTTTTTTGGACTTTTAGAATATTTGCATATGTATAATGAGTTACTTTGGGAAAGGGACTCAAGTCTAAGCATGAAATTCATTTATGTTTGATATACACCTTGTATACATAACCTAAAGGTAATTTTATGTAATATTTTTAAATAATTTTGTGCATGAAACCAAGTTTGTGTACATTGAACCATCAAAAAAGCAAAAGTGGCATTATCTTAGCCATCTACATGGACAATCTCTGGTTGTTTGGTCATCATCACCATTCCTGAGTCTGAATCTATGTGATAAGCAATCATTTTCTTATATTTATTCACACTTAACTACTTAAAAGTTAAAAATGTGATGTATAACATTAACACAATGAAAAAAAAAATGTGTTCAGGGTAATGAAGCAGTATAGTAGCATCATCAGAATACTGTGTCAGCTGTCAGACAACAGCAACAGCAACCAAAGGCAGGCTTTCAGTCTTCATGTCAGTGCTCAAAAGTTTCAAATTTTGCAGCATTTCAGATTTTGTATTTGTGAATTAGGGACGTTTAGCCTGTATTTTTTGAAGGACTTTTGTGTAATGCAATGAGAGATATTGGTCTATAAATTTCTTTGCTTGTAATGTGTTTATTGGGTTTTGGAATCATAGTTATGCTGACCTTATAAAACATGGTAGGGAGTATTTTCTTCACCTCTATATTTTGAAAAAGGTTGTATATGATTGTTATTTCTCTTTTAAATGTTTGATGAAAAAAAATTATATCTGAACCTAGAGGTTTTTTGTGGGAAACTTGTTAATTATAAATTAAATTTTATTAATGTGTACAGATTTTCATATTTTATTTTCTTTTGTGTTAGTTTTGGAAAGTAGTTTTTTTTTAAGAAATTGGTCAGTTTTACCTAAGTTGTTGAATTTATTAGCATAAAGTTGTTTGTAATAGTCTCCTATTATTTTTTAAGGCCTGTGGTATTTGTAGTGATATTCTTGTAGTATCTTGTGTTCATGATATTATTAACTTTTGTTTTCCCTTTTTCTCTTTATTGTTCTTGCGAAGAGTTTATCAATGTTCTTAACATTTTCCAACAACTTGTCTGTGTTTTCTCTATTTTTTTTTTGTTTACTATTTCATCAGTTTATTTTCTTTTTATTAGATTCTTCTTTAGGATAAATTTGCTCATCTTCTATCTTATTAAGGTGGAAACTGACATCGTTGATTTTAAACCTTTCCTCTTGTCTGATATAGCATTTAAAATTATAAATTGGCCAAGCGCGGTGACTCACTGTAATCCCAGAACTTTGGGAAGCCAAGGTAGGAGGATTTCTTAAGGCCAGGAGTCAAGACCAGCCTAAGCAACAAATCAAGACTGTCATCTCTACAAAAAAATTAAAAATAAAATAAAATTATAAATTTTCTTCCAAACACTTTTTAAACTGCATTTAACAAATCCAATATACTGTATTTTCATTTTTATGTCATTCAAAATGTTTTTTTACTTCTCTTTAGATTTTTTCTTTGATCTATGGTCTACTTAGAACACTGTTTTCATGTTTTTCCTTTTATTTCCAGTTACTTGGAGCTTTCCTAGATATTGTAATTGATTTCTAATATAAATGTATTTTGGTCAAAGAAGGTCAAAGAACATCCTCTGTAAGATTTAAATCTTATGAAATTGATTAACATTTCTTTTATGGCTCAACGTAAGATTTTTATGATATACTTGAAAAGACTGTGTGTTATTATTGTTCGGTATAAATTGTTACTGTTCTATAAATATCAACTAGATTGACATAGTTGATAGTTTTGTTCAAATATTCTATATTCTTACTGACACTTTTGTCCAGTTGTTCTGTTACTAAGAAAGGATGTTACAATATGCAGCTAGGATTGTGGATTTTTCCATTTCTATCTTTAGTTCCATGTTTGCTTCATGTATTTTGAAGGTCTATTATTAGGTTCATATGTCTATATCATTTTTGTGTCTTCCTGATGAATTGACCTTTCTATCATTATGAAATGTTGTCTTTTATCTCTAGTAATACTCCATTTCATAAAGTCTAATGTTAGCAGCACTCTAAGAAATTTGTCTGATATTAATATACATAGAAATTTCATCTGATATTAATGTAGTCAAATTTCTCAAGCTTTTGCCTTCAGCCTTTGTATATTTGTAATTGGGTCTTACTTTGTGTCCATTCTAGCAAGTGCCAAGTCAGAAACTATGAAGGGCTGAGATTTTACCCTACTTGCAAGCTAATAATTTAGTTTACCATGATTTCACTCAGTACCAATGAGATGGTTGTTAATTCATGTTGCCTGTTTTGAAATATTAAACAAGTAACTTTTGTTTCCTTGTTTTTATAAGTGTCTGACATATGACATAAATGTTTAGTGTCTTCTTTGATGACTTAAATACAAGATATTACTGAACAACTTCAAATACTGTAATTAAAGGAAGGCTTATAAACTTACTATTTAACAAATTCCCCTGAACACCTAGGCAGCCATGGATTTCTCAAACCAACTCTCAGATACACCGTTTTGTCTAGAGTTAGCTCCATATCAGCCGTATTAAAGGACAGATTATCAAATTATTTGCCAAGGAAACAAATCTGTAAGGATAACTGAAACATCACTAACTAAATAATGTAAATTGTTCTCATTACCAGTGAAGTAGATGGTGCTCTAGAAGAAAAATTCAATAGTACAAAAAAAATTGTACTATTGTATTTTTTAAAATCCTGGAACAGACATTTCTGTTTTAAACAATTCATAGGTATAAGTTGTTTTATGCAGTTACATGCTGCACTATCAGCCATGAAACATAATGACGACAATTGCCTAAGTTGGCAGTTGTAGTGCACTGATACTCTGAAACTGAATAATGCATGACATAGTACTGTTTACTAGGAATATTTTAATGTCAAAACACTAATTTCTAAGATCAGAAAAAGGTTTATTCTTCAGAAAAGCATATATATAATATATGGATGTAATCCATTTTAAATAACACGAAGAAGAAAGTAAACACTTTTTGTTAATAAACATTTCTCCCCATGTCCACCAAATAAATGTTAACTGGTTTTTAAAATACTGACTTAAAGTTACTGTTCTGTCATTTGCTTCTATATAACAAACCACCTTAAAATGTAGTAGCTTAAAACAGTTTATTAAAAATCTGTCTTGAATGGTTGAGCTGGATTATCCTTCCTTGGAAGACTCATGCTATTGCATTCAGATTTGTGCTGTGGTTGGTGTTATCTGAAGATTCTACTTCCTTGGACATCCATGATGGTTTCTTCAGCCACATGTCTTGTGCTTGGGCTGAGAAGGCTAGAACAGTTGGAACCAAGCCAATTATCTTTCACCATGCTGTCTCTCCTGTTAGCTAGCTTGGGCTTCTTTTTAGCACAGCGATCTCAAAGTCACTGAAATTCTTCTATGGGGTCTGGATTTTCCTGGAGTGAGCATTCCAGAAGACCAGGTTGGAAGCTGCAAAACTTCTAGGCTGGGAAGTCATGCAGTATCACTTCCATAACATTCTGCTGGTAATAAGAAAGTCACAGGGCCAGAATGATTAAAGGGGAGGGAACTACATGATCATGCTTCACTGGACATTATGTTTGGAGACTGACTATGGCTACTAGAGGACTGCACTCATATTATCTGCTTGACACATGAGCTTAATCTCAAGAGTATATGAATGTAGAATTTGGGACTTTTTGAGTTGACTTTACCAGCTTCTGCTAAGCAAGCTGTGGTTTCTTCCTCCTAACAGAAAATAGAATACTTTATTATGACTCCATTTAATCACTTTTGTTTTCTCTGTCTTCAGACTACATTAAGTACATTCACATTGTTGTGCAACCAATATCATTATCCATCTCCAGAACTTCATATTGCCCAATTGAAATTCTGTACCCATTAAGCACTAGCTCCCCATGCTACCCTCCCCACCAGCTTGAATTGGTAACCCTCATTCTACTTTCTGTCTCTATGAATTTGAATTCTGTAGGTACCTCATTTAAAATGAAATCCTACAACATTTGTCCTTTTGTTACTGGCTTATTTCACTTAGCAGAATGTTTCCAAGGTTCATTTAGGTATAGCACGTGCCAGAATTTCCTTCCTAAGACTGAAAAATATTCCATTGTATGTATATGCCACATTTTGTTTATCCATTCATCCATCTATGGACACTTGGGTTGCTTCTACTTTTAGGCTATTATGAATAATGTTACTATAAAAATGGGTATACAAATATCTGTTTGAACCCCTGTTTTTATTCCTTTGGGATATAGTCCCTAAAGTGAAATTCTTTTATTATTTGGTAATTCTGTGTTTACTTTTTTGAAGAACTGGCATACCAGTTCCCACAGGTGCTACACCATGTTACATTTCTACCAGCAATGCATAAAAGTTTCAGTTTCTCTGCATCCTTACCAACAGTTCTTATTTTTTGTTTTGTTTTGTTTTTTAAATAATAGTCATTCTAATGGGTGTGGTGTGGCATTTCATAGTGGTTTTAACTTGCATTTTCTTAATGCAATTTAACATCATTAATGATTAATGATATTGAGCGTCTTTTCATGTGTTTGTTTGCATTTGTGTATCTATCTTCTTTAGAGAAATTTCTATTCAAGCCTTTTGTCCATATTTTTAAATCAGTCTGTTTTGTTGTTGTTGACTTGTTGGAGTTCTTGATATCAATCCTTACCAGATATATGATTTGGAAATATTTTCTCTTATTTTCTGTGTGGCCTTTTCACTCTGTTGATAATGTCCTTGGATCCACAAAAGTTTTTAATTTTGATGAAGTTCAACTTATCTATTTTTCCTTTTGTTTGTGCTTTTAGTGTCATATCAAGGAATTATTGTCAAATCCAATGTCATGAAGCTTTTCCTACGTTCTGAGTTTTCTTTTAGTTTTTATATTTGGATATTTGATCTATTTGGGGGTAATTTTTATATGTTCTGTTAGGTAAGAGTCCAACTTTGTTGTTTTGTAGTATCTAGGTATCCAACACTATTTTCTATAAAGATTGTCCTTTTCTCGTTAGAGGGTTTTGGCATCCTTGTGGAAAATCATTTGACCCTATATAAGAGGGTTTATTTCCAGGCTCTCCAATCTCTTCCAATAGTCTATGTGGCTGTCTTTATGCCAGTAACATACTGCTTTGATTACCATAAATTTGTAGTAAGCTTTGAAATAAGGAAGGGTGAAACATTCTATTTTGGTATTTTTTTAAATATTATTTTGCCTATTCAGTGTTCCTTGACATTTCATATAAATTTTAGAATGGATTTTTCTATTTCTGCAAAGAAAAAAATGTCATTGGGATTTTGAAGGGATTAAATAGAGTCTGAAGATAGCTTTGAGTAGTGTGGACATCTTAACAATATTTTATTTTAATTCATGAACATGGTATGTCTTTACATTTATTTGTGTCTTCTACATAATTACAGTATAAATGCAGTGATGTTTTACAGTTTTTGGTGTATAAGTTTTTTACCATCTTAGTTAAGTTTATTCCTAAGCATTTTTGTGCTATTGTAAATTGAAATGTTTTATTTCCTTTCTGGATTGTTCATTATTCATATATGGAAATGCAGCTGGTTTATATGTGCTGATTTTGTATCCTGCAACTTAGCTGAATTCATTTATTAGTACTGGTTTTTGTGGAATCTTTGGGGTTTTCTAAATATAAGATTTGTCATCTGTAACTAGAGTTAATTTTACTTTTTCCTTTCCAGTCCAGATGCCTTTTTTTTTTTCTTGCCTACTTACTCTGGCTACAACTTCTAATATGTTGAATCAAATGGTAAAAGCAACTTCTTATCATGACCTGGGGAAGTTCTCGAAGGAGATTGTTTTGGGAACTAAAAAATCTTCTCCCCCACCTCTGGCACTACATCACTACATTCTACTTATGTGTTGAACGACTTGGAGATCTATAGTCCTCTATCACCTGGAAGTATATATAGTTCCCTTAATCTTAGCTATTCAGAGTAGAATAATATTCTAGCCAGGAGAGGTCTTTAGAAAGATGGTTAACAGTAACCTATGGCACTAAAAATTCTAAAAGAGTTTTTACCAACCATCTCCTAACCCCATGCATTCTAAGGAGGTCCTTTTGGAAGTTTCTCTACCAGTGATTTGTAGGCTTGCCTTTTCATTTTTCTCATTTTCTAGCAAATAATTATTGAATCATACACACATACATGTGCATACACACACATACACCACACACACACACACACACACACACACACACACACATAGTCTTTCAAGGACAAAATCGATTTTTTGAAACAGTACAGCTTAAACTGGAGAACATAAATTCAAGTGTCTGAGGGCAATAAGAAATAAATAAGAAATTTAAGAAAAATAAGAATGGCAGGGATTAGGGGCAAGTGTTTGGAGCCATGTGTGATTGAGAGCCCAGATTCGCCAGATCTTCCAAATTTTGAAGAGAAACTGGAAATCCACATTTTTATGTAAATTTTCTGAATTTTTGGCACAGTTCCAACTTAATATGACAGCCACTTTTAAACTTGTGGTCCAAAAGACAAATAAAAATATACAATATTTTCTTGAATGCCTCATAATTTTCAAAGCTACTTCTTTCACCAATAGGGAAAATGGCATAGTTTTTTTAGAAAAGGCTTTTTCCACAGCACAGTTTGTGAGGTGGGAATAGGTTTGCAGACCTGCCAGAAATTAGAAGGGGCTGCATAGGAGACTCTTTGTTGCAAGTCTCTTTGTTGCAAGAGACTTGGATAAAGTTCTGAAATTGCCATTTACAAAGAAGTAAGTCTTTGCCAACTGCTTGTTTAAAAAAAAATTTAAATTTGTTTTTAAGTAAAATTTTGAAATATGAAAACATTATTATATAAAAATGCATCATTTTGAAACTATTTCCTAAACTTACTACCTATTCCTGTTACCTACTTTATGTCTTAAATATAGAGCTTTTGAGGAGAAACGAAAAGAACAAGAAGAAAAAGAACACCAAATTAGAGAACAAATACTTCAACAAAGAAGACAGAAGTTTGAAGAAGTTACTGAAAAATTCCAGCGTGCCCATATTCCTCTTTCACAGCGGAGGAAAGCAGGTGCCTTAATTTCTAGAATAATACGAGAACAAAAATTAAAGTTTTAATCTCATTTGACTTGAGTATACAATAAAATGATAAATAAATGAAGTGGAAACAAACTAAAAAGACCAATATGACTTTTGAGTAAAAGCACTTTAACCAAATGAAAAATAGTCATTTGATTAGGTTTAATTTGGAGCATATTTTGTTGGCTCTTTTAGGTTTAATTCTGAAACTCACAAGTTTGATTGGACTTTCAGCTGGTTACAATGTTTTGTCTTTTTAAAATTGACTTAGTAAGTAGCTTAGTACAAAGAAAATTTGACTTTTGAGTTCAGAAAATTAGTGTCACATTTATTCTAGCATTTTTTAACAGTTTGGTTCAAATTCATATTTGAGACGCTGGCAGAACAAAATGAAAGTCTATAGAGTAATATAATCCAACAATATAAAGACCTGGAACGAGTTAAGAATTTAAATATGATTATGGTTGGTTCTTTTGTATTATATCTACATTTTTATACCTTAAATAGTAAGACTAACAACAATATGTCAGAGCTTCATAAAGAAAAGTGACAAGCAGATCCTTTATGTATTCAGCAAACATATGGTATACTGTGTTGTACTTAGCCTTAGGCTAAGCTGAGATATAGAGAAATCTAATTTCATTCTACCATTCAAGATTTTACAACCTATTCTGGAGATGAGAGTAGTATAAACAATGTCAATAATATAATGGTAATTGCTATGGTAGCAGAGTGTGTAAAGTGCCATGAAAGCATAGAGGAAAGAACACTAAACCTATGTCATGACATCAAGGACATCATTCTTGGAAAAATGACTTAAGTCGGATCTTAACAAATGAGCATATTGTGAAACAGACAGAAAAATAAAAGGACATCCCAGGCAAAAGGAACAGCTTGTACAAATAAATTATGTATTTCAGTGTATCTGAAGCATAGGATGGGTGGGGAGAAGAAAAATGGATGTGAAGCTAGAAAAAATAAGAGGTAGCCAGTTCTCAAAGAGCTTTATATGTCATGCCAGAAATTTCATCTTTATGCAAAATACAGTCCACTTACAGTATTTTTTAACAAGAAACAAGCCATTGCTGTGTTAGTAATAAATAGTACTGTTAATAAGGGCAACTAGTGAAACTGCGCAAAGCAACAATAGCTTAAACGTGATAGGAGTTTATTTTTCTCCTGGTTTTGAGGAGAAAACCAGAGCTGGTTTGATGATTATACTGAGCTGAGAGACAGAAGGATCATCTGTCTCTTGGCTCAACCGTCTTTAGTATATGGTTTATACCCTCACCATCATGGTCATATGGTTGCTGCTAGAGCTCAACCATTATACCAGTGTTCTAATCAGTAAGAAAGAACAGGAAAAAAAGGATGCACCTCTGAGATCTCTGCTTGGCAACTTTGTTTGCAAGGAAGTCTGAAAAATCATTTTTTTAAATGTGAGTATATTGCTAAGTCTAACTGTATAGGGTCTGTTACCAAGTGAAAAAGGGGAAATGGATATTAGGGAGGGAACTAGAGGGCTCTGCTATAATTAGATTTGTTAGAAAGATAATTATAGTTACAAGATGGACTGTAGACTGAAGTAGAGACTTGTACTGAAGTAAGTAGACTAGTAGGATATTATTTAAGTAATTATGGTAAGAGATGTTAAGCTCCTAAATTAAAGCAGTGCACTGAATGTAGAGATAAGAGATACTGTATTTATTTATTTATTTATTTATTTAGAGACAGTCTCACTTTTCTCGCCCAGGCTGGAGTGCAGTAATGCAATCCTGGCCCACTGCAACCTCCACATCCTGGGTTCAAGCAATTCTCCTGCCTCAGCCTCCCAAATAGCTGGGATTACAGGCACCCGCCACCATGCCCAGCTACCTTTTGTATTTTTAGTAGAGATGGGGTTTCACCATGCTGGCCAGGCTGATCTCGACCCCCTGACCTCATGTGATGTGCCCACCTTGGCCTCCCAAAGTGCTGGGATTACAGGCATCAGCTACTGTGCCTGGTCAAAGATACTGTATTCAAGAAATATAATTGTGGCCGGCTGCAGTGGTTCATGCCTGTAATCCCAGCACTTTGGGAGGTCGAGGCAGGCAGATGGCTTAAGAGCTCACGACTTCAAGATCAGCCTGGGCAACATGATGAAACCCCATCTCTACAAACAATACAAAATTAGCCAAGCATGGTGGTACATGCCTGTAGTCCCAGCTACTGTGGACACTGAAGTGGTAGGATCACTTGAGCCCAGGAGGCGGAGGTTGCAGTGAGCCAAGATCACACCACTCACTCCAGCCTGGGCAACAGAAGCAGACCTTGTCTCAAAAAAACAAATAGATATAATCAGTAGGATTTATTTACTAATTTGATTGAGAGTGGTGAAAGAGGCCAGGCACGGTGGCTCATGCCTGTAATCCCAGCACTTTGAGTGGCTGAGGTGGGTGGACCACTTGAGGTTAGGAGTTCGAGACCAGCCTGGCCAACATGATGAAACCCTGTCTCTACTAAAAATAAAAAAGTTAGCCAGGCATGATGGCGGTGCCTGTAATCCCAACTACTTGGGAGGCTGAGGCAGGAGAATTGCTTAAAAACCCAGGAGGTGAAGGTCACAGTGAGTTGAGACCACACCACTGCACTCCAACCTGAGCGACAGAGCAAGACTCCATCTTAAAAAAAAAAAAAAAAAAGTGGCGGAGAAGAGGGGAGAAGGAAGGAGAACAGTGCCTCTATAAATTAGCAGAAACCCTTATTTTAAACATTCAATAAATACTTTTTAAATTAATTGATTACTTTGATAGATGCATCGTTTGCGATGCGAATATCAGCAGACTATCCCATAGCTTTGCATTCTTCTTCATGTAATCACCAGTTGATTAGGGAAATATATTGTCTCTAGAGTTCATATTTGAACTAATCCTTACATAAAAACATAATATTTTTGCTTAAACATTTTAAGTAAATTAGAAATATTGTAATAATGGAAAAGTCTTATGACATATTAGTGTTTTAAAGGAGAAAAGAGGAAAATAGTTTTGAAGTACCCATGAACAGCTAAAGCCAGAAAGTCACCCTAGGCCTTGAGTTATTCATAGTATATTATATACTGTAGATACCATGTATAGATAGTATAATATATTTATAGTATATGATGGGAGGAAAATAATGTCTCCATTTGAGAGGGCTGTAGGAGAATTAATGTCCTTAAAAGACAGCTATGTTTCAATTTGAACAAGGAGAAGACAATATTTAGAGAGAAGTAGGGGAAAATAGAGTATGTTGAGTACCAAAGTGCACAGTGGAAGGCTTTGAGAAAGTAGATATATATAGGACATAGGGTTATATTAAAGGTTGTGCAGGACAATATATGGATGAGTGTCCATAATAATATATGACCTTGAGCAAATTACTTGCCTTCTTTATGACTTTGTTTCCTCAGTTGTAAAACTCAAACATACCTCATAGGCCATAGTGAGGGTTAAAATAGTTTATGTGTATTAAGTGCTTAAAAATAAGGCCTGTAACTGTCAGTGCTCAGTAAATGTTAGTTGGTGTTTTAGTTGTTCCCCTTGTCTTCATAGGAATATTTATAAATTGTGTCAGAAACTTATGGGACTAGGAGATCAAATATAGGGGAGTTTGCATGCCAGGATGAAGAGCCTAGACCTTTCTCAAAGTCTCTTTTCTCCTGATAAATATTCTTAAAATTGGTGATGAAAACTTTGAGGTAACACATTCTCTTTTGGAAATTGGATGTCAAAATTTAAAGTATTTACACTATTCTGAAAATATTTTCTTTTTACAAAAGTTTTAAAGTAATATTTTGTCATTGACCAATTAAATAATATATAAAGAGACCATTGAAGATAAAGTGATTCTGTACTATTTGATCTTTATTATCTCTTTAGTTTTCCGAAAACCAGTTCCTCCATTAGAAGAAGCCCTCACAGAAATTCAGGAATCTAACTTAAAATCAGAAACAAACCTTCCCTTTTCCCATAGACCAACAGTACACTGGAGGTAAGTAATTTATGATTATTGTACATAATTATTACAATAATTGTATAACTAGTTGCTGTGCTTATCAACCTTTTCATCAGTTACTCCTCACCTCTGTTTTAAAGTTTATTCTTTTATTTTCACAGATTAAATTGAGGTAGAGTAGAATGTAAATTGCTCCAAGAATAGTTCAGAATTCCAATTTGTTGTCCTAAAGTCTTTGGTGTTACAAAATACTATGTATGTTACATAATTTTTTGTGAAACGTACCATCAAAACTCTTTTTAAATATTGATACTGATATTTTGATTAAAATATTGATACCTTTACTGAAAAGAGAAAATTATGTTGAATTGTAATAAATTTAGGTAAAAAGAGTAACTTTATGGTAGAAATAGTTTTTTTCTCACTGAAAATCTTTCCTGGATGTCTTGAAAAGACTACAGAGTCTCCTGGTTCTTCTACAGGATGGCATAAGTGAATCATCTAAAAGTAATAGGATGGACCAATCAACCACTGGGTACTCTCAGACATCCTGTATCTTCCATTTATTTATTCCAAACATTTGTTGACATTACTTTATGCATAGAAGTAAATCAGGAATTGTAAGGAGATATAAAGAAGTATGTATTATTGTAAAATATAATCCCTAGGGTATAATCTAAAAGATAAGTGAAATAGTGCTTCAGAAATATAGAATAATACCAAATGAGTAATTATAATATTTAAAATTCATTTCTATAAATGCATCTATTATGTTAATATTTTACCTGTGCATAATGTTACTCTATTTTTAGAATATCTGTGGTCAATAGTTCCCTTGATTAGGACTAGGAACAAGTAAATGTATCCTCTCAATCCTAATTAGAGTTCAGGAAAGAGCTCATGGAACAGAGAATTCTTCAGCAAAGCTTCGAAGAAACTAGTAGTTAATTGGAACAAGTGAGTGGATGGCATTTTAAACAGAGAGATGGGCATGTGTAAAAGCCAAGAGCAATCGAAGGCATGATATACTCTACGAGTAAGAGTATGTATAGATAATAGAATGCAAAATACAGATGGCTTTGCTAGAGACAAGATTTTAGAGATAAATGCATCTGTATGCCAGGAAATATAAACATTATTTTGACTGTTTAAGAGGACTCAGTGAATAATTTTAGGCAAATTAGTGATAAGGTGAAATTTCCTTTTTAAACATATTATTCCAATCCATTGTGAACAATTGTGGATAATGGATTAAAAGCTGGGGATATTTCAATAAATGTAGAAATTATATAGCCTAGAACTCAAGAGAAAGATTTAGGCTAAATATATTTGAAGCCAAGGTAATGGATATGGTGAACCATGGAGAATATGTGTGTGATGAGCACTGAAGAACAGCAACATTTAAGGAAGTGGAAAAAGAAAAGAAGCTTGCAAACAGAATGGCTAGAATGGCTCGTGTAGGACTAGGAGAGATCAGTATCACGGAAACTAGGGAAGGATAAATTTTCATGGGAAAAAAATAGTTTACAGAGATCAAATGGCTTCTCAAGAATCAGATACATAATGTCTATCAGTCAGGATCCTGGCAGGAAACAGAAAGCACACTTAAAAGAGGTGACTGAGAGCTTAAGGGACTACGAAACCAACAAAGGATAGTAAAGCACCCCAGAACTGACACAAAGTCGATATTACCAATACAGACCTAAACTGAAAAGAGCTATACTGTAGAAGAGGGAGCCTGGACAGCTCCTGTGGTCATAGGGAGCGAAATGTAAGCCACTGCTAAACCAAGCCCAGCAGGGAGGAAGTCAGAGGAATAATTATCAAAAACCTCTCTCTTTTGTCACCCTCCTTTCTCTTTCTGGTACCTTCCACTGGCCAAGCTCAGCCATAAATCAAAGAGCAAGGGATCATTCGGTCTCTTGGAGAAGAGTCAAGTAGAGAAATGTGGCAAATGAATCTGGAGGGGCAAAGAGAGAATATCCAGCATAGAAGCAATGTATCCACTGTATTTCACAACAAAAAAGTTACTGGCAACTTTTGTCAGACCAATTTCAGTGGAGTGGTGGGGGCAGAAAATAAATTGCAATAAGTTGAAAAATGAAAAGCAAAAAGGTTTAGTTTGACTCTGAAAGTAAAAGAGTGATAGGACAATAGCCAATAGAGATGTACGGCCAATAGATGGCTTTTCCCTTGAGAGATCTTATGATGTTTCAATATATGAATATTAAAGTGATGAACTACAGAATTGCGGTCTAGAAAGGTACAGTAGGATAAAATTGTAAGTACTTATTCTGTGTTAGACATTGATTAGCATGGGTTACACATATGAATGAGATACAGTCCTCTGCCTAGCAAGGGTTCGAAATTACATTATAATACTGTTTGTTGGTCTTTACAATATAATACACATGTAATACTGTATAATGGGGATTGTTACAGAAATACTAGCAAAGTAATAAAGAAGTACAACATTGAAGGTAGAAAGTAGTCTTAAAGAATGAGTAAGATTTATCAGAGAAGCATGTGTTGGGTTTACACATGTTCAGGGTTACAATGTTGTGAAAGGCATAGACCACTGAGGAAATAAAACTTATTCAGAGAGGCAGGACTATAGGATGTATTATTGATGGGACAGGGGATGATCTAGAAAAAGGGATAGATCCTTCCTGCCTAAACCAGAACAGTACTATTTTGAATAGTGAAGAAAGGATGGATCTGATAATAAAAGGTTTTGAGTGGTGAGAGGATGAGAGAGATGAAAGAATGAAGATAATGTGCTTTCACATTGCAGAGAAGTAGCATAAAGAAATAGGAGTTTAAGGATGTTGATCAAATAGAAGTATAAGAACTAAAGTACAGGGCCGTGTGCGGTGGCTCAAGCCTGTAATCCCAGCACTTTGGGAGGCCGAGGCGGGTGGATCACAAGGTCAAGAGATCAAGACCATCCTGGTCAACATGGTGAAACCCCGTCTCTACTAAAACTACAAAAAATTAGCTGGGCATGGTGGCACGTGTCTGTAGTCCCAGCTACTCAGGAGGCTGAGGCAGGAGAATTGCCTGAACCCAGGAGGCGGAGGTTGCGGTGAGCCGAGATCACGCCATTGCACTCCAGCCTGGGTAACAAGAGCGAAACTCCGTCTCAAAAAAAAAAAAAAGAACTAAAGTAC
>NW_022436974.1:198367-326316 GCF_009761245.1 Sapajus apella | reverse complement strand
AGCGAAACTCCGTCTCAAAAAAAAAAAAAAGAACTAAAGTACAGTCTGGGCATAGTGGCTTACACCTGTCATTTCAGGCTGAGGAAGGAGAATTGATTGAGGCCAGGAGTTCAAGACCAGCCTGGACAATATAGCAAGACTCCATCTCTACACACACACAAAATGCAAAAATTAGCTAGGCATGCTGGCACACACCTGTACTTCTAGCTACTCAAGGAGATGACATAGAAGGATCACTTGATCCCAGGAGTTGGAGCCGCAGTGAGCTATGATCACACTGCAGCACTCCAGCCTGGGTAACAGAGTGAAATCTTGTCTCAAAAGAAAAAGGAGAAGGAAAAGGAAGAACAAAAGAAGATGAGGAAGAAGAGGAGGACGAGGAAGAAACATTAGAGAATAGACAGAATAGAAGCAGAAAGAAAAGATATTTTATGAAAGGAATAGATGAGTTTGGTATATGATAGGATAAAGGAAATGGAAAAAAGCAAAAAAATCAAAAACAGCTGAAATTTTGGGTCTTGATGATTAAGGGAATGTGATTAACTTTTTAAAATTCCCTTTGAGCCTTCTGAATTGAGGGGATAAATATCCATGCAGTAATGTGTAAAAACAATTTAGCCAAAGATGAGGTGAGAGGCCAAGGCTATTGAAATAGATTTGAAAGTTATGATTGTATATGTTGTTGCTTAATTTTCATGCGTACTTTTGTACCCCAGCCAGACTGTAATATTCTGAAGGACAGTGTCTCAGTCTTACATATGCAGGTATTCCTTATAGTGCTTAATTCAGTGCTATCATGTTGGAGGTATTCAATAAATACTTGGAATGGAAAAATACCACTGACATAAATGAACACTTCTCAAAATGTGTAAAAATGACCTAAAGTTGGATAGATGAGGAGGATATTCATCTGAGACAAACACTGGGAAGAAACTTCAACCCGGAAGGAATACTAGCATGTGAAAAGGCATAGAATCATAAAAGGTATGTTGTGCTAAAGGAGCTACAAGTAGCTCAATTTGGCTAATGTTACAGTGAGAAGACAGTTGTGAGCAGTTAGGTTGGAAAGGAAGCAATGAATTAAATCATGAAGAGCCTTGTTAAGGATTTTGTTTTAAAAACAATTACTGCAAGATTTGAAGCAATACACAATATTTATATGTTGACAATATTGCCAGAATGGAAAAGAATAGGGGAACACTAAAAGTAGAAAAATCAGGTAAAATGGCACTTTAGTTGATGAAAACGATGACTTCTTGAGAGCTATTTAGAAGTTAGAATCAATATGCTTTGGTAACTGTTTAAGACCTGAAATGCTTGGAAGAGTCAAAGATGACTACAGAGATTAGATTTGGTCCGTGAATAAGTGATAAAACCATTTATCAAAATAAAGACTATGAGGTTAAGAGGGCAGAACTCATGCTAAGTATTCTTCCTACAGTAAAACAAACAAACAAAAAAACTGATGAATATGAGAGAAGAATAAACAGATATAGGGGAGGGAGTAACTGGAAGGAGAATGATACATTGTGAGTTTGAGACACTTAAGAGATATTCAAAAAACTGACACAAGAGCAGAAAATCAAACACCACATGTTCTCACTCATAGGCGGGTGTTGAACGATGAGAACACATGGACACAGGGAGGGGAGCACCACACACTGGGGTCTGTTGGGGGGAAACAGGGCAGGGACAGCGTAGGGTGGGGAGTTGGGGAGAGATAGCATGGGGAGAGATGCCAGGTGAAGGGAGGAAGGCAGCAAATCACACTGCCACATGTGTACCTCTGCAACAATCTTGCATGTTCTTCGCATGTACCCCAAAACCTAAAATGCAATTAAAAAAAGAGATATTCAAGAGCCAATTTCTTATAGGTAGAAATCTGGGTCATGAATATAGATATGACAGTCATCAATGAATGAATAAAGTTAAAGCCATGGCAGTATCCACCAGTGTTAGTCTTAGATTCAGCTAAACAATCAAACTCCCTTAACTGCAATAGGCTATGTTTGGCTTCAATTAGAGAACAGAAAACACTGCACGCCAACTAGGTAACATTCTTCAATAGGACGAATTCTTATAGAAAGCCACAAAGCAGTTGAGGGGTTAGTCTTTGCTATGTTTCCACCCTCTACAAGTGACAGCTCAGCATTAAGGCTCATAATGCTTACATTATCACAGTGGATGGGCATCTATGTATTCTGGTTAAGAGGCCCCTTGTTCGAAACAGGAACAAATGTTTTTTGTAATCGCTCCATATAAATAGCTTCCATGGAAGAGACATATCCAATAATAAGAATTATCATACTCAGGCAAACTCAAAACTAGCTTTCTAGCAGGTATCTATGGTTTCTTTGCAGTCCTCTTAGTTCAGATGTGGTTTACCAATGAAGGGCCATTTTTACCATAATCAATGTGCCTTGTTACACAGCTTAAATCCTAATAATTATCCAGAAAAATAGATTTATAAAGTTAACTCAAAGTTGAATTGGTTCATAGGGAAGGAGAAGATTTTATTAACCCTTTACTCACAAACTAATATAAATAAGATCACATAGGCAGTATAAGTAAGATTACAAAGAAAGTATGGGTATAGATAAGAAAAAAAGAAAATCACATAACTCAAAAATTTCAGCATATAAAGAACAGGCAAAGAAAGAGGAGCTCAAGAAAGAGCCTGAGGAGGAACAACCAGAGAAGTAAGAAAATAAACAGGAAATGTGATGATATGGAAACCAAGGGAATTAAAATCAAGAAAGATAGTAGTCAAGAAGTACCTATTTTTACAATTATAGGTCACTTAGTTAACCGCAAGCAAAGCAGTACATTGAAGGTATAGAGGTGGAAACCAGATAACAGGTTAAGAGCCAAATGGAAGTTGTAGTAGTAATGTAATTTACTACCACATTATATGTAACAATATAATTTTAGAGTACTTTATAGAAAAGCTTGTCTGAAAAGAGATGACAAACAATTAGAGGGAGTCCCAGGATTTATTTAGACTAATTAAAAAAATTCTAAACCAGTTAATGTAGAAGTAATGTACATTTTTTATACAGGTCTTCTTTACTTTCAGGTTATTTTTTTCTATCAGTTGTTATACTTTATGTTAATTGGATTTTTTCAACTGTAAAAAAGTCTTGCACAGTGAAGAAAAGCATAGACCTTTTTCTTGTTCCACAGTGTACAGTTGCTTGAAGTCTTAGAAGAGTTAAACTGTCAGAACAACTTTGCTTTCCCTGTAATAAACATGTAGATACGATTACAACGTCTATGCTAGAATCATTAAATAACACACATCATCTTTGTCTTATGAGAAATGATCTTCATTCCTCATTAGAATACCTAGTTAGTTTTCATGTCATTTTAGTATACTATTTTGACTGTGACTTCACAATATCTGTATCTACCTATGTGTGTGTATGTTTATATATATCACATAAATTTTATGTTTTGGAAAACAACAAGTATATACAATGTATAGTGAAAACACTATTACTTACTTATTAAAAAGTTGGACTTTTCTCCACAGATAACCAACAATATTAAGTAATATATATGAAAGTGCTTTGTAAACTATGAAATTCTATACAAATATGAAATATTGGGATATTAAGAATCAGGTGTTAGGTTAATGGACATTTTTATTAATTGAAAATATAATAAAGCTGAAAACATTGATAAGCTACTGCCACATTAAAAATACATTTTCAGTGGAATATAAACCTAAATGTGCTAAGAAATAAAGTAATGCCAAGAAATAAGGGACTTACAAAGAAGCAGAGGTATATCAGTAAGATTATTCTAATGTGGAAAATGTTAGTGGTAGATAGAAATTAAATGTTGGCAATGTAATAATCTAAAAGAGAAAAAAATATATATGATAAAGTACAGGGCATTTAGTGCTTAAGCCCCTCAAAAAATTAGAGAATATGTTCTCATGAACATAGAAGCTGCTTCACCTTCTATATTCTTATATCAGTGAGGTATAAGAATATTAATAAGTGACTAAAATTAAAAATATAAGAAATAATTAGTCTTCTATCACCACCAAATCCTTATCATAAAGCTAATATGCTTGATCATTCTGGAAGGTGTAAGGTAAAAGGAGATATATTATCTCCCATATTAAATGGTTAAACTTTAATAAAATGATACTGTTAGATATCTATCTCCAATATCCATGTATTTGTGGTGAGGCAGTTGATCCTGAACCACGTGCTACACTGAGAAATCTGGCCAGAGCTGAGCAGTTATCTATTGACCTCTATTTCCCCTTTGAACTTATGCTTTAAACCAGATTTTCCAGCCCATATTCATGTATCTGTATGAGTAAAAGGCGTCTGAGAAGTGAAGATACTCTAAGAGCCAGGAATAAGAAATGGCAAACTTCAATAAGCTATGTACATTTTTCAGTCCATGTGAGAGGACATGGGTTGATCAAAGGAAAATCATGCAAGGACCCTATGGACAAAAAAATTACATGAATTAAAAGCCTAGAGGCAGCCCAATAAACCAAAATAAAATCTTAATAAGGCTGTCTCTCCACCTGCCTGTCCAAATGCTTTTCCACCTGTGCAGATCCATTCCTACATGTCCAGCTATCTCCACACCTGACCCCTATTTACCTGATCAGCTGTCTCCTTCGCGGTTCCCATTTCGGTCCCACCACTCCCAAATTCTTCCTAACTACCCAACTGTTTCTCCTACCCGCCAGCCCCATTCGCTGCCTATCCATCCATCTGTCCCCTCTACTCTTCCAAAGACCTTTGCACCAGCCCCATTACTGTCTTACCCAATTAAATATCGTCCTCATCCTCCAACCCCGGCTACTTCCAGCATTTCTAGCAGTTTAGCTCATCTGCCAGCACCAAATCCTTCCGGCCCACCTGGCCATCTACCCCACCCACCCCAAAGTTCTCCAGTCATTCCTGACCCTGACTCACAAAACAGGTTATTTTACAAAACTTTCAGACCCAAACATTTCCTTCCAGCGCAGCCTTCTACCACAGCCACTCTAATGCCTGCCCTTGTTCGTCGTTCCCTTCCAGCTCGACTGGTTGTTTCCCCAACCCCTTTGGAACCTCTCCCTGTTTTGAAGCCTTCCTGTTTATCCAGTCATCCCCCTCATCAACCAGTCCCCACTCTTTCTTATGTCACTCCGTTGCCTGCACATCCTGCTAACTTGGATCCTTTTCAGTCAGTCCAGCAAGCTGTTCCACAAGCCACAGCATTGTCAAATCAGCCCCAGGCCCTTGTAGATCATCCACCAGCCTCAGTTCTCTCCCTTGTACCTCCTTGTCATTCTCCATCTTCTTCTTTGCCTTCATCTCCTTCTACTTCCACATCCTCTTCTTCAGCCTGTATACCGTTTTCTTCTTCCTCACCCATTCTTTCCTCTTCTTCGACTTCCTCTTCTACTTCTCCATCCTTACCTCCTTCATCTATCCCTCGTTTTTCCTCTCCTTTGCATTCATCTTCCTCCCCATGTTTGCCTCCAACTTATTTAGCTTTTCCCTCTCCAGTTTCTCCTGTTACTTGTTCCTTTATGATTTCCTCTTCCTTTCCCCCTATTCTTCACTCTCCCTCTGTTTCTACCTCCCCATCTCCTTTTATTCCTATCCACCCCTTCAATCCTCCTCACTGGGGGAAGAAAGTAGAGAAGAGAAGAGAAGAAAGTGGAGTAGAGAAGAAAGGAATAGAGAAGAAAAAGTTGAGAGACGACAACTTTAAAGGTAAATAAATTGAGTTTACTAGATATTTTGTAGATATAGCAATATTTTGTTTGGGAAGGGTGACTGAGGGGGAAGGATTATATAAGAGTAGAAAAGTATAAAAGGAAGAGACAGAAACATATCCTCAATGTTCAGGAACTTGTATCACATACGTTCTTGCTCTCCCTCATTAATGTGTGATCACATAGGGATAGTTAAGAATCTAGTAATCATTGACCTTGACTACTCCAGCCTGTCCAAATAAAGATATATATGGATATTGGAGATAGTTAATAGGTATATGTCACATGTGGCCATTGTCAACTTCTAAAACATTTTTATCCTCATGGAAGTGGGAATAATTTAATTGAATTAGGAATAAATGCTCTTGGGATTCACACTGCCAGACCCAGTGCAGCAGCATTCAGCTATATAATAGTGTCATCCCCATCCTATTCTCCCCCCAAAATTTTCTTTAGTTCTTTGCTTTCACTTTGTATATATACTGAAATGTAACATGCTGTAGGTTTGCAGAAGATACAAAATTCTAATAGAAGATGAGGTCATGCACTGAAAATGTTTAGGTGGCCATTTAGCACAGTAAAGATAGACTCTATA
The DNA here is from genome assembly GCF_009761245.1 of Sapajus apella. Taxonomy (NCBI): domain Eukaryota; kingdom Metazoa; phylum Chordata; class Mammalia; order Primates; family Cebidae; genus Sapajus; species Sapajus apella. Next base: position 319,984 of record NW_022436974.1, on the reverse strand, counting down.
TGAAAGGTATACTTCTGTGGCATAAAAACCATCCTGAAACAACTGAAAATAAGTGAGTACATGGCCTCCATTGAGGAATATCCAGGTTCCCAAAGCTAGATAAATAGGGTGAAAATTCCTGTTGACCCTGACAGGCAGTTTTTATATTTTCTATCTGCTTGAATCTTCAGCCAACACTATTAGGGTTATAGATTTTTTTCCTAACTTACCATCCATTATGTCATCTCAGAAAGAATGGTAATGCAGCATATTATTATCCATACAGGAATGCTCTTAAAGAACTGAGGACTAACACTACACAGGAATTACTTCTACTCTTATCCCAGATGAGAGAGGGATAGGTTATAATAATCAAAACCATGAATTACTAGGCATTCCTATATGAAGGTGTTCTTTATTGGCACTTTAGTCTCACAACTATTTTTATTCTACTATTGATTGCCTTAAATTCTCATTCTAACATGTCTATATTTCTCCAATATCCTTATATGTGGTTATCTGGACAAACACGCATATTACACAAATGTGTCATATATATACATATAAAAAGAAGTTAACTTTATTTAAATGTACTAAGCACTTTTTATGTCTGTTTGACAGAGCTATAGATTCTGCCTTGCCTTCAGCATTATCAAAAAATGATCACAAGCATCAGAAACAACTCCTATCAAAAACCAATTGTGATAAAGAAATGAATGAAAACATGAAGGCAACCTTGGCTACTAACAAAAATGTGTTCCAGCTTAAACTGGAGGAAACTCAGAAACTCCTAGAAGATCAGCATCTAAGCAGTTTGCAAGTATGAAACTATAAAGATATTATTAATATTTTAATTCCTAGTACTAATTCTGCTCCACTTTTGTAGTGTTCTCCGCTAAAGAAATATGTTACAAGCTGAGAATAGGCCATGAAAGAGAGTGTGGATGAATCAGCACAAATTCATTGTAGAAACTATAGAAATAATTTTTTAGTTTTTTCCTTACCTTTGAAAGTACAATGTAATGTATTATTGTTAGAGGCTGTATTATAAAAAGCAACCAGAAAATTATAATACATGTAGATATTAGGTTCTTAATGGAAATTTGGCAGAATTTGCTAGAAATGATATTTGTAGTCTATCTCTAGTAGGGCATATACTTTGTTAACAATTTTTTCCACAAATGAATATAGATTTTGACTGATATTGCTACATGTCCATCCATGAACTTTATTTTTCATTAATAATTATGCACATTTATGAGATTTTTAATAAACCAATATCAAGATTAAATTCATAACATTGGCCTGATTCATCCAATAATTAATCAACCATGGCAAGGCTAAAAAAGCAAAACAGAAGATTCCTGCCAGCTATTATGATGTGCCTTCCTGCCACAAACAACTATAATTATGAATAAAATATATAAAACAACTGCTTTTAGACATGGGACAGAGGTAGTACAGGATGTGATCTTGAAAAGGGGAAACAAATGATGTAAGCCTTATGATCACCTAGGCTTTCTACGTAGGTATATTGCCTGAATAAGCCTTAAAAAGATCCACTAGTAACCTAGCTACCCATTAAACAAAAAAACTTAACACTTTTTTTTTTTTTGAAACAGAGTCTCACTCTGTTGCCAGGCTGGAGTGCAGTGGTGCGACCTCGGCTTACTACAACCTCTGCCTCCTGGGTTTAAGCAATTCTGCCTCACCCTCCCAAGCAGCTGGGACTGTAGGCATGCACCACCATGCCCAACTAATTTTTGTATTTTTAGTAGAGATGAGGTTTCACCATATTGGCCAGGATGGTCTCAATCTCTTGACCTCATGATCTGCCCACCTCAGCCTCCTGAAGTGCTGGGATTACAGACGTGAGCTACCGCTCCCAGCCAACACTTTCATAAAGAAGACTATAAAATCCATATATTCAATAACATAATGCTTACAGTTGCAGCATTCAATCAAAACTTACTAGACATATGAAGAATCAGGAAAATATGACCATAACCAGGAGAAAAGTCGTCAATATCAGACAGAAATAACAGAAATGATGCAATTAACCAACAAGGAATTTTAAAGTATTTTTATAAATACTTTCAAGGAATTAAAGTTAAAATGTACATAAGAAAGACAGCTTAAAAAATAAACAGACCTTCTAGATCTGAAAATTATAATATCAGAAATGAAAAATTTACTGGATGGGCTTAACATTGCAGTCATTGCAGAACAAAAGATTAGTGGACTTGAAAACATAGCAATAGAAATTATCCAAGGTGGCCAGATATAGTGGCTCATGCCTATAATTCCAGCACTTTGGGAGGTCGAGGCAGGTGGATCACCTGTGGTCAGGAGTTCAAGACCAGCCTGACCAACATGAAGAAACCCTGTGTCTACTAAAAATACAGAATTAGCCAGGCATAGTGGCACATGCCTGTAGTCCTAGCCACTCAGGAGGCTGAGGCAAGAGAGTCACCTGAACCCGAGAGGCAGAGGCTGCAGTGAGCCGAGATCACACCATTGCACTCCAGCCTGGGCAACAAGAGCGAAACTCTGTCTCAAGAAAAAAAAGAAAGAAAGAAAGAAAAAAGAAATTATCCAAGCTGAAGCTTTGGGAGAAAAAGGCTGGAAAAAAAATGAGCAGTTGTTAGTGACCTGTGAGACCATATAAAGCCATCAACACTTCTTTTTTTTTTTTTTTTTTTTGACATAGAGTCTCGCTCTGTTGCCCATGCTGGAGTGCAGTAGTGCAATCTTGGCTCACTGAAACCTCCACCTCCTGGGGTCAAGCGATTCTCTTGCCTCAGCCTCCTGAGTAGCTGGGACTACAGGCAAATGCCACCACACCCAGCTAATTTTTTTATATTTTAAAGTAGAGATGGGGTTTCACTGTGTTACCCAGGATGGTCTCGATCTCCTGACCTTGCGATCTGCCCACCTCGGCCTCCCAAAGAGCTGGGATTACAGGCATGAGCCACTGTTCCAGCCAACACATTTAATTAAAATTTAAATAAAATTTCACAAAGTGAGAGAAGATATATTTAAAGAAACCATGTCTGGAAATGTTTCAAATTTGGTGAAAATTATAAATCCACAGTCTCAAGAAGTTCAGCAAACTCCAAGAAGGATAAGTGTATGCACACACACATACCACAGAAAGGCACATAAAAATCAGGTTAAAGCCAGAGGGAAAAAAGATGTGTTACATGCAGGGCAATAAACAGAAGATGGACCACTAATATAACTTACGTAAGCAAAACTTGAAGTTGATCATAATGTTTCATTATTTAGTGGAAAAAATTCTGGCCGGGCGCGGTGGCTCAAGCCTGTAATCCCAGCACTTTGGGAGGCCGAGGCGGGTGGATCACGAGGTCAAGAGATCGAGACCATCCTGGTCAACATGGTGAAACCCCGTCTCTACCAAAAATACAAAAAATTAGCTGGGCATGGTGGTGCGTGCCTGTAATCCCAGCTACTCAGGAGGCTGAAGCAGGGGAATTGCCTGAACCCAGGAGGCGGAGGTTGTGGTGAGCCGAGATTGCGCCATTGCACTCCAGCCTGGGTAACATGAGTGAAACTCCGTCTCAAAAAAAAAAAAAAAAAAAAAATTCTGAAGAAAAGTATTGTTTATGAAATCAGAAGTTTCCAGACTTCTTTTGAGGTGTTTTGGGAGATGAAGCAATCACAGACCTATGCAAACAGAAATCTTAAGAGTCATGGATGTCATACATACTTATATCTACAAGGATCTTCTAACCGAAATTTCTGTGTCTGACTAGATACAATCTCAAAGGATGCCTTCCAGGCCTGATTTCATCATCATTATCAGTTAAAATAACTTAGTTTCAAGAATAGGCATCGAAATTTTGTTCCCGTTTGGGTTGAGTGACTATCACTTTAAGAAGAGTGCCAAAGGATGTGATAAATAGGGGCTAAATGCTAAAAATATAAAACTCTCATAAATAATTTTTTAAATGTATTCCACAATACTAAATCAATAAGGATTAACTGTATAAATTAAAATATTTTTATTCTGTAATTTCCTTTATTTATTGGTTTACTTTCTGAGCTACAAAAATAATGTACTGTTGTCTAATACCAAAATATGTAAATTTTATAAATTTACGTATTTTAGATAAATCTAAAATGTATGATAAATCTTAAGGGATATCAATTTTCTTTCCATTCAGCATTTTGACTATATATACAATTTAATGTCTTCAAAAAATCTCTATGTATGTGATACAGATTAATGCATTCTAGATATGTGTGAGAAAATAGAAATATTTTCAAACACCGTACTTTGAAGTAATTTTGAAATTTTATTAAAGACTGACAAATTTTATGTAATTTTTTGTGAAACAGTGATGAAAATGTCTATGGAGTTTATGGAAGCTACTACTATGCTAAACCTCCAAAAAGGAGTCATTAAAGTCAATACGTTTTGAGCCTAAACCCCATATGAGAATTACCTGGGGAATTTAAATAATAACAATATATGGACCCCATCCAAGTATTAAATCAGCAGGACCCAGGTATAGATATTTTACATAGTTCTTTATGTAATTTCAGCATGTAGCCAGAGCTAAAAACCTTACTACAGTTCACAAAATTAAGTTTTATAAAAAGATGTAGCTCCTACTGACAGGAAGCTCACTTTAGGATCACAGAGCTTTCAGGCTCTGTGAATATTTCAGGAAAAAATACAATTTATAAATAATTTTTTTCAGAATTTCACTTGCTATTACTAAGCTTTCAAGAAACTTCATATTCTAAATGGAATGGCAATAACAAAATTATTTTATAAGTTATAACTGTGGCTAGAATAAGTGGTTATTACTTTAGGAGTTGAAGTCAAAGCAAGCATACTTTAAGTCTTTGTTACCTCCCTATTTTTTACCTTGAGGATTGATGCAGGGATAAGAATTACTTATATACCTACAATGCTTATAGTCATATTCCTCTATATGCAAGGAGAATTGGGCTCAGTAACAATGGTATGTTGAATCATTGATATTGGCATTTAAAAGTTTATAAACTATAAAACGTTGTTGTTGTTGTTGTTTTCAGAAATTTTGTGATGAAGTTAATCAGATAACCAATTCTGAAACCCTCTCAAGTATAGACAGTCTTGAGGCTACAGAACATGAAGAAATATATTTAACACTTAATAAGGAACATTCCACATCCATCCAGCGGAATATCATTTCCCTCAAATCAGCAGATCCTCAATCAACTAATCTAAGCTGCTTTGATGAAGATAAACTGGCATTCTCTAAAGCTCAACATATAAATAATTGGCTTACAAATTTAGATGCTTCAAATACTCGGAATGTCACACCTTTCTCAGATATTTTAAGTAAATCTAATGTTCCACCTTCATGGGAATGTTTTAATAGTAAAGAAAAAAATCCATCTCCTTTGAATGGAACAGTGGAAAGAGCCACAAATACTGCTAATAATTCAATAGACTGTGTATCTACCCCACCCATATTTGTCCTAGATAAAAAAAGTGAAAAGACCTCTGAAACTAGCACTATGAGGACAACTGACACCACGTCTGGAGCATTCAAAAGGGAGAGGCCGTTAGTTACTGAGAGCCCAACATTTAAATTTAACAAATACCGGAGCACTTTGGATTCTCTAACCCAGGAAGTGGCTACATTTCCAGATCAAGAGAAATATTCTGAATTAAATCAAGAAAATGGAACTACTTCAATTCCTACTTCATGTGTACCACTGGCAACACCTTTAGTTTTGCCATCTAATATACAGTCAGCTAGACCTTTAGCAAAGAACAGTATACACGTAAAAGAAATTGATGCAGTGCAGTGTTCTGATAAGTTAGATGAATTGAAAGATGGTAAAGAAGAAAACATAAAATATTTTAATTGTCATAAGGGAGAGTTACCTTTATTTTCAGACAGTTTTCAAGATGCCTATATACCTCACAATCCCTATTCAAAAGATGAAAAACAAAAATTAGCTGAAACATCATCCTTGTCGAATGTAACTTCTAAATACGACTTAGTTGGCCAACAGAAGAAAATGAAATACAACATCCATGAGAGAAATGGTGTGAGGTTTCTTAAAAGTATTTTAAAGAAAGAATCTAAATATGAACATGGTTATCTTAAGGCATTAATTATAAATCAGAGCTTTAAGTTTGGAAATCAAAAAGCAGCAGCTATCAGAGATAGTATTGAATTAACAAAGGAAAAGGAAAAAGGTCCAGAAATTCCAAAGACTATTAAAAAACTGAGGTGGTTTGATGAAACTGCTAATATAGAAAACAGTGCTGAAGACAATCATTCACTGAAAAATAAAACAGGAATAACTCAGCAGCATTCTCAACACTTCCACATTGAAAGTGGTGCTGGAAGCAACATAATTAGTGTTTCTGCTTGTGCTGTAAATTCTGCTGATAGAAAGAAGTCCAGGGAGGATGCAGTCTCTGAAAATGTTATGACTCTAGAAGGATCTGGAGCAGACCATGTGCCTTTGAACTGTTTTATACCTTCAGGTTATAACTTTGCTAAACATGCCTGGCCAGCCTCAAAAAAGGAGGAAAGTAAAATCCTTGTACATAATAATGATGCTAAAACTCAGCTAGGTAAGCCACAAAGAGGTGTGGCAAAAATAATTAGAAAAACAGGATCTGCACCTGCAAAAGTTCAATCAGGCTTTATATGTACAAACAGAAAAGGCACTGTCATTCAACCACAATCTGCAAGCAAAGTCAACATATTTAAACAACCTCAGGGAAAATTAATTATACCTCATCCTCCTCCTCAATCTACATCAAATATTAGAAATGGTGAAAATATACAAGTGTCTCAGTGTCAATCAGTAACACCTGAAAATCCTCAAAACATTACTACACTTAACGGTTTTAATTTAAAACATGTGCTTCCAACAGAACACAATTTGAACCAGTGGAATCAAGAAAGTTCTCCACTCTCAAATGCTTATTCTGACCTAGTCACTGTGATACCATCATTGCCATCATATTGTTCTTCAGAGTGCCAAACTTTTGCAAAAATAAATCATTCAAATGGCACTCGAGCAGTTGCCCAGCAAGATGGAACATTATATTGCACCCAAAGAAGTCCTGTTTGTGAAGAAAGTTATCAGTCTGTGACTCTTAGAACTACTGAAGAAGAATCTATTCCCTTGTGGAAAAGAGGGCATAATATCCTGCATCAAAATAAGAGGGCTGCAGGTAAGAATAAATTTATATCTTTTTATAGGTAAAATGTACACCTTTGTTAAATTCATGCAAAATTTTTTTATTTAGGTATAGCCATACATACTACCCAAATATTAAACAATAGCTTTATAGAAATAACTTACCTCCAGGCCGAGCTCAGGCAGGCGGATCACTTTGTGGCCAGGAGTTCAAGACCAGCCTGACCAACAGAGTGAAATCCCATCTTTACTAATACAAAAGTTAGCTCGTCATGGTGGTGCATGCCTATAGTTCCAGTTACTTGGGAGGCTAAGGCAGGAGAATCCCTTGAACCTGGAGGCAGAGGTTGCAGTGAGCCAAGATCATGTCACTGGCGGTGACTCTTAAGGTGTGCCACGCATCAGTCAGACACTGCCCCAGCGGTGTATGCATTCGTTGTATAAAATGAAGTTTGAATGATTAATATAAATATTCTAATACAAAAAAAATCACCAATACCTACAAAGCCCCATCTGTAGATGTGAACACCACAAAGAATTTCATGTTAATTATTCCATGATTTTCTTTATAATTTTGCCACATATGAATGTATTACAAACAATATGTCATTTTGTCTAGTTATGAAACTTCAATAAATGAAATCATTATATCTGTGTTCTTCTGGGATTTGCCTTTCCAATCAACTTTGTTTTTTAGATTGATTAGGTTGGCTGTACTTCATATTCATTGCTGCATCACATTCAATCATATGAATGTTCAAACATGTTTTCATTCTCCTATCATTGGACATTTGGGTTGCTTCTAGTTTCTCCCTTTTATGAATAAGTCTTCCAAGAACAGCTTTGTACATCTACTGATGCACATGTTGCTGAGCCATACAGTATATGTATTTTCAACTTTACTAGGTAATCCAAGTTGTTTTCCAGAGTAATATATGAAAGTCCCCTTTACTACATCCTCACCAAGAGTATGATAGACTTTTTAATGTTTTTCAGTCTTACAGTATGAAATCATTTCTAATTATATGGTACATATACACCATGGAATACTATGCAGCCATAAAAAGGAATGAGACCATGTCCTTTGCAGAGACATGGATTAAGCTGGAAGCCATTATGCTCAGCAAACTAACACAGGAACAGAAAACCAAACACTGCATATTTGCTGCCCAAATTATCTCACTGGAAACTATAACATTTTGCATATATAGCATTTAGCATATCAGTACAGGTGGAAACAACCAGTAACTAGTATTTTTTAATGAAGCCTAATTTTAGAATTAGAATATTCTAGAATGGAAACTACTAGAAGGTATCATATGTTGTGAGGATAAATATATTATCCAAGGTTACAATGTAAAATATATTTATTTCTGTGAGACACAGTCAAATCAGAATGAAACTTACTAGCATATGGGTAAGAGCTAGAAGTTTAGATTTTAGAACCCTACTAATTGGAGCTGAATCCCCAGCTTTGCCCCTTACTGGCTCTGTGATGTTAGGCAAGTTACTTATCCTCCCCCCACCCCCATGCCTTAATTTCTTATTTTGTTTCTTTTTTTTAACTTTTAGGTTCGGGAGTACATGTGCATGTTTGTTATACAGGTAAATTAAATTGCATGTCACTAGGTTTTGGTGTACAGATTATTTTGTCACCCAGGCAATAAGCATAGTACCTAATAGGTTGTTTTTCAGCTCTCACTCTCCTCCCACCCTGAACCCTGAAGTAGGCCCCAGTGTCTGTTGTTCTCTTCTTTATTACCAAAGTGTAGCTCCCACTTAAAAGTGAGAACATGCAGTATTTGGTTTCCTTAGGTTCTTGTGTTAGTTTGCTTAGGTTAATAGCCTCTAGCTCCATTCATGTTGCTCCAAAGAACATGATCTTGTTCCTTTTTATGTCTGCATAGTATTCCATGTTGTATATGTACCACACTTTTTTTTATCCAGTCTACCGTTGATGGGCATTTAGGTTGATTCCATGTCTTTGCTATTGTGAGTAGTACTGCAGTAAGCATACACATGCACGTGTCTTTATGGTGGAGCGATTTATAAAACAGAAGTTGAATGGTACTTCTACTTTAAGTTCTTTGAGAAATTTCCAAACCGCTTTCTACAATGGCTGAACTAATTTAGATTCCCACCAGCAGCATATAAGTATTCCCTTTTCTTTACAACCTCACCAGCATGTTAATTTTTGGCTTTTTAATAGTAGTTATTCTGACTGGTGTGAAATGGTATCTCATTGTGGTTTTGATTTGCATTTCTCTAATGATTAGTGATGTTGAGCATTTTTTATATGTAAGAATAACGATGATAATAGCACCTATAGCCCTTAGAACAATACCTGCCAAATTATAAATGCTAAATAAATATTAGTATTACATTATTATTTCTTAATCTCAGATGTCAGGTATTCAGTCACTAGCTTACTTTCTTGAAAGGTAAAGTCTTTTTTGTTTGTTTTGTTTTGTTTTGAGACTGAGTTTCGCTCTTGTTGCCCAGGCTGGAGTGCAATGGTGCAAACTCAGCTCACCCCAACCTCAGCCTCCCAGGTTCAAGCGATTCTCCTGCCTCAGCCTTCCGAGTAGCTGGGGTTACAGGCCTGCACCACCACACCTGGCTAATTTTTTTGTATTTTTAGTAGAAACGGGGTTTCTCCATGTTGGTCAGTCTGGTCTCAAACTCCCAACCTCAGGTGATCCGCCCACCTCAGCCTCCTAAAGTCCTAGTATTACAGGTGTGAGCCACCGCGCCCTGCCAAGTAAAGGCTTTTTTGTAAGGCTCTTATCATTAAGCACATGCACACATTTCCATGTATTTCCCCAGACATGTAAGTGCTTACACACATGCATATCTATGCCCCAGACCAAATGAATTTTCACCCTTGGCCCCACAAAACTTAAATATGCGTCATGATTACGCCTTTATACATAATGTTCTTTCTGACTCAAAGTGTCCTTTCAGGCTGGGCGCGGTGGCTCACACCTGTAATCCCAGCACTTTGGGAGGCCAAGGCAGGTGGATCACCTGAGGTCAGAAGTTTGAGACCAGCCGGGACAACATGGTGAAACCCTGACTCTACTAAAACTACAAAAACCAGCGGAGTATGCTGGCACGCACCTGGAATCCCAGCTACTCAGGAGGCTGAGGCAGGAAAATCACTTGAACCTGGGAGGTGGAGGTTGCAGTGAGCTGAGATTGCCCTACTGCACTCCAGACTGGGCAACAGTGCGAGATTCCATCTCAAAAATAAATAAATAAATAAATAAGTGTGCTCTTTTATTTGGTAACTTATTACTACCTTTTTTTAAAAAAAACAGGCCCAGAAGGTTAACTACTCCTTTAAGACCAAGCTCAGACAAACTTTATGAAACCTTTCCTTATTCTTACAAAGTCACTGTACCCTCTGTGCTTTCACTTAATTCCATTTATAGCTATACATCCGATTTAAGTATTTTATGGTAATAATTCATTTATATTCAATCTTCTAGACCAATGGATTCTAAGACTTTTTATTGTACTCTATTAATAAGAATTTTGAACACATATATAGCATACACATATATTACTGTACTAATATATTCATTAAGAACCTTAATCAGTAATTGGTTAAATATAAGGTAAAGTAAAAATTTTACATTTTGTATGATATAATTAGCTAATATCTCACAGTACAATATACATTTAGAGTAAAAGTTACTGTTATAATTATTTGATAATTTTTGAATTGTGATGTTACTGTCATGTGGCAAAGAGTTTGTAACGAGAAAAAGAAATGTGTTAGCCTTGCTGTTGTTTACCTATCTTTGCATTATTAGTATTATTTTGATCTGTGATTTTGCAAGAATATGTTTTTAAATAGTCATAAAAAAGCAAAGAAAAATATGATAAACATTCATGTACCTACAACTCACCTTAAATAATAAACATCATAAATATAGTAGGAGCCCTACAAAAGTTATTCTAGCCACTTTGTTATTTTGTGAGGACTTGTTAAGATACTATAAGATATGCATAAATTCACTTACCTGTGCACACATAAATTTTAGTACATTGCAGGAAGCTAAAGAGAACTAATGAATGATGATACCACTGTCAAACTCTCAAGCTTAGAACCTTAACTCTTCTAAGATAACTGAGTTTACTTCATGCATTATATGAGCATCTACCTTGCAAAATAACCAGGGTGCCAGTGTCTATCATGTATTACATGAGTAAAGTTTAACTTCTAATTTTTAGATAATAAATATGAATTAGAATTCTAATATGTTCTTCCAGCACACCAGTGGATTATCTTACGCAACCTTCCGGTGTTCTATGTCATGCTCTGGAGGTTACTGCTGTAAACTATAAATCCCTCAGAAGCAAGGATTTTGTTGAATTCATCATTTTAACTGTACCATGCATAGAACATATAATAGGAGCTCAATAAACTATGCTGACTGGATGAATTAAACTTACAGAGTTTTCTTGATGTTAGTAGCTACTCAACTTGCATAATTTTTCACATTGTGCTGTCATTTGTTTAAGGGTCTACTGTTATGAGAAGAAAACGAATTGTTGAAACTAAGAGGAGAAATATTTCAGAGCAGAAAAGACAAAACCCTGGATCTGTAGGACAGAAGTACAATGAGCAAATTAATGTAAGTACAGTAGTCATCAAAATCTCTATTCAGTATTAAAAATTGCGTGGAAAACATAGGTTCCTAAAGGACTATGCTGTGCCTGTAAACTGTATACCACAACATAAACATAATTATAGCCAGAGCCATTTGTGAAGCAATCTTGGAATCTTTATGCTAGGAGATTATTACACTATATCTACTTGCTGTATTCCAGTTAGACTGTAAAATCAGTTACTAGTGAATGTTTTAAACCAACTTTAAATCACCATTATTATTTTATTTGTTATTATTGATAGCCAATGCTGGAAAAAAAAATAAGGTCTTTCACAACAAAATTCAACAAAGTTAAATATACACTTTAAAAAGAAAGAAAAGTAAATTAGAGACACAGATTGAAAAAACAAGTATGCTAGGCCGGGTGCAGTGGCTCACACCTGTAATCCCAGCACTTTGGGAGGCCGAGGTGGGTGGATCACCTGAGGTCAGGAGTTCAACACGAGCCTGACTAACATGATGAAACTTTTTCTCTACTAAACATACAAAAAATTAGCCAGGCATGGTGGCAGGCACCTGTAATCCCAGCTACTCGGGAGGAGGTTACAGTGAGCTGAGATTGCACCATTGCACTCCATCCTGGGCAACAAGAGTAAGACTCCATCTCAAAAAAAAAAAAGTATGCTAACTATAAAGTCAACTGTAGTTCCATATGACCTATTTGTGTCTGAGCTTCTGGAAGACATGGCAAAAAGGAAAATTAGATGAGCTATGTAATTCTCAAGGGATATTGATAATGATGTTGTTTGTGATACAATTTTTTTTTTTTTTTTTTTTGAGATGGAGTTTCGCTCTTGTTGCCCAGGCTGGAGTGCAATGGCGCAATCTTGGCTCACTGCAACCTCCGCCTGCTGGGTTCAGGCAATTCTCCTGCCTCAGCCTCCTGAGTAGCTGGGATTACAGGCATGCGCCACCATGCCCAGCTGATTTTTTGTATTTTTAATAGAGACGGGGTTTCACCATGTTGACCAGGATGGTCTCGATCTCTTGACCTCGTGATCCACCCGCCTCGGCCTCCCAAAGTGCTGGGATTACAGGCGTGAGCCACCACGCCCGGCTGTGATACAATTTTTTAAAACATTTCCCATTGAGGAACTTTTATAGGGAATTTTGAAATACATAATGAATAGTTCCTAATAATATTTCCATAACAAATGAATAAAGAGCTTGATATGGCTGTTCGAGATAGAGATCTTCAATAAAACTGAAAAGCATAGTAACAATTTTAAAATAATGGCCAGGCGTGGTGGCTTATGCCTGTAGTCCCAGCACTTTGGGAGGCCAAGGCAGGAGGATTACTTGAGCTCAGGAGTTCAAAATCAGCCTGAGCAACAGAGCAAGACCTTATCTCTGCAAAAGTAAAAATAATAACATTAGCCAGGCATGCTGGTGCATGCCTGTAGTCCCAGCTATTTGGGAGGCTGAAATAAGAGGATGCATGAGCCCAGGAGTCTGAGGCTGCAGTAAGCTATGATTGTTTCACTGTACTCCAGCCCAGGTAACAGAGCGAGACCCTGTCTCTCAAAAAAATTAAATAAATTAAGACTAAAGTAAATGGAATTAATTCTGTAAGATCTAAGTAAATGAAGTCAAATATGGCATTTTTCTAGAGGGCTAACTTGATCCAAGGATTGACCTTAGAATATTAAAAGTCTAGATAGATAAGTAAATAGCATTTCACTTGGAGTTTCCACTTTAAATATCACTCTGACTTTTTTAATAGAACTGGAATAGTTTTAATAGAATGCCATATGAAGAATTTATATTCCAAGCTATCAGTTGAGGGTCCTGTGATTTGTGTATTATAGGAAATACTGATTTTTATATGGATAAGATTATTAATGTGGAGAATAATCAATAATTACCTAATCTTATCAGCAAAGCAAGTCATTTAGTTGTATATTTATGTAAATAAAGTTAATCTCATTACCCACATATTTTCATTGCTTCATAGCATAATGATTAATTACAGACATAACTTCCTGATTACAAATACAATAATGCCTAATAAAGCCTTCCATTTCAACTGTCATGTTCCCATCAAACATCTCAAGATCCATAATGCAAAAACATCCTTACCCTTAATTTTTCTTTTTCATTATTATAAATTTAAAAATAATATATTGTTGTTATAACCAAGAAAATGAACAAACAAAATTTTAAATGCCTGTTATTAGTGCCTTCTATAAATTCATTTTAATTTTGCTATGTCTTATTCTATTCTGTCTCTTGCTCTTTTGCATTCTGTCTTACTGTATTTAGAGTCCATTTTTGTCCTTTTCAGAAGCCTCACTTCCCCTTTCACATACAGATCTTTCACTCACACATCCACTTACACATCTTCCAAAGTCTTGTTAGCCCAAGAATAGGTCAGTGTTCCTGAACCAAATTTTTTCATCCTTATTATGTTGTCTTGTTTTGTTTTTGTTTTTTATTCCGAGTGTAAGCAAGAGTTCAGTTACTACAGCAGTGGCCTTGTCACTTTGTATTAAGAAATGCATTTTATCATACTGGATTTTCTCCAGCCCATGACATCTATATGGAGAAAATCTCAAAGAGATAAGTGAAAGATAGAAAACGTACAGTTACCATTTTGCACCAGGGTTTCAGTCCAACGTATCTCACATCTATAATGGAGATCAAACAAAACTATAAGATCTACTGAAGGAGAGCTGTTACAAAAATCTGCAGTTTCTCCTCAGATCAGATTGAACAAAAGCTATGTATAGTCGTAGCCAGGCAGTTTTATCTGAGAGAAAACAATTATTTCTAAGAGTGAAACAAAATGAGAATAAAGAAGGAGGTAGACCATAGTCAGGGAAGGGAAGTTGGTATCTCTCAGAAAGTGCTGGGTGCATACACTTTTTGCCAGTGTTCTGAGACTTCCATTTTTAAGGTTCTATGCAGCATTGGGGCAGCTATTTGTGATTTGTCACGTAAGGTATTTACCTATCCTTGACATTAACTGTAATCAGATGCTTTTGACTAATAGTTGTGATTCACTCTTACAATGATAAACCAACTAGGTTTTAAACTTTAAGGTAATTTCTTGCCTTTTATTTAATTCATTTTTTTTTTCTTTGAGATGGAGTCTCACTCTGTTGCCCAGGCTAGGGTGCAGTGGCGAAATCTCAGCTTACTGCATCCTCCGCCTCCTGGGTTCAAGTGATTTTCCTGCCTCAGCCTCCTGAGTAGCTGGGACTTCAGGCGTGTGCCACCATGCCCTTTTTAGTAGAGACAGGGTTTCACCGTGATAGCCAGGATGGTCTCGGTCTCCTGACCTCATGATCCACCTGCCTCAGCTTTCCAAAGTGCTGGGATTACAGGAGTGAGCCACTGTGCCTGGCCTAATTAGCACTTTTGATTATCATCCAACTTACTTTACCTCTTCCAAATATCCAGGACAATAACATAACCTGAAAATTTTTTGGTGGGCATAAAACATTTTTCATAATATTCAATTACCATAGAAAATCTTTATTATAATAATTCTTGAATTCAGCTCAAAAATGTAATATACAAGTTACATGAACAATTATAGCTAAAAATATATACAGCAATTAAAAGTTTTTTAAAAGTTCATGTACATATTATGAATTTTAAATATGGAAATATGTTTTAATTAAATATTCTGTCTTTGTAGAATTTTGGACAAAGTGTCCAACTAAGTTCAAGTGAGCCAAAACAAACTACAGGGGGTACTTCTTATATTGAAGAAGGTACGTTTTACTTTAAACATTTTCTTCTGATCTTTCTTCCCATTGACTTTTTTTTTCTTGTATGCCTATTCTCAGATGCTAACGTATTATGTAATTGTTAAACCACCGTTTAGAACCTGAATTTTCCTCCCCCTTGCACATCCAGGTCATTGTCAGTGTTTCTTTATTCTAAATAACAATGTATTATTGAACATCTTTCTACATCAAGTTATTTTCTGATTTTTTACTTATTTCGGTAGATTTCTAGAATTAAAATTACAGTAACTGACATGTAAATACCACCCAGTAAATACTTATTAAATTAAACTCTGTATTAAATGAATACTGGATCAAAAGAAATAAGCATTGATATGGCTTTTCATATATACTGCTAAAGTATTTTCCAGAAAAGTATTATTTAAAATTTTTCTAGTAGTATATGTCTAATGGTGTATGTCAACTTGAGGTAGAATCTTTTCTTTTCATATTTGCTATAGACAAAAAAGTATTATATTAGTTTTGACTTCTATACCTTTCATTAATATTATGCTTAACTGCTTTTCTATGTATTTTTTTGTGAACTATCTCTTTGTACTTTTTTCAAAGAAATTTTTGAAATTTTCTTACTGATGTTTGCAAATTCTTTAGCTATCAAGGACTCTAATTCTTAAATGAGTTGAAGATGTTTTCACTACTTTACTATTTGCATGTTATTTTACTTATATTGTATTTTCACATACGTTTTAATTTTTATTTGTTCATCTAACAAGTGATTGTTGAGAGCTAATTTTCAGCTTATAGGTAGCTACTGGATATACAGGTTGAATATCCCTAATCCAAATATTTCAAAATCAAAAATGCTCCAAAATCCAAAACTTTTTGAGCACTGACATGATAGCTCAAATGGAAAATTTCACACCTGATTTTGTCTGATGGATCACAGCCAAAACACAGGCTCATACCACACAGTTTCTTCAGCATCCCCAAGGGGAAAAAAAGATCCTCTCAATCCTCTTCAGCTGTGCTATATCGTTTCCATCCACACCCAGATTCCCCCATGTAAGCATGCTCACAAGGAGTAATAAAATGGTACATGTACCAATGGCAGATTCCCCATGAGGCCCCACAGGGGGCCAAGACCTACATGCATTACTCACTGTATTTTTTTTTTTTTTTTGCTTTTTCTCTACTTTGTGATGTAAAGATATTGTTGAAAATATCAAAAAGACCTGAAGATACCCCTGTGGGTAGCAGTGATAAGAAAAAGAGGAAACATTTCTGTTTATTAATAGCCCAGAAAGTAAAACTGTTAGAGAAACTATACCAGCAATGTAATTATAAAATGTCATATAGGAAAGGATGGTGTTGGAAGGACCACAATATATGACCTGAAGAAACGGAAGGATAACTGTTGAAGTTCTGTTCTGGAAGAGATGAACAGAAGTTAATGTAGGATGTAAAAACACTGCATAAAGTTAAAAATGAACATTTCAGTTGTGAGGTGGAAGAGTGGATCCATCAGCGCTGCAGTGAACACATGCCACTTAATGGTATGCTGATCATGAAACAAGCAAAGATCTATCATGATGAACTGAAAATTGAAGGAAACTATGAATATTCAACAGGCTGGTTATAGAAATTTAAGATACAGCATTACATAGCATTATTTTTAAAGATTTGTGGTGATCAAGCATCACTAATTACAAAGTGGCAGAGAAATTCACTGAAGAGTTTGCCAAGGTCATTGCTGATGAAAATCTGATACCAAAACAAGTATATGTTGCTGATGAACCATCACTGTTTTGGTGGTTACACAAGGAAGACATTGACTGTAGGTGATGAGACAAGTCCCTACAAGAATTAAGAATAACAGAATAGGCTGGGCACGGTGGCTAACACCTGTAATCCCAGCACTTTGGGAGGCTAAGGTGGATGGATCACAAGGTCAGGAGATCAAGACCATCCTGGCTAATACGGTGAAACCCCGTCTGTACTAAAAATATAAAAAATTAGCCAGGCATGGTGGCACACACCTGTAGTCCCAACTACTCAGGAGGCTGAAGCAGGAGAATCGCTTGAACCTGTGAAGCGGAGGTTGCAGTGAGCCACGATTGCAACAGTGCACTCCAGCATGAAGACAGAGCAAGACTCGGTCTCCAAAAAATAAATAGAATAACTGCTGGGATGTGCTAATGACTCAGTCACGCCTAAGCGTAAACTTGCTATGATAGGCAAAAGCTTGTGTCCTCAGTTTTCAAGGAGTGAATTTCTTACCAGTCCATTAATATGCTAACAAAAGGGCTTGGATCAGCAGGGACATCTTTTCTGATTGGTTTCACAAACATTTTATATCAAGGAAGCTGGATTGAATGATGACTGCAAGATTTTGTTATTCTTTGACAACTGTTCTGTTCATCCTCCAGCTATAATTCTCATCAAAAATAATGTTTATGCCATGTGCTTTCCCCCAAATGTTACTTCATTAATTCAGCCATGTGACCAGAGTATCCTTAGATGAAGAGTAAATATACATAAACAGTTTCTTGAACAGCACGCCTGCAACAATGAACAGAGGTATGGGTGTAGAAGGTTTTTGAAGCGAGTTTAGCATGAAGGATGCCATACATGCTGTTGTAAATACTTGGAACACAGGGACTAAAGACACAATTGTGCATTCCTGGCCCAGTCTCTGGCCTGCAACTATGTTCAGTAACAGTGAACAAGGTAGTGACTGAAGGATTCCGTATGTCAAGTGAGGAAAAAATGATGTCTGATCTCACTACATAAGCAAAAAATATACCTTCAGAGTCCATAGTAAACTGGAAGAAGTGGATACAAAGAAGTTATTAACATTGATAATAAGATTCCAGGGGTTTTCATTGACCAATGGTGAAATAGCCAAAAGAACTCTGAAGCTGATTATGGTTTTTTTTTTTTTTTTTTTTTTTTTTTGAGACTGAGTTTCGCTTTTGTTACCCAGGCTGGAGTGCAATGGCGCAATCTCGGCTCACCGCAACCTCCGCCTCCTGGGTTCAGGCAATTCTCCTGCCTCAGCCTCCTGAGTAGCTGGGATTACAGGCACGCGCCACCATGCCCAGCTAATTTTTTGTAGTTTTAGTAGAGACGGGGTTTCACCATGTTAACCAGGATGGTCTCGATCTCTTGACCTCGTGATCCACCCGTCTCGGCCTCCCAAAGTGCTGGGATTACAGGCGTGAGCCACCGCGCCTGGCCGCTGATTATGTTAATAGTGATAATGACATTGTTATCACTGCAAAAAAAAAAAAAAGGTGCCAATTGACAATATGATGAAAATTGTGTGATGGGTATATTGAACAACAAGAGCAGTGTACACACATAGCAACAAGAAATTATGCCGTTCATAAAATCAAGGAGAGGCTTCTAAGACAAAAAAAATTGTAAATGAGGCAGAAGACTCTAGAAGAAACATATTTTAAAGTCATCTAGCAGAATATTTCCTCATCCCTAGAGGACCTACTTTTTAGCGCCTCAGCTGTTTCTGATATTTCTTCTCACCTAAAAAAATAAAATACAGTGTACAATAACCATTTGATCAAAATGTAGCATAATACCTAAGATTGGAACCCTGTCATTGTTCCTTGTTGCTGTTGTTGAACAGCTGACAGGTATTCTGGTGATATTACTATGCTGCTTAGTTGCCCTGAACACATTATTTTCTCACTGTATAAATGATACATCATATTTTTTTACTGTTAAGTACTTATGTGTGAATAGGTGTAAGAACATTATTGCTTATCAGTAGCATATAAATTTGGAGTCAGGAATAACAGTGATCCAAACAACCACAAATCATCCACATAGGTTGCTGATACAGCAATGTCTTTGCTTTCTGATGGTTCAGTATAAACAAACTTCATTTCGTGGACAAAATTATTTAAAATATTATATAAAATTACTTGCAAGTGTGTGTATAAGGTGTATATGAAACATAAATGAGTTTCACGATTTTTTTTTCTTTTTTGAGGCGGAGTCTCACTCTATCACCCAGGCTGGAGTGCAGTGGCACAGTCTCAGCTCATTGCAACATCTGCCTCCCAAGTTCAAGCGATTCTCCTGCCTCAGCCTCCCAATTAGCTGGGATTACAGGCATGTGGCACCACACCTGGCTAATTTTTGTATTTTTAGTAGAGACAAGGCTTCACCATGTTGGCCAGGCTGGTCTTGAACTCCTGACCTCAGGTGATCCACTGACCTCGACCTCCCAAAGTGTTGGCATTACAGGTGTGAGCCATTGCACACAGCTGAGTTTCATGTTTAAACTTAGGTCTCATCACTAACACATCTCATATATATGCAAATATCCAAAACTCTAAAAAAATCCAAAATCTGAAACACATCTAGTCCCAAACATTTTGGATAAGGAATACTCAACATTTACAATAATGAACAAAATATACAAAAGTATTGCTCTTCAGAAATGTAAAGTCTATTGAGGAAGACTTGCTTTAAATAAACGTTTTAGTCTTTTCTTACTGATTTCTCCATTACTTTTAAACTTTGTCAAAGAACTTTCCCAATATAGAAATTTAGAAACATTTGTTTCATTTTCTTCTGGGTTGCTTTAATTAATGGATTGATTCCTTAAATTTGTCTTTAATTTCTTCAGAATTTGTTTAAACAAACAGTGGGAAATAAAACTCCAAATTGACTTTTTTTTTTTTTTTTTTTTTTTTTTTTTTTTAAATGGAGTGTGTCACCCAGGCTGAAGCACAGTGGCACAATCTCAGCTCACTGCAACCTCCATCTCCGGGTTCAAGTAATTCTCCTGCCTCAGCTTCCCAAGTAGCTGGAATTACAGGCGCTCGCAATAACACCTGGCTAATTTTTATATTTTTAGTACAGACAGGGTTTCACCATGTTAGCCAGTCTGGTCTCAAATTCCTGACCTCAAGTGATCCTCCTGCCTCAGCCTCCCAAAATGCTGGGATTATAGACATGGGCCACTGCATCCAGCCCAAATTGATTATTTTATAAGCAACAACTAATTTGTAAAATCATCTTTCTCTTCTGTCAAGTCTTTGATGCTTCTTTGATCACATGTTCTTATATCTAATTGGGTCTGTTTCTAGGATGTTAGTTCTGCTCAGCTGATCATAAAAGTTTCTAATTTTCCTTAAGTTTTCTTCTCTTTTATTTATAATTCATTATAATTGATATCATCTCCTTCATCTTCTTTTTGTACTACCAATGAATAACAAGCATATGACAAAAACTATCTACATTACCTATTTTTTTCTTTAGTTCAAGTAATACTCTGGGAATTTTTATTAACTCACTGCCATCATTTTGAATATTCTTTTTTTAAAAAATGAAGGATGGGAAAATGCTAGATAGAGGATCCTGATAAATAAAATCAAAGTAGCAGATATTTACTGGGATTCTGTTTGTAATATGAACACATACAGACAGTTAAGCATGTATAAGTATATTTAAGTATGCACAAGGGCTGATCTTAAAGACAAAAGGGGATCAAAGGATAATTTATGTAAGTTTCTATAGTTTCAGATAGTACTTCTGAGTTTTTGATGGCTGAAAACTTAGTGAAAGCATCAGCGCCTGAGGATGAGATCCTGACTGTCAGGAATAGCAAACAGATACAGAAATCAAATCTGCCTTTAAATAAAACTCAGCAATTCAACATCTGCACAGTATCAGCTGAAGAACAGAAGATTCTAGAGTCCCTTAATGATCTCAATGAAAGACTATATTGTAAGTATGGAAGAACACCTCTTGTAAGAAATATTGCATTTTGCACTTAGACAATTTAAACTTTAATTTAAAAAGTGAAAAGAAAAATACAAAATGTATTCATATTACCAACTAATTAATTGAGTGCATAACAATTCAGAATACAGTAGAATACTATTTCAAGTATGCCATATCATTTGTGATGATGTCAACTTCTTTGGCAGATTTATCTGTATTTTAGAAATATATGAATAGACTTCTGTTTCTGCCATGGACAGGCTACGTGTCTATACTGACCATCCATCAAAACAACCGTAGATTCTTAAGTATTTTTAAAACCTGCAATATAGTGATGAGCTAGTAAGAATGTAAGAAATTCTTGAGACCAATAACGAAATGTAGATAAGAACTCAGAAAGATAAGGAGAGTGCTGCAGCTAGCTTTTGTCCTGAGGGTATTTAACTCATAGAGTGAAATTGAACTTTGTTTTTCATGGCCTCATAATAAAAAGGGAACAGGCCTACTCAAGATGAGTAGTCTCACAGAAGATCCTTCCACCATAAAGCTGGGCCACCCAAAGAGCTGTGCACCACACATATATACACAGAGGAGGCAGCATAGGGAGAGGGAAATTTTTTCTTTAAAAAAAAAAAAAAAAAAATTGCATTTTTTTAAACTTCAGTATTGAGCAGGTGACAGAGGAAAAATGATCCCTGAGAATGTAGAATCACAGTCTAGTACAAGTTTCACTAATTTACAGCCCATACTCATATTACCTGAGTAGTTCTTAGGCTCTCAAGCAAAGAATTTAATTTAGTATGATCCCAAACTGGTAGTATTCCAAAACATTTGGGAAAAGTACATTTATATATCTTCTGGACCTATATCCGGTCCTCAAAAGAATTACCACAAGTGAAATCCAAAGAAAATGAGCAGCCCACACCAAAAAAATAAAAGTAAATAACTTAATCCATAAGGAAAAAGGCACCAGGAAAAAAAAAAAGTCAAAAGAATCCACAGGCAGAATAAAAAGACCCAGAAAGGATTTAGATAATGAAATTACCAGGCACAAACTATAAATAACTATACTTATATGCTCTAAAGTTGTCAGAAATGAGCTTTAAAATGCAGAAATGCAGTCATTTTTAAACTTGAAACATGCAAGGAATAAGAAACTCTAAAGAGAGCAAACAGATGTGAAAAGGTGCCCAAATAGAATGCCTGCAAATTGAAAATACAATAATTGAAACACAGAATTCAGTAGATGAATTCAAGATTACAGACATCTGAAGAAAGAATTAGTAAACTAGAATATGAATCAAAGAAATTTATCCACAATATATTTTAGATAAAGAGATAGAAAATACCATATAGAGCTTAAAAGACACAAAAGAGTAGGCCAGGCGTGGTGGCTCATGCCTGTAATCCAAGCACTTTGGAGGCCAAGACAGGCGGATCACCTTAGGTTGGGAGTTCAAGACCAGCCTGACCAACATGGTAAAACCCCATCTTTAACAAAAAGAAAAAAAAAGACACAAAAGAGTAAATAAAAAGGTCTGAAAGGCCAGAGACAATATCTAAAGTGATCATGGTTGACAACTTTTTCAATTTGTTGAACATTACCAACCTACAGATTCAACAGCCCAACACATTTCAGAGTTTTATGAAATGACCACTAAGATACATCACAGTTAATTTTAATCAGCAACGAAAAAGGCAGAAAACCATGAAAAAAATCAGGAGATATCGACAGTGTGTCCAATGTGCTGAGAGAAAGTAACTCTCAAATTTAACACCTTCTTAACATGAAAATGTCTCTCAAGAAGGAAGGTGAATTAAAAATATGTTCAGACAAAAACCAAGAGACTTTGTTAACAGCAGACTTACTGAAGGAAATTCAAACTACACTTCACCAGACAGAAAGTGCAGTTAACCTCAGATGGACAGTATGAGTGAGTAAATTTCAACAAACTTTGCATAAAACAATAAATATAATAAAGTAGTATATGTTTCAAAGAGAAAAAGCTTAGAATGAAAATACCTATCAATAATAATATGCAAGTTGGGAGGGCATAAATGAAGTTAAAGTATACTAGGATATTTGTTAGGGAATTGTTTAAAGTCATAGATGAATTTTAGATATTGATAATTGAAGTATGGCTGTGATAATTACTAGAGTCACAACTAAAGGACTAGAAATGTAAGATACAACATCTAAACTGGTAGAGAAGGGAAAGTGGTATGTAAAAACTGACAAATCAATCAGAAATAAAGCAACAGAGGAGAGAAAAATAAACATAGAAGAAATACTATAAAATTATATGTACAAATATATTTATAATACCTGTAAATGTAATAACCGCTACAATTAAAAGAGGTTGTTAAATGGAACTTTACATTGAAAGTATATTTTGTTTATAAACAATACATTTAAAACATAAGAATATTAAAAAACTCAAAGCAAAAAAAAATGGAAAAGGTATGCCAAGCAAGTTCTAACCAAAGGAAAGCTGGGTTGATTCACTTTTAAGTAGAAAGGTTTATTAGACATAAAAAAAGAACACTTTATGATGAGCAAAGTTTTAATTCAGAAGAAATACGTAAGATTTTTGTATGTACTTAAGAACATAGCCTCAAAATATATAAAATATTTTTAACCATGATGAGTGATTTTAACATGCCATTGTCAGTAATTGATAGAACAAATAGATTTTTAAAAACAAATAGATGTATAAAAATTGAATATGATTAACAAACCTGATCAGAGGGACACGTTCTTTGTAAGTACACATACAACCTTTATAAAATGAACCATATATAAGACCATAAAACAAACCTTAACACATTTCAAAGATTGGAGTCACACAGACCACATCCTCTAACCACAATGCAATTTACCTAAAATCTAAACAAAAGATAATTATTAAGAAACATATTTCTAAATAAAACATGATTCTGAAGAAAAAAACATCATAATAGGAATTTTTAAATATTTAGATGTGAACAATAATAGAAATGTTTTATGTATCTATCAGGGTTTCTCCACCTCAGCACCGCTGATATTTTGAGCTAGATAATTCCTTATTTATTGTGGGGGACTGTCTAGTGCATTGTAACGTGTTCAGCAGCATTTCTGGCCTCTACTCACTAGATGCCATAACACTTCCCTATCATGACAATCAAGTACTCCCAGACATTACCAAATTTCCCCTGGGTGGCAAAAATCACCTGTGGCTCAGAGCCACACACATACTATATGTCTGTGTTTTGTGTGTGTGGATTCTATTTCTGCCTAAAATGTAGAAGGCCAGAATGTATCAATCCTTTTCTAAGAACAATAAAAGATAAATGACAAAAGTATAACTTTCCTTGAGCCAATGACAGAGCTGAGGTCACATCACAACCAAGTGGTCTAGCATCCAAGGAAACACAGAAACATCTAAAGAGAGACAGGTCGTGAATATTTTCTCACCCATGGGAGAATATGAGAGAGAGAAGTGTAAAGTTCCATACAAGTTGATATTAGAAATTCTGTTTAAATTTTCAACAAATTGCTAAAAGATGAATGAGGACTACAATGAGGATGTAGAACCTCTGGGAGCCATAGGCACAAAGGAATTTCACACCTACTCAGATTCTTCTCCATGGATCTACACTGAGTGTTCATGAGAAAAACTGGAGGCAGAGCAGGAGACAAGAGAAATGCTTTCTCAATAGTGCAGGCCTGACAAAGGGCAGCAGCCATTGCTGTAGGAAAGGCATGAAGTCCCCCCGCCCCGCCCGCCATGCAGAACCGTTCCCCCTGCAGTATAAAGACCATCAGGGACAGAGGAAGCATACCTTGTTAATTGCTCTCAAGGCACAGGTGAAGAGTTAGTGAGCATAGGGAAAAAGTAAAGGAAAAAAGTCTCTACCCCTGGGAGAGGGGTAAGAAACATTTCTGGACCAAAACCATTAGAGGTATCCTACTGTTGGAGGAGGGGTCTAAAATGCTCTTGCACAAAACCTGCCAAAGATACAGGGCAAAGTTAACTGTCATGGGAAGGAGGAGCAGGAAAAAGGGAGGGCACATAAGGTCTGCTTAAGATTGAGCCTGGACCAGGACAAGAGAAAAATTACCCTACTTGCCCACTACCAGACCAACAAGTACCAAGTAACAAATAACAGAAATCTGCTACTGGGAGACGGGCAAGAGCATAGAGAGATATCCCTTCTACTGTGTCCCCATGCAGGAAGGCTAAAATATGAGGACAGAACAGGAACATTTCAAGGGGCGGGGTGACTCTCCAAGACCCCTGCATAAGTACAAAATAACACCAAAGGAATTTGAAGTTAGTAATGTACTGTAGTTGGCTACAGCAACAACAAAACCCAAATACACTCAAGGAGGCTGAGGCAGGCAGATCGCTTGAGCCCAGGAGTTTGAGACCAGCTAAGCAACATAGTGAAACCCTGTCTCTACAAAAAATTCAAAAAAAAAAATTAGCCAGACACGGTGGCACATGTCCATGGTCCCAGGTACTCCAGAGGCTGAGGTGGGAGGATAACCTGTGCCCAGGGAGGTCAAGGCTGCAGTGAGCCGTGTTCATGCCACTGCATTCCAGCTTGTGCAACAGAGAACCTATCTCACAAAAAAAAAAAAAAAAAAAAGGCAGCTCAAATTCCCCCTACAAAGTTTTTAAACATCTATACATACATACTACATACACACATACACTCCAATGACCTAGCAGAAGTGGATATACTCATTTCCAGACACAAATAATATCTACTTCCGTTCCCAGTATTCCAAAAGTCATATCCAGCATTCAGTCAAAAATTATGAGACATACAGAAAGAGTAATAGAAAAAAAACTATCAAGGGACAAAGTAATCAATGAGATACAAAGATGATCAAGATGTTAGAACTATCAGACAGGTTATTTAAATAGCTATGACTAATATGTTAAAGGTTATAGTGGGAAAGATGAATAACATGAGAGAGACAACATACATGAACAGATGGAGAATTTCAGCAGAGAGATGAAAACTATAAGAGACAGGTATGTGAGAAAGAAAAGTACTATAACAGAAATGGAAAATGTTATATATGTGTTCACTATTAGACTCAAGACACTGCTGAGGAATCAGTGAATTTGAATACAGGTCAATAGAAATTTTCCAAACTGAAACAGCAAGAGAAAAAACATAAAGAATATAAACTACAGCTACACAATGTTCATTGATGAATCTAAAAATTTATAATTTGGGGCAAAAACAATGTAAATCACAGGAGAATAAAGACAGTACAATTATATTTATGTGAAGTCTAAAAACAGGTAAAAATACTATTTTGCATCCTTGCAAAATAATATGTGCTAAAATGATAAACAAAGCAGTATAGTGGGTTAATTACCTCTTTGGGTGAGGGAAGGGAATGAAATCCATAGAGCATTGTGGAGGCAGGAAGGGACAGGAAGCTTCTAAGGTAGTGATAACGTTCAAATTTCTTAATCTAGGTGGTTACACAGACAGTAGCTTTATAATTGTTAATTAAAATATGCAAATATGTTTTAAATACTCTTTTTAAATTAAAACCAAATTTTAAAATAATATATTAATAAAAAGTAGGGAGCTACAATTATGAAAGAAACAGGGAACTAAGGCTATGAGTTTAAGATGTAAAATTATGCAGATAAAGATTTAAAAATTTAAGTCAATAATTGGAGAATTTTTTAAATTTTTGTTTGATACATCTTCATATTTAAATGCTTCATGTAAAAGATTCTGCCTGAATTATTTTTCTTTTGCTCAGATGCTTGCTATTATATAAACAAAAATCTAAAAATTGAAAAGGCAACCAAAATTACTCAATTTTTTATGCCTCAATAACTAAATAAACATCTCATTTTTACAGAGTGGCTCCAAGGATGAAATTAACTTTTCTTTTATTAAAAAAAGAGAAAGGAAAAATAAAACATAACATTTGAATGAAGATTGTTATAAAATAATCAAAGTACAAGGAATTCTCTTTTATCAACATAAACTTTATGTAATTGTTTCTAATCAAATTACCTTCATTTTTGGTTCTAATAGAAGCATAAAGACTATTTCTGGGGGTGATAGGAAAAAAGGCTGTTATTCAATTTTGAATATTTTGATACATCAGAATTTAATATTTGATTCTTTAGTCATTCTTCTATTTCAATATATGTAACTACATTATTTTGGTATTATGGTATAATTATTTCAGATGTTCAAGAAAACATTTGCAAAAACCCATCCATCAAAAATGCTTTACAAATAATACCACTTCTGGTAAGTACTTGAAGAAGCTCTTTTTTTCTTGTTTTAGGAAACTTCTGATCTTATATACATATCAATACAGGTAAGAACCCCATGTTAATATTAATGTTTCTTGGGATTGGTTTATAGAGGTTTTCTCCCAATCAGCTTTTTATTATAAGACTGTTCATTAGAATTATGCAAATATTTTCTCATTTTAAAAAATTTAAAGGTTAGAATATTAAGTTTTTTTAACTTTTAGGTTCAGGGGTACATGTGCAGCTTTGATAAGTAGGTAAATTGCATATCACAGGGGTTTGACATACAGATTATTTCATCACCCATGTAATAAGCAGAGTACCCAATAGGTAGTTTCTCAATCCTCTCCCTCCTCCTACCTGTCATGGCCTCAAGTGGGCCTCAGTGTCTGTTATGCCCTTCTTTGTATTCATCTGTACTCAAAGTTCAGCCCCCACTTAGAAGTGAGAACATGTGGTATTTGGTTTTCTGTTCCTGTATTAGTTTAAGATTATGGCCTTAGGTCCATTCATATTGCTGCAAAAGACATAATCTTGTTGTTTTTTTATGGCTGCATAGTATTCCATGGTATATATGTACCATATTTTCTTTATCCAGTTTACCTTTGATGGGCATTTAGGTCGATTTCATGTCTTTGTGAATAGTGCTGCAATGAACATACCCCTGCATGTCTTTATGATAGAAGGATTTGCATTCCTTCAGGGTGTATACCCAATAATGGGATTGCTGGGTTGAATGATACTTCTATTTTAAGTTCTTTAAGAAATTGCCACACTGCTTTTCACAATGACTGAACTAATTTGCATTCCCACCGCCAGTGTATAAGTATTCCCTTTTTTCTGCAACCTTGCCAGTATCTGCTATTTTTTGACTTTTTAGTAATAGCCATTCTGACTTGTGTGAGACACTATCTCATTGTGGTTTTGATTTGCATTTTTCAAACAATTAGTGATTTTGAGCTTTTTTCCATATACTTGTTGGCCATATGTATGTCTTCTTTTGAAAAATGTTTCTTCATGTTCTTTGCCCACTTTTTATTGGGGTTGTTTTTTGCTTGTTAATTTAAGTTCCTTATAGATTCTCCATATTAGGTCAGGCATGGTGACTCACACCTGTAATCCCAGCGCTTTGGGAGGTCAAGGCTGGCAGATCACCTGAGGTCAGAAATTCGAGATCAGCCCAGCCAACATGGTAAAACCTTGTCTCTACTGAAAATACAAAAAATTATCTGGGCGTGGTGGCCTGCACCTGTAGTCCCAACTTCTCAGGAGGCTGAGACAGAAGAATCACTTGAACCTGGGAGGCAGAGGTTGCATTGAGCCAAGATCACACCATTGCACTTCAGCCTGGGCAACAAGAGCGAAACTCCATCTCAAAAAAATTTTTTTTAAAGATTCTGGATATTAGAACTTTGTCAGATGCATAGTTTGCAAATATTGTCTCCCAGTATTTTGGGAGCTTGTCCATTTAATCTGTTGATAGTTTATTTTGCTGTGCAGAAACTCTCGTTTGTTAGGTTCCATTTGTCAATTTTTGCTTTTGTTGCAGTTGCTTTTGGTGGCTTCATCATGACATCTTTGCAAGGGCCTATGTCCAGGATGGTGTTTCCTAGGTTACCTTCCAGAATTTTTATAGTTTTAGGTTTTAAGTTTTTAATCCATCTTGAGTTGATTTTTGTATATGGTATAAGGAAGGGGTCCAGCTTCAATCTTCTGCACATGGCTAGCCAGTTATCCCAGCACCATTCATTGAATAGGGAATCCTTTCCCCATTGCTTGTTTTCATCAACTTTGTTGAAGATCAGATGGTTATCGGAATACAACATTATTTCTGGGCTGTCTACAGAAAATAAACATTTTTATATCCAGAGTATTTTTGTCAGTCATGGGAGCAGAAACAGGTATGAGTGTATGAATCTTCAAATAATTTTAGATGTGTATCCTAATTGAAAAACTGCTAAGAACTGTACATTGGCAAGGATCCATATCTCTTCCATGTCTTGAGAGGTTTTTATTATTATTATTATTATTATTATACTTTAAATTCTGGGATACATGTGCAGAACATGCAGGTTTGTTACATAGGTATACAAATGTCATGGTGGTTTGCTGCACCCATCAACCCATCATCTACATTAGTTATTTCTCCTAATGCTATTCCTCCCACCCCCAACAGGCCCCGGTGTGTGATAATCCCCTCCCTGTGTCCATGTGTTCTAATTGTTCAGCTCCCACTTATGAGTGAGAACATGGGGTGTTAAAACTAGATGTTATTGAATCTTTTATTTATTTATTTATTTATTTATTTATTCAGCTAACAAGACAATTTTTTTTCTCCCCATTTATTTATTTTATTGCATTTTAGGTTTTGGGGTACATGTGAAGAACATGCAAAATTGTTGCATAAGTACACACGTGGCAGTGTGATTTGCTGCCTTCCTCCCCATCACCTACATCTGGCATTTCTCCCCTTATCTTTTTTTTATTTTTTGTCTTGGCACTGGGTTCTGGTAAAAATATAAATGAATATCAGCACTACAGTTAAGAATTGTCAGTCTAACAGGGACAAAGACATACACATTGATAGTATGTATAATAATTATAATACAAGGTAAGATAAGACTATGTGAGGAACATTCTTAAGAAATTACAGAAGGATGAAATGTTATCTAACTGGAGGTTAGGACACGAGTTTATAGGAGAGAAAGGGTGTCCTCAAACTTATTACCTGTACTCTCCCAATTCTCAATTTAGGTATTCAACAAAGAAATGTTTTGTTAGAGACTTAATTAGATACTTCCTCAATCATTTTTCATCATGTGCCCACAGTTCTAAAATTTTGAAAGGAAAAAGTAAGATTATACAAGAATACTATGTTTCATATTACCTGGTTTTACATAAATATTTCTTACCTGTGTTTCAGGGTCTTGCTATGCTCTATGTAAAATAGTGGATAATAGTAAGAAATATGCTGTTTCTGCTCTCATGAAGCTTATTATTATGGTTCCAAGAACAGAAATGGCCTTCGGCATGTTTGATGCTATCCTTTTTAGACATAACTCTTTCAGCAACAGTTACTTTAACTCCTGATGTTTTTCACAGCTACTTTTTAGATACTAGTTTGGTTTTTCTCACAGCTTTTCATCTCCACCAGTTCAGCAATTTAAGCAATTTTTACAGTGATGATTTTTTGCCTGAATTTTAACTGTGACAGTTTCTGTCAGTTATGACACTTATCACTATTTATGATGATGATGATGATTATCATAACATATGATGATGATTCTCATTTTAGTGAGATAACACTTGGAAACAGTATACTAGAGTATACGAGGGTAGCTGCAGGGCATCCTGCACTTGCTTAGGTTATGAGTTTCAATAAAATAAAAACTGTGGATCTTGGAAGGAGGATTTGCATTTTAGAGTATTTTTTGTTTGTTTTTTTGTTTTTGTTTTTTGGGTATTTTTTGGCAAGAGTATTTTATTTACTTTTTAAAATAAAATAAATTTAAAGAATATTTAATAATTACCCTAGGCCGGGCGCGGTGGCTCAAGGCCAGGCGCGGTGGCTCAAGCCTGTAATCCCAGCACTTTGGGAGGCCGAGGCGGGTGGATCACGAGGTCAAGAGATCGAGACCATCCTGGTCAACATGGTGAAACCCCGTCTCTACTAAAAATACAAAAAATTAGCTGGGCATGGTGGTGCGTGCCTGTAATCCCAGCTACTCAGGAGGCTGAGGCAGGAGAATTGCCTGAACCCAGGAGGCGGAAGTTGCAGTGAGCCAAGATCGCGCCATTGCACTCCAGCCTGGGTAACATGAGTGAAACTCCGTCTCAAAAAAATAATTACCCTGCAACTTTCTTCTTTAGCCCATAATATATTGATAAACTACCCCTAGGGTGTTATATGGGTTCCAAGTGCTTCCTGTATAAAATAAAATTATTGAATTTTGACCATTTATACAGCTGATTATGATAGCGCTTCTTACACACATCTTACCAATAGCAAGGAGTGAAGGTCATGAATTATTGGTAGCATGATGCCTAACATAGAACGGTACTCAGTTTTGTTGAGATTGGTACACGTAGCATTTGAGAATTTGAACTATGAGTTTAGCCTTATCAAAATCTATAAGTCTGAATACTGCAGTAAAAGGATATTCTGACACTATGTTACAGAACACCCAGACAAGGGCCAATTTATCTCCTGATGCTGGATCCAGATTGCAAAGAAAATACCAATGAATATAACACTAACTATCAAATGGAATCATTTTTAGAATCTCCTGTGAATATCATATTTCTGCATTTAATAATTAAAACACTATATCCATAAAGGCAAATCATAACACAGGTAATAGAGATACATTGACTAGTTTATATTCATGCTGTTTACTTTATTATATAAGTTATTGATAAATACTTTTTTTTTTTTTTTTTTGAGACAGAGTTTCACTCTTGTTACCCAGGCTGGAGTGCAATGGCACGATCTCAGCTCACCGCAACCTCCGCCTCCTGGGTTCAAGCAATTCTCCTGCCTCAGCCTCCCAAGTAGCTGGGATTACAGGCATGCGCCACCATGCCCAGCTAATTTTTGTATTTTTAGTAGAGACGGGGTTTCACCATGTTGACCAGGATGGTCTCGATCTCTTGACCTCGTGATCCACCCGCCTCGGCCTCCCAAAGTGCTGGGATTACAAACGTGAGCCACCGCGCCCGGCCTTGGTAAATACATTTTAATGAATAGAAATACATTATTGTTTTCAGTGAGAATGCTACTGGATATAAATCCATTCTATTTAAAAATAAAAGGATATGTATTATGTACTAACTATGATTGCGAAACATAGTTTTTGGAAATTTCTAATGAATTCAATTAAATTTTCATCCAGTGGTATAAAAAGTTTGTGATTAACAACATCCCACATAATTAGTAAAGGTATGTGTTAAAGTCTTTGCAGGATCTCTATACTCTGGAAATGTTATCGGGGGTCTTATCAGCTCTGCATGTTCAGAAATCAGTGTTACCATTTTTTACAGGAGCAATTAGTCTGTAAAAAACTGATCACACTAGCAACTCACAAATAATTAGAATGGTAAAAATAAAAAATAAGCTGCAATCCCACTGGATTACTTGATTTGATCAGTATGTTCTTTTCCCAATAGGAATGTCTACTTGGGAAACCAGATTTATATTACAGATTTCCTTTTGAAACATAGAAGCAAAGTCAAAAGTTGTATGATCTTAAATTTTTTTTTCATAGAATTATGATAGCCTCATGCATACTTTTATTTTTCCCCCAACTATTGCTACTTCATGCTCTTATCTGGACTATTTTAAGCTGAATTTCTTACTTATAATGGCATATCTAAAGTGTGAATGAAATGGCCAGGGTGAAAAACCTATCGTATTAATCCCATCTGAAAAATTTTCAGAGCTTCTCCTTCAGCTACTGAAGAAAATGTCTACCACTTAGCATGGTATATAAGGCTCTTAATATTTGGGGTCCTTCCTGCATACATCATCCTTATCACCTTTCCCACCATACCAGTATTCCAATAATACAAATTAATTATAGTTTCCTAAATAAAACCTGCTGTTTCATGCCTTTTTGCCAGTACATACACTATACTCTTGACTTGGAATGGCTCCCCCATCTCACACTCTATTTACATCTGTGTGATGTTATTCATTCTTTTAAATCCTGTTCTAGTTGAACTTTCTCCTTTTTAAAAAATAATCCTCTCTGCTGCCTCTTCTGTACAAATAATGTTCTGAACTGAACTTATTTGTGTACATATATGTCTCTTTTAGATCAAGAGCTCTGAAAAGTGTCATTCATTTCTGTACTCTTAGGAATTAAAATAGTCCAGGCACATACATAGTGGCAAATCAAAATAATGAATAAAAGAGAAAGTAGTCAATCACTCAGTGTATCAAGCCTGTGTCATGTGATAAGTCCCATTCTATGCATTTAGGTAAATAATAGAAGATAAAACAAATTTGCTATCATGGAGCTTATATTTAAGTGGGGAGTACAGATTTTAAATATATATAAAGATACTTTCAGGTAGCTGTAAGTGAAATGAAAACTAGAGCACAGTAGGGGGATAGAGAGTGATGGGAGTACTGTTTTAGATAGAGAGGTAGAGTGGTCAGAGAAGGTCTCTGAGAAGGTGACATTTGAGCAGAGATCTAAGTGAAGTAAGGGAGATAACTTGGGTGGTAATTAGAGACCAGCATTCCCCTTAGACGGAATGAGCACAAAGGACCTGATACAGAAGCATGCTTAATCCTTTTAAAAGAATCACCCTGTCTAGTGTCTGAAGAAGACACCAGGGGAGGGAAGGAGATGGCAGGTGTCTAGAGACGAGGACCAGTTAAAGAGCTTTTTCAGTAATCTGAGAGTTTATGGCATGGACCAGATTAATAATGTTGGTGATAACAAGAAGTAGGAAAATACAGATTTAGTTTTCTTTATAATTTTGAGTTTTATTATAGATTATAAGGGGTACATGTGCAGTTTTGTTACATGAGTATATTGTATGACACTGAACCAAGTTAAGTGCTCCAAAAATACAGTGGCAGGACAGGCATAGGGCAACAGTTATGGACATTTGCACTTTAAAAGAGAGACAATGAAAGACAATGACATTTCTTGATTCCAAGAAATGTCAAAATCTCTCCAAACTTGTTTGTTTTCAAGATCTTGGAATAATGCTCTATTGTCCAAGGTTTTACCTTCTAGCTCTTGGCTCCACTCTCTGGGCCATCATTTCTTAAATAAAATAAATAAAAGGTAGCATATGTTTGCAGAGGAGTCATTTTATTAGCTTATCTGCCTGTAGAATTTTGAGTATCAGCCTTCTTTTATACTCTCTCTGTTCTTTTTGGCCGAAGATGACAGCGTTTCTGATTATATAAAATTTTCCTAAACTTTGTGGGTCTCTTAAATATGTTACAGGAATTCATTAGAAAAGAGGCCCCTCTCAGATAGTCATACCTCTATATTTGGCTCTACTGAGATCGCTGAGGTCATCTATAAATCACATACTAAATCTCTTTAAGTTTTGTTTTGTGGCTGAACACTCTAACCTTTCGATCTTTTTGTGGTATTAGCAAACTTTATAGCCATACCCTTGGCTATTTCTATTCTGGCGGTGAATCTCAATTTTAGCATCTTTTGCAGTCTTTTTAGGCCGGGAATTTCTGAGATCATCAAGTTGTATTTCCTTTTCATTTCACAGTTCTTCTCTCAATCTGTCTCTTCTAGCATTTTACTATAATCAGCAAGAAGAAATCAGGGCCGGACATGGTGGCTCACACCTGTAATCCCAGCACTTTGGGAGGTTGGGGCAGGTGGATCACAAGGTCAGGAGTTCAAGACCAGCCTAACCAACATGGTGAAACCTCATCTCTACTAAAAATACAAAAATTAGCCAAGTGTGGTGGCATATGCCTGTAATCCCAGCTACTCAGGAGGCCGAGGCAGGAGAATCGCCTGAACCCAGGAGGTGGAGATTGCAGTGAACCAAGATCATGCCACTGCACTCTGAGGTTGCAGTGAACCGAGATCATGCCACTGCACTCCAGGGCAACAGAGCAAGACTCAGAAGACTCAGGAGGAGGAGGAAGGAGGAGCTGGGGGAAAGGGAAGGGGAACGAAGAAGGAAGGAAGAAAAAAGGAAGAAGGAAGGAGGAAGAAGAAGAAGAGGAAGAAATAACAATAATAATCAGGCTGTATCTTCAATAATTTGCTTATAAATGTCCTCAGCTAAATGTCCAGTTTCATTGTTTACATAACTACAGAGCACAATTTCACTAGCTTTCGGTCACTTTATAACAAAAGTACTCTTTCCTCAATTTTCCATTAACATTTCTCATTTTTTTTTCTATGCCTCACTAGCAGCACCTTAAACATCTATATTTCTACCAAGTCTGTTCATGATGACTATGTATTCTCCAAAATGACATTTTTTTCTACCATGCTCTTCACTTTTCTGAGTCCTCACTAGCAGAGTTATTAACATCAACATTTCTACTAACAATCTATTCAAGGCAATCTAGGTTTTTTTCTATCATGCTCCTCAGAATTCTTTTAGCCTCTTCCCATTGCCTAATTCCAAAGCCACATCCACATTTTTTGGTATTTATTATAGTAGCACCCCATTTCCAACACAAAATGTGTATTCATTTCCTATTGCTGCTATAACAAATGACCACAAACTTAGCTGCTTTTGAAAAACACAAATAGTTTTTTGTTTTTCATTTTGAGATAGAGTCTTGCTCTGTCGCCAGGTGCCAGCAGGCTGGAGTGCAGTGGCACAATCTCGGCTCACTGCAACCTCCACCTCCCGGGTTCAAGCAATTCTCATGCCTCAGCCTCTCAAGTAGCTGCTCCTACAGGTGTGTGCCACCACGCCCAGCTAACTTTTGTATTTTAGTGGAGACGGGGTTTCACCATGTTGGCCAGGATGGCCTCGATCCCTTGACCTCGTGGTCCACCCACCTTGGCTTCCCAAAGTGCTGGGATTACAGGTGTGAGCCACTGTGCCTGGCCACAAATAGTATTTTTAAATAGTTTTTTTCAGTTCTGGAAATTAGAAGCCTGACACTAGACTCACTGTACTAAAATCAATGTATAAGTAGGGCTGTGGTCCTTTCTGGAACCTCAAGGGAAGGATCTGTTTTCTTGCCTTTTCTGGTTTTTAGAGGCCATGTACACTCCTTGGTTCATGGATCCTTTCTTCATCTTCACAGCCATTAATAGTGGGTCAAATCATTCTCACTTCACTTTGATCTTCTGCCTTTCTCTTCCACTTCTAAGGATGCTTATGATTATATTGGGACCCCCTGAATAATCCTGGATATCTGTCTTAAGATCAGCTGATTAGCAAACTTTATTCTATTGGCAACCATAATTCCCCTTTGCCTTGTAAACTAACATAGTCATAGGTTCTGGGATTAGAAAGTGGACATCTTGGGATGGAGGAGTGGGGCAGGTTATTCTGCCTACTCTGAGAACTTAAGAGTCAAGGGAAACTTGGGGAACAGAGACTGCTAGTTGTCCTCTAATATTCATTCTTGCCTTTTTTCTAGTAATAACATCTGTTTTACAGGTTCCTAGCTACCAGAATAAAAACAATGTTACTCAGCCTCTCTTATAGCTAAAATGGCTATATGACTAAGTTTAGAGCTGTGGGGAAGAAAAAAATGCCCTTTTCTCCTTCTACTTCTTTCTCCATGCTGGGTGGAATACAGACTTGAGGTATATCACTGTACCATGCAGTCATAGGTCATAGCTAGGGCTGGTACAAAAGCAAGCTAGATTAAACCTGGGACCCTGCTGACATTATACAGCAGAGTAACCACACCGGCTAGAACTCTCATGTGAGCAAGAAATAAGCTATCTTATTTAAGCCACTTTTACTTTTAATCTGTGTTGAAACAATCTAACTTAAATCCTAGCTAAGACTTTTTTTTAAGGTGGGAGATATTATAATGTTGTAACTCCTTTTTAGAAGTAGATGGACTCATACCCAAAATCTGGTTAACATATAGAGACTAATGAAACCCCACACACCAAAAGAGTATGAAAAGCTTTGTTACTAACAAAATTGATGTCCTTGGGGACAGCAGGTCAGGCCTTCACAGCAGGTCTGAAATGGCTTGAGACTTCAAGGAAAGGAGACTGGCTTGGGTCTTTTTATTGCAGTTAGAAGCTACGTAGGGCCGGGCTGAGGATTCCTAAGTGCAAGCTGGGGCTTGAATCTCCTGATTTGAATCACCTGCCAAAGCCAAAGGAAAAAGCACTTGGGCCTTCTCATTAGCATGCCCAGATATAAAGCACAGGGGACAAAAGAAAGGTGAGGCTTAAAAGCTGTCAGCAGTCAAAGATCAAAAATTGAATCTGGCTGGGTGCAGTGGCTCACACCTATAATCTCAGTACTTTGGGAGGCCAAGGTGGGTGGACCACCTGAGGTCAGGAGTGCAAGACCAGCCTGGCCAACATGATGAAACCTCATGTCTACTAAAAATAACAGAGGTTAGCTGGGTGTCGTGGCACATGCCTCTGGTCCCAGCTACTTGGGAGGCTGAAGCAGGAGAATCGCTTGAACCCAGAAGGCAGAGGTTGCAGTGAGGCGAGATCATGCCACTACAGCCTGGGCAACAGAGTGAGACTGCTTCACAAAAAAAATATATATATTAACAGCGTAACTGTGTGTAATTAAAAGTGATCCAGAGAGAGAACCATATTTGTAGGAGCAGTCTTTGTGTAGGTAATGGGGATTGAGCTTTAGTGGAAGGGGAGAAATTGGCCTCACATAGAACTATGGAAGGAGGACAAATCTGTGAGTACAGAAGCAGGTAGATTTAAAGATATGGTAGTGGAAATATGGAGAGACTCTCTTCTAGTAGCTTTTATTTTTGGTTAAATAAGCAAAGTAATCAACTGAGTAAGGGGAAAGAAGATGTGAATATTATCTCACAGAGCTGGACAATGAATTGTAATAGAGAAACTTGAGGTATTTGTGTTTTGCACTACCCTTTGTCATTTCATCTAAAAGAGTGGTTAGATATGATCAGGGTTGAGTTTTTACTAAGAGTCTCAGCCTCGGTTTCTCAGAAAGCAACCTGTGGTAAGGAACTTATATTATTGGAATGACAAGGGATATGAAGCAGGGAAGGAAGGAAAGCCAATATAAAGATAAGATCATTGAGGCCAAGAAATTGAGTTGCTGAGGTATTGGATGGATTGTCTAGAAATGAGTAGAAATGAAAAGAAGCATAATGCCGGCGCAGTCACTCATGCCTGTAATTCTAGCACTTTGGGAGGCCAGGGGGGGCGGGTTGCCTGAGCTCAGCAGTTCGAGACCAGCCTGGGCAATATGGTGAAACCCC
This sequence comes from Sapajus apella, assembly GCF_009761245.1. Classification (NCBI taxonomy): domain Eukaryota; kingdom Metazoa; phylum Chordata; class Mammalia; order Primates; family Cebidae; genus Sapajus; species Sapajus apella. The sequence continues at coordinate 281,508 of NW_022436974.1, read as the reverse complement.
ATTTCTACCAAGATACAAAAAATTAGCCAGACAAATCTTGCTTTGCTTTCTCATTTTCAGTGTATAAGTGGTCTTCCATTTTCTTCTTTCATTTATTAAATATTAAGTACTGTCTGTGTGCCAGAAACTTTGCTACATTCTAAGAATACATCATGATCACAAAATAACTAACTTTGCTAAGGCTAGGATTCACATTTCTAGGTTAGACATTTTGGCCACAAAAGAAGGCAGAAGTGACCAGAAGCCATTACTGTTGGAAGATCACCATGGTCAGTCACAGTGATGGGCAAATACAAAGGTGCCAGCAGCTCACTCTTCTCCACTCCATAGCATCTTCATGACTACAGACTCTGCTGACCAACAGCAGCCCCAGGCCCACCACCAGCGACCAGGCTGCAGACCTCAAGACAGTAGCTTCAGAAAAGCAGAGTTTTTCCACATTCAGCAGTTTCCATAGATTTCCCCAGCAAGCTCCTACTTCATGGTTCCACTTCAGCAGCTTGGGCATGCTTGGATTATCAGATTCCCCTGCAAGCTCCTATTTGTTTACCCACACCAGTGCTTCAAACAGCCTGCTTAGTCATTGTTTCTCTGATCCCGACTGGCACTCCACAGTAAAGCAGGCTAGATTTTTATCCCTTGCCCCTTATACTCTAATCCTCCAATTTTCCTTTTCCAGACCTTCATTCTTGCAGTTCCTCCCATATTTGGTAAAATGTAATTCCTATAATAAATATCTTAGTCCCATAATTCTTACAATGGCTTTGTTTTCCTGATGCATACAGTCTAATAGAGGAAATGTAAAAATAAGCGGTCTCTTATAAATCAGTGTAAAAAGCGCTAACTTCACAGGTATATAAATATAGGGGAGATGAACAACATTCTGAAAAAAGCTTCAGAGTTAGCCAAATGAGTACTATTTCATAGACGGAAAAGGAGAAAAGAACTTCCAAGGCCTAAATGAAACAGATTCAGGACATAGGGAGAGGGAAGCAGGGGCTAACATTCCCATAGGTTTCCTTCTGACATGCCTATGTGGGTTCCCAGCTCTTTCATCATTAGTTCCATCAGACATTGTTTTCACAAGTTCATACCCAAGAACTCCCATTTCTGCTATACAACACTATAGAGATTTCTTGGTACCTAGAATTTATCTAGAAGAAAATTTAAAATAAAGAGCTTTATATGCAGGTGCAAATGTTACAATTTATCATTTCACTTTGAACCCTCAATTTTTTTTTTCAAGACGGAGTCTTGGTCTTTCACCCAGGCTGCAGTGCAGTGGCACGATCTCGGCTCACTGCAACCCCCACCTCCCAGGTTCAAGTGATTCTCCAGCCTCAACCTCCCGAGTAGCTAGGATTACAGGCAGACACCGCCACCATGCCCGGCTAATTTTTGTATTTTTCATAGAGATGGGGTTTTACCATTTTGGCCAGGCTGGTCTCAAACTCCTAACCTCAAGTAATCAACCCATCTCAGCCTACCAAAGTGCTGGGATTACAGGTGTGAGCCACTACGCTTGGCCTGAACCCTGATTTTTTTTTTTTTCTTTTTTTGAGATGTATTTTCGCTCTTGTTGCTCAGGCTGGAATGCAATGCTCAATCTTGGCTCACCGCAGCCTCTGCCTCCTGGATTCAAGCAATTCTCCTGCCTCGGCCCCCCCAATAGCTGGGATTGCAGGCATGTGCCACCATGCCTGGCTAATTTTTGTCTTTTTAGTAGAGATGGGGTTTCTCCATGTTGGTCAGGCTGGTCTCGAATTCCTGACCTCAGGTGATCCGCCTGCCTCAGCCTCCCAAAGTGCTGGGATTACAGGTGTGAGCCACCGCACTGGGTCTTGAACCCTGAATTTTTTTTTTTTTTTGAGATGGAGTCTCACTCTGTTGCCAGGCTGGAGTGCATTGGCACGTGATCTCAGCTCACTGCAACCTCCACCTCCCAGTGAACCCTGAATTTTTAATGAAATTGTAAAATTGGACATTTTCAAAATGGGAATTTTACCTCTTAGAGTACAAAGGTACTGATGAAAATAACGTAAGGGTTGAAGTAAATCTATAAAGTCCTCTCCAACCTTAAAATCATTACCTGAGAGAATTGTGTCAGGATGTATTGAATATGCCACTATTTGACATGCCAGCCTGGTTTGTGGCTGCAGTGTTTTGGCATGTTTGCATTTTTGTGTCTTCTTTCTGATTTCCAGGAGAAGAGAGAAGATAGAGCCAGCAGTTGCAGAGACAAGAGATAATTCCAGCCAAATCCATCTAAGAAGACCTTTCATGTACTTCTCTAGGACTAGATGCATACCGTTTTGTGAAAACCAGCCATAGGGAAACATGTGAGCAACAACCCCCATGAACATTCATCCTAACTCAGATTTTGTGAGCAGTGACATTTAACAAAGCAATGAAATTTAACAGAGTTCTGAGAATACCATGAAATACATTATGCCTGCCTGAACAAAAATCAGGACATCACCTAGCTCTGAATACATGCCACAAGGATGAAGCTTGTGAGTAGAACAAGTAAACATTTTTCTGAAGAATTCACAGTGCTCCTTTGCAATTTATAGATTCCATGTTGAAATATATGTTAAATAAAATTTGTTTATTAAACTTCTTGATTTCTATTAAACCTCTAACTTGCTGAAGTTTATGAAGTATGGCATATTTTGATTTTTTAATTGCCCGTTATCAATGTAATAAATACTCCTAAAGTTACCACATCCCACAAAATGGCCTGTGGTGAAAGCAATCAAGCAAAGGTTACCTTTTTGTACGGTGAAAGGAGGCCTTTCTATGGCTGTACAATTACATTTGACTCTTCCAAATTTCATACATGGCACTTTGGCATACAGAAAAAAACATGAAATTTTTCATTAAAATGCCATGAATCAAGCCAGGAGCATTGGCTCATGCCTGTAATCCCAGCACTTTGCAGGCCAAGGTGGGCTAATCGCTTGAGCTCAGGAGTTCAAGACCAGCCTGAACAACTTTGTCTCTACAAAAAATACAAAAATTAACCAGGCATGGTGGCATGCACTTATAGTCCCAGCTACTTGCGGAGGGGTGGTTCTGAGGTTGTAGGATTGCTTGAGCACAGGAGGATTACTTGAACCTGGGAGGTTGAGACTGCAGTGAGCTGTGTTTCACCACTGCATGCCAGCCCGGGTGACAGTGTGAGACCCTGTCTCAAAAAAAAAAAAAAAAAGGTATTAAATCAAAATTAGAAATTAAGAGTTTTAAGAAAACATGTTATGTGGCCTTTTATTAATAACACTGCTAAATTTTGGTTCCTCCCCATAATTAGTTTTGAAACACTTGATGTAGTGAGAAATGCATTAACATGTTAAATGCCTACTATGTACCAAATTTTGTGCCTGTATTTTTTATTTAATCTGACCAGCCAGCCAAACCAGAGGTATTTTTGTCTCCATTTTCCAGATGAGAAACTGGTGGCTTAAAGAAATTAAACTTACCCAAAGCTACATAGCTACCTACGGTAACAAAATCAAGATTCAAACTCAGGTTTATCTGGTTCCAAAACCCATGTTCTTTCTGCCACCGCAGCTTCCACCTCCATTTTGGTAGAAATGAGAACTATTCAATGAAATGAGAGAAAACAGAAAACGAATTCACTTTTAAATGAAGAAAATTAGTGGAAAAATAGACCCAGTGAAGGAAATATTTGTACTTTCCTTTATTTTTAATTATAAAAGTAGGATTTAAGAAGGCAACAGAAAATTTAGTGTTTAGACTTTTAAATAGAAAGTTGTGTGTCCCTGTAGAAACTATTTGAGAATTTTTTATACTATCAAGAAAAAATTCTGTGAAATAAGGTGTAATTTAGAAAATAACATTTCAATGGGGGTAAGTGGGCCAGAAGAGTATGCCAAGTTGTTTGTGAATCATTCCAAGCACCTCAGGTGAAAACTCACTTTGATTTAAAAAAAGAAAAAACGACCAGGGTTTATATTCATATACACTAGCATATATGTACACAGCAGCATCCTGCATGCCAAACTAGGTTCACTGTTAATAATCCCTCACTTTAATATCTTACTTAGGAGCCAAAGAATGCCTCTATAAGCAAAAGATGGTTGAAAATAGTTAAAAAATCCAAAGTCAGAATAGGCCAAAAAAAAAATAAAATAAGCCTAACTAGTAAGCTGGTGAAACAAGGTAAGATTTGCATTTTACTAGAACTTGCACATTATGACATTGTCCTTTTATGAAGGTATGACCAGAATTCTTACGCAGTTCTGCCCATGACTCCTTCAGAACTTTAGTAGATTCAAGGTGGGTTCATTAAAAGTGACAAAAGTGGAAAGACAAAGAGTAAAGATCCTTTGTGAATTAAAGTGAAAGAGAATAGCACTTTCGATGCTATAAAAGTGAAAACTGAAAATGTAATAAAAATAACATTTTTTGGCTGGACACAGTGGCTCATGCCTGTAATTCCAGCACTGTGGGAGGCCAAGGCAGGAGGATTGCTTAAGCCCAGGAGTTTGAGACCAGCCTGGGCAATGTAGCAAGACCCCATCTCTATATAAAATATAAAAATGTTACTTTTTAAAAATAACTTGTTTTAGGCCAGGCGCAGTGGCTCACGCCTATAATCCCAGCCCTTTGGGAGGCTGAGATGGGCAGATCATGAGGTCAAGAGTTGGAGAACATCCTGACCAACATGGTGAAACCCCCTCTCTACTAAAAATACAAAAATTAGCTGGGCACAGTGGCACGTGCCTGTAGTCCCAGCTACTTAGGAGGCTGAGGCAGGAGAATCACTTCAACCCAGGAGGCAGCAATTGCAGTGAGCCAAGATCACACCACTGCACTTCAGCCTGGCAATAGAGCGAGACTGTCTTAAAATATATATATATTTTTTGATAATATAAGAAAGAAAAATGCCCTTTTACACTGCATCTTCAACTTCTAAGGAAAAAGAGTCTCCTTTCATATGTGAAGAAGTAAATTTAGAGAAAATCAAAGAAAGCATCACTTTCCTCAGTGGAAAAACTTATGAAACTTCTTATGAGACAGTAATCTCAGGCTGGGCATGCTGGCTCATACCTGTAATCCCAGCACTTTGGGAGGCCGAGGCAGGTGGACTGTCTGAACTCAGGAGTTCAAGATCAGCCTGAGCAACATGGCAAGACCCTGTCTCTACTAAAAATACAAAAAATAAAAAATAAAAAAGATAGCTGGGCTTGGTGGTGCATGCCTGTGGTCCCAGCTGCTGGGGAGGCTAAGGTGGTGGATCGCTTGAGCCCAGGAGGCAGAGGTTGCAGTGAGCAGAGATCATGCCACTGCACTCCAACCTGAGTGACAGAGTGAGACCCTGTCTCAAACAACAACAAAAAAGAGATAGAATCTCTTGGGCAGAAGGTATCAAATAATCGAAAGAAAAACACATTTGTGAGAGGCAGGGCTTCTAATAACTGGTCAGAAAAATGTATTCTTCATTTTAAAATTGATATCAGGGAGGATTACCATGACCTTATTTTAAATCCATAGTGCACCAGAATGACTATGTCTGTGTTTCTTATGAATGTTGAAGCTGCTTGTGAAAAGTGTACTGTATACATATATAAATATACACACACATATGTATTTTGATAGCTATTACATGTACTAAATTTTGTCAATGTCATGTAATGTACCCTTTACAATAAAAATGATTCATTAAATATATAATTAAATGTGACTTAGTTTTTATATCTCTGTAAATTTTTAAAATAAAAATTCCCAAAATGTTTATTTGTATCTTCTTTGACATTGAGAAACCTGACATTCATTGGCCACAATGCATGCACTAATTTAACTCTAGTATACATGAAAATTCGCTTCAGAATTGCTAATCCACATACCTAGGAGAAACTACCAACTAAAGTACAGCATTTATATCATTATTTTCATCCCCATCTTACTTGCACAGTCAACACACAGTTTTCCAAAGTTATTAAGGCCAGCTCCTTTCTTCTCCACCCCCTTCACTGTAGTAGGGTTTTGTTTGGTTTTTGTTGCTGTTTTTTAAGAGTTAGGGGTCTTTGCTTACAGCCATTACTGAGAAAAAAAAAAAAAGAGTTAGAGGTCTCACTTTATCACCCAGACTGGAGTGCAGTGGCAAAATCAGCTCACTGCAGCCTCGAACTCCTGGCTCAACAGACATGCCCACCTCAGCCTCCCCAGTATCTGGGACTAAAGGCATGCACTGCAATCCCCAGCCTTTTTTTTTTTTTTCCTGTTTTTTAAGAGATAGGATATCATTGTGTTGCCTGGGCTAGACTGGAACCCCTGACCTCAAACAATCTTTCTATCTTAGCCTCCTAAGTTGTGATAGTTTACTAATTTTATTAATTCACTCTTTGTAGAATTGTGAAGGTGTTGACAAATGCATAGTGTTGTATACCTACCACTACCGTACCCTGAAGAACAGCCCTTTCATGCCAAAAATTCCTTCATACAGCCCTGAGCAACCACTGATCTGGATTTTGTTTCTGTTATTTTGCCTTTCCCAGAAAGGGGGAATACTAGAATAAAACTTGTGGTGCTAGATTGAAGTTGGAGATATACAGAGAATTCTTATAATTTTATGTTGCTCAGCATCCATTTTGAATATGTTTAACTTTCTCATACCAGAAGCAGGGCTCAGTCATCTTTGGCACAATTTCCAGTTCTACATTACACCCAAATAGCCTGAAGCTGGTAGCCAGCAAGAAGACCTTAGAGGGATCTCTCCTGAGCCCTGCTTCCGGTATAAGAAAGTTAAACATGCATATGTCAACACCTACACAATTCTACAAAGAATGAATTTACGGTATGCAAATAAGAAAAACGTCCAGGATGCTGGAAGAATCCAACATGGAATGCAGATTGTGACAAATGAATCTGACTGTATTAAAATTAATAAAATTGGATCCCAAGGTTAGGAGTTCAAGAGAAGCCTGGCCAATATGATGAAACCCCGTCTCTACTAAAAATTATCCAGGTGTGGTGGCGGGTGCCTGTAGTCCCAGCTATTCAGGAGGCTGAGGCAGGAGAATCGCTTGAACCGGGGAGGTAGAGGTTGCATGAGCTGAGATTTCACCACTGCACTCCAGTGGAGACTCTGTCTCAAAAAAAAAAAAAAAAGAAGAATCGTAGAATTTTAATAAAGTCTGGGCTGGGTGTGGTGGCTCACACCTATAATCCCAGCACTTTGGGAGGCCAAGGCAGGTGGATCACTTGAAGTCAGGAGTTCAAGACCAGCCCAGCCAAGATGGTGAAACCCTGTCTCTACTAAAAATACAAAAATACTCCTTTTTATTGCCACAGTGGAAGAAAAAAAAAAACATTAAGAGCTGATTATTTGAAAGGGAGAAAAGTCTATATGCCAAGAAAAAAAAAAGATTTTATCTTGCAATAAAGACTTCCTGTAACAACAGCTAACGTTTGTTGAAAGCTTATAATATGCCAAGTCTTGTGCAAAGCTCTTTATATGCAGGATTTTATCTAATCCCCCAGCAACCCAATGAAATAAGTAGTATCATTACTATGTCCATATTCAAATAAGGGAACTGAGGTGTTATGAGGTTAAGTAATGTGCCCAAGGTTGCAAAGGTGGGGAAAGATATAACCAAGAATCAAACCAAAGTCCATCTGTCTTTAGACGTAACATAACCTCTATCATGTACAACTAGTTTTCTTTTTTGAGACAAAGTCTCGCTCTGTCATCCAGGCTGGAGTGCAGGGCACCATCTCGGCTCACTGCAACCTCCACCACCCGGGTTCAAGTGATTCTCCTACCTCAGCCTCCTGAGTAGCTATAATTACAGGCGCCCACCACCATGTCTGGATAATTTTTGTATTTTTAATGGAGACAGGGTTTCAGTATGTTGGCCAGGCTGGTCTCGAACTGCTGACCTCAAGTGATCTGCCCACATCAGCCTCCCAAAGAGCTGGGATTACAGGCGTGAGCCACCACACCTGGCCAAGGTTTCTTTTCAGAGCAGAATTTTCCAGATGATTATGAGTATAGGCTTATTTACAAGATTTAGAATTTGCTAAAAATATTTTTTAAACTTTTTACAAACATGACTAAGGTGAACATATAACAAAAACTTTTATAAGCAAATGCATATACCAATTTGGTGGAGAATTATTTAATTTGCCATGTGAGCACTTAGGAAATACTGAAACTTTAAATCTTTTTAGATTTTGTAGACCACCAATGGAATGTACTAGGCACACTGTCTCCTTTTTTTTTTTTTTTTTTGAGACAGAGTTTCACTCTTATCACCCAGTCTGGAGTGCAGTGGCACAATCTTGGCTCACTGCAACCTCCACCTCCCAGTTTCAAGCAATTCTCCTGCCTCAGCCTCCATAGTAGCTGGGATTACAGGCATGAGCCACCGTACCTGGCTAATTTTGTATTTTTAGTAGAGATGGGGTTCACCATGTTGCCCGGGCTGGTCTCAAACTCCTGACCTCAGGTGATCCATCTGCCTTGCTCTTCCTAAGTGCTGGAATTACAGGCATGAGCCACTGCACCCAGCTGGCACCCTGTGTTCTTAATACCAAAGGAGTCAGCACCATTAGCTGCTAGCCAAAATGGCAAACAAAACTGCTTTACTTACTTGGCCAAGTAAATATTGCTAATGTAAGGAAGGGATGGGAAAATAAAGGTTGTTTAGTCTTAGCTATTGTATTCCTAAAGTAAGTATCATCTTGCAAGTCATCATGGGGGAAATACTAGGGAAATCTAAATTATCCTCCGAAATTCCCTTTCCCTTTCATATTCAGTAATGCCAAACCCTCCCTCACCATCAATAAGTCAAACACTCTGCCTTTGGTTTGCTTCGGAGGTTGAATAGCTGCTTTGTTAGTGGCATATACAAAATGAGAGGGTAGAAGGATCAATAGAGAGATTATGTAAGGAAGAAACTCATTATAGTATCTGTTTATAGCACTTTTATTTGCTCATTGACTAAATATTTATGTTAAGCACTGTCTATGTGTCAGGCACTATACCCAGCTACAAAAAAAAAAAAAAAAAAAAAAAAAGGAATGACATATCCCTTGCCATCCAGTAGTTCAGTTTCCTGGGGGAATGAGACATAAGTAATCAACCGTAATAGGGCTGAACTTGACCCTAAAGGAGTGAAGTGGAAAAAGCACATAATTTGTTCTGTCCAGGTCAGTTAGGATATTGGGGCTTAAAGGGTAAGTTGGGGTTCACCAGGCAGAGAGGGACACAAAAAATGCTCTAGGAAGACAGAACAGTATGTTCAAGGCAACTACAAGTAGCTCAGCATGATTTCAGTTCAGGTTGCAGTTGGGGCTTGGCAGGATATGAGGCTAGAAAGGCAAACATAAGCCCAAATGGCATGTGTAACTGCCTTGTAATATCACACTTACCTTCTCACTGCATTACAGAACATGTGAGTGTGTGCCATGAATAGGTCTTCAAATAATAGTACATTAACAGGCCAACAGTCTTCTCAAATGTAATTTTATGTCATCATAATCAGTTGCAAAACTAGGTCAACTTGTACTAAGCTGCTAGTTGGACTTTTTTAAAACTGATGTAATGACTGCCCTCTAGTGGTTATAAAACAATAAACGTTTCTATCAGTCAATACCAGCAGCTTTCACTCTTTCAAATAAGAAAAATAAGGGATGCCCTTTGATATTTTTATATTCTATTGTATTTTATTTTAAAACCAATGTTGGTTACAAGGTGTAATATATCGTCACTCACTTGCCATCCAGTTTGACAATGAGTGGTCTCTGACAACACGGTTTATTATTATAAATACGTCACATAGACTATGGTTTATGATTTAATTTATTCTGAAAGTAGATATGATCTAACTTTTTTGAATAGTAGCCTGCTTAAGTTTAATAATACAGATAATAATATAAATAATACAAATTAAATTCCCCATACACTAATTATACCTAACAAATATATTACCTTTTCTATTAATAACTTGTATACATTTCACATGTATTATCTCACAGAATTCTCTGCTACAAATCTGTGTTTACTTTCATTCTTAAGAGTTAGAGACTGAATTTCCTCAGGTATAAGAAGACTTACAATAAAGTTATGAAATATAGCTTGTTGCTGTAATAGGAAAAATAAAAAAAAACTCTAAGATGATAAACAGAAAAACTGTTAAATTACATTACATTTATATGATGACTATTACATAACCATTAAAATTATATTTTCAAAGAATATTTAATGAATTAAAGAAATAGCAATGATTCATTGCTAAGTAGAAACAGAGAAACCTGGAGCTATACTTACAGTGTCTAAACCATGGGCGGAAATAAACACTTCAAGAAGCAAAAGCCAGGAAAGTAATGCAACTGAACATCAGGAGTGCTGGTTTCACTGCAGTAGAATTCCAGGTGATTTTCATTTTTGCTTAATACATTTTTTCTTTTTTTTTTTTTAATTTTTTTTTTAATAGAGACAGGGTTTCACCATGTTGGCCAGGCTGGTCTTGAACTTCTAACCTCGTGATCTACCCGCCTTGGCCTCCCAAAGTGCTAGGATTACAGTTGTGTGCCACTGCACCCGGCCCTTAATACATTTTTTCTATATATTTCATACTATCTATATTGTGCACGTGTAACTTTAATTAGAGAAGTCCAAAAAAATTAAAAGCAAATGAAATTGTCTCCTTTGATAAAAGTATACACATGAAAGAGAAGGAATGCCCCTCAAAGTCTGCCTTTCCAGATGCCCTGTGTAGCTGAACTACAGACCCTGTAATAGATTTTCTATACTGGAGGGTGAGGTTACTTGTCACAAAAGCATCTTCCTTACCTACAGATATTCTTAAAAGGGGCCCCTGGACCTTCAGAATCAGAAGATGAGTAAGTACAATTTTGCTTTATCTCCTGTATATAAACGTCAATCAAAACAAACTCTCCAAGAACTTTCCCTTGGTAAAGTTACATCAGTCTGAGTTTTGTTCCGTTGGATGGCCCTTTTTTCAAAAATTTTTTTAAAGAGATGGGATCTTGCCATGTTGCCCAGGCTAGTCTCAAACTCCTGGGCTCAAGCAATCTTCCTGCCATCCAGGCTGGGCGCAGTGTCACTTTTGACTGCAAAGCATGAAAGCACTAAGAGTATTGTACTACAAATGGTAAATTTGATATCAAATTTTATATTAATTTATATTCAAAGATTGCCAAAGTTAACAATTTGCTTATATTTCCTAAAATGGATCATGACCTAAACAATGTTTATGAACACCTAAAAATTCTTTAAAATCTCTTTTCCATTTTTAATTTTTTTTTTTTTTTTTTTTTTTTTTTTGAGATGGAGTTTCGCTCTTGTTACCCAGGCTGGAGTGCAATGGCACGATCTTGGCTCACTGCAACCTCCGCCTCCTGGGTTCAGGCAATTCTCCTGCCTCAGCCTCCTGAGTAGCTGGGATTACAGGCACACGCCACCATGCCCAGCTAATTTTTTTTTGTAATTTTTTTAGTAGAGACGGGGTTTCACCATGTTGACCAGGATGGTCTCGATCTCTTGACCTCGTGATCCACCCACCTCTGCCTCCCAAAGTGCTGGGATTACAGGCTTGAGCCACCGCGCCCGGCCCATTTTTAATATTTTATCCTCATATTTAGTTGTATATGTAGTAGTTGTCAAAATGCCTTTCTTCTAGAGATTGTCTACAACGCCTTTTTTTAAAGATTAAGTAGAAAACTTTCCAAAAAATTTCAAATAATTTTAAAGAAAGAAATGTATACATCATCCACTCCATCTAACTGTTCATATTAAAGATGAAATCCAAGTACTTTTTAAATGGCATTGGTTAAAGCTTCCAATGTCCATGAAAATAAAACTAGTATTTAGCCTTTTTTGGTTTCTTCAGCCCAGCAAAGAAGAACAAAAATTATATTTGCAGAAAGTGAGAGCTATGTACTATGTATTCACTCAACACAACTTTATTAAGTGCTTCTTAAATCATCCCTATGCTTCAGATGAGGGATTCCAACAGAGATCAAATACAATCCCACTAATCAAAACATTTAGCCTGTGAGATCTTAAAGACTGGTAAACAGGTAACTACAGCAAAATGTGACAAGGGCTGAACACAGGTTATAACAGATTGTCTAGAAGGGCCATCTAATCCAGACTTGGGCTGTGAAGACAGGCCTTCTGGAAAATGTGACTACCAAAGGGAGAGCTGAAGGATGAGTTAGACAAGCAAGGATGGAAGAGGAAGTATTTCAAGCATTAGAAACAGCATGTGTCAAACTCAGCCTGCCTTGCCCTTACTTCATAAATCTCCAAACAGTGCTTCCAGGCAAGAGAGCAATTGGAAGCACACTTTTATTACACCTCTGCTCCTTCCCAAAACCCTACTTAAATGACAAGGATTAAAAAAGGAGAGCTATCAGGCAAGCATGGGGGCTTATGCCTGTAATCTCAGCACTTTGGGAGGCTGAGGCTGATGGATCATCTGAGGTTGGGAGTTCCAGACCAGCCTGGCCAACATGGTGAAAAACCCTGTCTCTACTGAAAATACAAAAAGAATTATCCAGGTGTGGTGGCGGGCACCTGTAATCCCAACTACTCAGGAGGCTGAGGCAGAAGACTCGCTTGAACTCAGGAGGCAGAGGGTGCAGTGAGCTGAGATCATGCCACTGCTCCCCAGCCTGGGTGACAGATCCAGACTCCATCTCAAAAAAAAAGAAACAGAAACAAAAAGATACCCTAGATGTCTCAATTGTTGTAAATAATAATAAAATAAAAGGAGGAGTACAAGGACAAAGAGAAAAGAAGGGAAGACAGCACCAAAACTTTGAAGGTCAGAAAGCAGGTAATGAAGTGGTAACTGATTTAGATAATCAAGGAAAGCTAAAACCTATGCTGGCAGTAGGGGAAAGCTAAAGCTAGCCAGTCTTTCCTGCAAAACCAGAAGGGCCCAGGTTTGAAAGACATCCAGTAGTTCTGGAAACTAGCGGGAAAGGTAATACTGAAACAGGATTAGTTGGAAGTCTGTTAGACAAACAGTTAAACCCCAGATCCAAATGTCATACAATACAGCTGGACCCTTCTTTTACCAAAGCAAGAACATTTAACTGTAAAACTAAGAATAAAAGAGACCAGCTGGGCCAACATGATGAAAACCCGTCTCAGCTAAAAATACAAAAAGTTAGCCTGGAGTGGTGACACACGCCTGTAGTCCCAGCTACTTGGGAGACTGGGGCAAGAGAATTACTTGAACCCGGCGGGCGGAGGTTGCAGTGAGTCGAGATTGCACCATTGCACTCCAGCATGGACAACAGGGAGAGACCCCGTCTCAAAAAAAAAAAAAAGAAAGAAAAAAGAATAAAAGAGAATTTTATTTTATTTTTATTTTTATTTTTGAGGCAGACTCTGATGTAAAAAGAGAATTTCTTTAACTCGTTAAAAGGCATTTAGTGATTGCTGAGGGCTTGCTGCTGAGATAGCCCCTTCAGGACCCAGGGAGTCTTTCCCCAGCTGACAGGAATGTCGGTGGCTGACAGCTCTCAGCTGAGTCACTCTCCAGGCATTTCCCGCAGGCCCAGAGCTCCTCACACAGGGCCACACCCAGTCCCTGAGGGCCGCCCTTATCCAATGTCTGGTTGATGTGGGGTACAAAGTCCTGGCCCCTTTGCCTCAAGGTAGGACCATTTTGAAAGGCACGACTACACCCTGGCAAGAAACGACCAAAAAAAAGTTGTAACTTTTTAAAATATACCATTTACAAAAATGACAAAATTTAAAATACCAATGATGAATCTTTAAAAAGATATACAATCCTTTTCTGGAAAAAAAAGATTAACATATTGAAAAATATTTTAAAAGACTTAAATAAATGGATGTATATACCACATCCTTGGATTTGAAACTCAATATCATGTCAATTCTTCCCACTGATATTCAACATTAATGCAATGCCAACTAAAACACAAAGGGCTGTTTGTGGAACTTGACAAGCAATTCTAAAAAATTATGTGAAAGAGGAAAGAACAAGAATAGCCCAGATACACCTGTGTCTGAAAACAACTAATGTAGAGGTCCTTGCCCTATCAAATAACAAGACTTTTTGGGTTTTTCTCTTTTTTTTGAGACAGAATCTTGCTCTGTCACCCAGGCTGGAGTACCGTGCAACCATCTTGGCTCACTGATTCACATGATTTTCCTGCCTCAGCCACCTAAGTAGTTGGTATTATGGGCGTGCACCACCACACCAGGCTAATTTTTGTCTTTTTAGTAGAAACCGGGTTTTCCCATGTTGGCCAGGCTGGTCTCAAACTCCTAGCCTCAAGCGATCCACCAACCTCAGCCTCCCAAAGTGTTGGGATTACAGACATGAGACACTGCAGCCAGCAAAAGCTCTTATAATTAAGATAATGTGGTACTAACACAGGATACACAGCAAACTCAATAAAATACATATTAAAAATCAAATACATATAAAAATCAATAAAAACTCATGCAAATAAAGAAATCTGATTTACAGCAAAGCAAGCATTGCAAACCTGTCAGGCAACAATAGCTATGGTAGCATGAACATGCACCACTCAGATTTCCCTTCAACAGTTAACCTGTGCCAAAGAGACTATTGGCTGACAGCCCCTGCCTGCTGTACTTTCTGCATCCACCATGGTGTTCACATCAATGCCTTTCTCTCCTCAGACTGCTCCCAGTGACTGAAAATTCTGGAAGACTGTGGAAAATCATGGGTGTACTGGAAACAGATAGTTCATACCCAGTAAGGTACTTCTCTGGTGGGCTGTCTTTACTTAGGGGGGCCCTCAATAGGACTGGACAAGACTTCCTTTCTCAGAACTACTTCTTCCTTCCCAAGCTCCTTTCACATGTGTCAGACCCACATCATAACATAGTTATATTTATCCTTCACAGGTATTTCTTCCCAATCCATCTCGTCCACCTCTAATTCCATCTTGATACCTGCTTCTCGGAGGAACTGAACTGACATAATTGGTACCAGGAATGGGCCAAGAAAGCAGGCTGTAAGGTGGAGATTGGGATGGGATTACTCACTGGCAAAGAAAACTCCATGCTGAGTGGAAAGTGGGTCACAGATTGTCCCTGGCTTAAGGTAGTGGCTTCACTGCCACTATGTCACAGGTGACAACCTGGGGAAACATCCCCTGAGAAAAACAGGCTTGCCCATGCAAGAATCCAGGCACTTAAAAGATGCAGTGGGGACAATACCTGCAAAGACAGCAACTGGTTATTACTAAGTTGAATTGAAACCCTTCAGAGTGATGAGAAACTGAGAGCAGTTAACAACTAAAGGTTAGGTGTGAAAGCCAGGATGCACTTGTGGTGGTACTGCTTACAAAGAGATCTTTATCACCCTGCAGAAGAGAGTTCAGCTGGGGAACAATCATAGGACTTAGAATGAGGTGTTGCAGAGGCATTTATGAGGCAAGGCAGATCTGTTACACAAAGTTCAGAGCCCTGAAATATCTGGGTGGGTACCCCCAAGAATTCTGGGTCACCAGATTCCCAAATCTGTGCCTATCTCTCCCATCCTATCGTTAGTCCCAGACTGCAGGAGCCAACAAGATAGTGATGCTGCTGCTGCCTCTCCCTGCAGATCCCTCAGACCTAGAACTTCCCCAGCTGCATTGGGCTGGGATTTAACGCTAGTTATCTGCTTGTCAGCAGACAGGCGGGTAACTGGGAGGAGTTTCTGGCTGCCTTGTGGTAGAAAGACCTCAGTAGGGTCTTCTCACATGCGGTAAATACTAGCTCTTAACAAGGAGGAAGAGTGAGAGACGGGCACTGATATCACTAAGAACTTCAGTGGTGGCTCTGCCCTGTAGGCCAAGACTCGAAGGTATGAGAGGAGATCAGGCCTTTTCTATTAAAGAGCTAGGCTCCTTAATTGTAGTGAGCATGATGAGCCCCCAGAGTAGGAGACACCAGGTAACTGCCAGATGCCAGGGGCTACAGTTACCTTAACCGCAAGGTTAAAGAGGCAGCAGAGGGGGCTTTGCTGTCAGACATCCGTAGAAATAATGAGTACAATTTGGAGTTTCTAGGGTCAAAACAAGTTGGCACCCTACATCTACAGACAAAACAAGAATGGAGAAGTAGGTAGTTTAGGACAGTGGTCCCAATAAAAATTACAATATCTTGCTCAGTTTCCAGACTTGAGCCTTTTTTTTTTTTTTTTAAGACTGAGCCTTGCTTTGTCACCCTGGCTGGAGTGCAGTGGCGATCTCGGCTCACTGCAACCTCCGCCTTCCAGATTCAGCGATTCTCCTGCCTCAGCCTCCCAAGTAGCTGGTATTATAGGCACGTGCCACCATACCTGGCTAACTTTTTATATTTTTGGTAGAGACAAGGTTTCACCATATTGGCCAGGCTGGTGTCAAACGCCTGACCTCACGTGATCCATCTGCCTCGGCCTCCTCCCAAAGTGCTGGGATTACAGGCATGAACCACAGCACCCAGCCTGAGCCTATTTTTCATCTGAAACCCATTAAATGTTAAGATGATCCAGAATCCGGGAAGAATGACCCTGCCATTCGCCCAAGAAATAAATACTGCAAAGATTCCCTCAGTCATTGTCCAAAAGGACCTATGGTCATTTCAGTGGGAATACACTGAGGAAAGAGGAATAACCAAAGATTTGAGGACTATTGAAGCGGGATCTTGGGCCATAATGTTCTTAAGCCACTAGATGATATGATCTACTAAGACAAGGGAGTAAACCAAGAAAACAAAGATAAGAAATCTAAGAGGCAAGAGAGCTGCAGTGGCCATGAGAATGTACTTTGCAGCCCTCCAGCTACGGGGCATAGCTGATCAAAGACCTTAGCTGAGCTGCTTGCTCTGAAACCCATCCCAGCCCAGAGGATATTTTCTCAGAGGATGCAGAGCAACAAGGAAAAGTCAAAACACAAACAGAAATCCTCAGGGTGACGGTAAAGGAAAAATTCAGCTGTGTGGCAAGCCTAGGAAGCAACCAGTCAAGACAAGTACAGAAGGAATGGCCACAAGAAGATAAAAGTGACAGGAAATCTACTACATTTGAGTTATTAAGATGATGTTTGCAATCTAGAAGAGAAAGAATTAGTGATACATAGAAGTCTAAATAGAAAAATCATAATTTGTATGACAACCAAAACAAAAATTTGAACAAAGAATAATAAATATTCATAGTATACTAGATAACAACAGCAAAAATTGTATTTAGTCATAGTAATGCAAATGTTAAATATTGCTCTAACAAAAATTAATTAGTATTTTAGCAGTCAGGGAGACTGGAAAGTGTGAGGGAGACAGGTGGAGAATATAGTAAGAGGTTAATAGGTCGCACATGAAACAAATACCAAGAATGACAGGATAAGCATGTTATTTAGAAATATGGAAGTAAATATTATAAGAAAAAGCTAAAAGAATTAATATTATCATCTAGGGAGAAGAAATGGAGAGGGATACTGCTAATTATTTCATAATAATAAGGCTTGTATTTTATGATTAAGCTATCTGTAACTTGGAAACTTTAAATTCAAAGTAATTATTGAGCAATACATTTTTGGTTGTTTTGTTTTTTAAAATAGAGATGAGGGTCTTGCTATGTTGCTTAAGCTGGTCTTGAACTTCTGTTCTCAAGCAATCCTCCCATCTCAGCCACCCAAAGTGCTAGATTACAGGAATGAGCTACCACACTTGGCCAAAAATGCAATTAAAAAAAATTTTTAAAGCAATGAAATTGCAACAATTTTATAATAATATATGAATATATAAAGTGTTTTAAGAAATTAGTAAGTCAAACACCACAATTAAACAAATGATTCATAAAATAACTAAAAATGTAACAATGTATTGTCGAAATTTTATCTGATTTTTAAAAATGAAAGTTTAAAAAATGAGACCATTTCTATACACAAGAGAATTGAAAACACAGATCTACACCTAAACTTGAAATAAATATTCATAGTAGCATTATTTATAATAACTAAAAAGAAGAAATAAGCCAAATGTACATCAACTGATGAATGGATAAATAAAATGTGGTATCTCCACACAGTGGAATATTATTCAGCAATAAAGAAAGAATAATGTATTGATACATGCTACAAAACAGATGCATCTTGAAAACATTAACATTATGCTAAATGAAAAATACCAGTCACCTATTGTATGATTCCATTTTCATAAAATGTTCAAAATAGGCAAATGTACAGAAGCAGAAAATAGATTAGTGGTTGCCAGCGGCTAGGAAAAGGAAATAGGGAATAACTGCTAATGGGTATGGAGTCTACCTGAGGTTGTGAAAGTATTCTAAAATTAGTGCTGATGGTTGCACAACTCTACAAATGCGTTAAAAGCACTGAGCTTTATATACTTGATAAGGGTAAATATTATAGTATGTGAATTACATTTCACTATAGCTGTTGTAAAACACACACAAAAATAAATAAATAAATAAAAATACAGAAACAATCTCAGCACTTTGGGAGGCCAAGGTGGGTGATCGCAAAGTCAGGAGATCGAGACCATCCTGGCCAACACGGTGAAACCCCGTCTCTACTAAAAATACAAAAAATTTGCTGGGCATGGTAGCGCATGCCTATAGTCCC
The DNA here is from genome assembly GCF_009761245.1 of Sapajus apella. Lineage (NCBI taxonomy): Eukaryota > Metazoa > Chordata > Mammalia > Primates > Cebidae > Sapajus > Sapajus apella. Next base: position 262,899 of record NW_022436974.1, on the reverse strand, counting down.
AGCTACTCAGGAGGCTGAGGCAGGAGAATCACTTGAACCCGGGAGGTGGAGGTTGCAGTGAGCTGAGATTATGCCACTGCACTCCAGCCTGGTGACAGAATGAGACTCTATCTCAAAAAAAAAAAAAAAAAAAAAAAGTACAAAAAATTACAAAAACAAAGAAATGAGAAAGGCAGAAGAAAATAGTAAGATTAAGAAAGAAAGAAACAAAAGAAAAATTTTAAAAACACAATTCAAGCAAATGGATGTCATGGTTAAATGAGAAAAAAGTATAGAGATTTTTGTTCATGGGAGGATCACACACTGAAATTCGCGTCTCAGGTTTGAACACAGTAAGTATAAGGATCATATTCCTTTTGTTCTGAAATTTCTGTATACAAAATATTCTATTTGGCAGAATAATTGCCACCAGAAAAAAGTGCAAACAGCTCAAGATAGTGGTTAAACATACATACTTTTTAAGGGCTTACAAAATCTATTTCATCAACATAGAGAAGTACGACTGTTTTCTTCTTGGCTTGAAAAAGAACAAAGAATAAATGGGGTTTTTTTTGTTTTGTTTTTAAGAAAAAAAGCTATTAAAGCCACGGGCTTAGCAAGTGGATACCATATTTCTAGGAGAATCCAGCTGGTCTACCCTAATGCAAAATATTTCATTGTTATTTATTTAGATTGCTTTCTAAATGTATGTACTATCTGAAGTAAGTAAGGTTTTCAAACAGCTTTTTGCCAAATGAATTGGGAAGGCAAAAATAGCATCAAAGACCCAAAGATGTCTTAAGAGCATTACGAGAAAAAACTTGGAAGGTGTGCACAGCTAAGAAGCCAAGAGGAACTTTAATCCAAATAAATCATGAGCCAAAAGTATCATTTTAAGTGGGAGAGAATGAAATCAGCCTCTTCCATAAAGCTAACTTGACGCTTTCCAGTTTATTTCCATGCCAAACCAGCTAGAAATTACGTGAGATTTCATCAACCACCTTAGTTTTTATATTATTTTTTAGTCAGTTCTATGTCAGAAATAAACATAAAAGGTAATCTCCCAGAAGCAGCTGCCAAAGTATTTATCCTACATAGTGCTTTCATTGACACCTATTTGTTCTCAAAGCAATAGTTCATGTAACTTTTAATTCGTAAAACTTCATCTTTCGGTATGGATACCTAAAGAAACATCAAATAAAACACTAAGTATTCATGTGTTTATTTTTGAGACATGGTCTCACTCTGTCACCCAGGCTGGAGTGTAGCAGTGTGAACTCAGTTCACTGCAGCCTTGACCTCCCTGGCTCAGGTAATCCTTCTACCTCAGCCTCCTGAGTAGCTGGGACTACAGGTGCCCACCACCACACCTGGCTAATTTTTATATTTTTGGCAAGATGGGATTTTGCCATGTTGCCCAGGCTAGTCTCGAACTCCCAGGCTCAAGTGATCCACTTTGCCTCCCAAAGTACTGGAATTGCAGGCATGAGCCACGGCACCCAGCCGGAACACATTTAGGGTAAAATTCAAACTTCCCAGTAATGAATTTTGTTGATATGCTTTTTTTTTTCTATTAGAACTATCCAATAAAAGTAACTTAAGTGAAGGTTGAATTATATATGTAATCCAACAACAAATTTCCCCCTAAAGGGAAAGCTGAGAAAGCTGCAGTTAGATCTTCCGTCAGTTTTTATTGAGGATCCACTTTATGTCAAGTCCTCATAAATTAAGGTACTGCAGATAATTTTTCAGAAGTAAGCAGTAGTGTGCAATCATGAGCAGCTTTTGAACAAGTTATAGTATTAATAACCACGAATGACTAAGCACTTACCCCATGCCAGGCACTCTTTGAGGCACAGTACATGATAATCCCATTTCATGTTCTCAAAGCCTTCCAATGTAGATAGAGTATTTTCCTCTTTTAAAAGATGAGAACAGGCTGGTGTGGTGGCTCACGCCTGTAACCCCAACACTTTGAGAAGCTGAGGTGGGCGGATCACTTGAGGTCAGGAGTTCAAGACCAGCCTGGCCAGCATGGTGAAACCTGTTTCTACTAAAAACATAAAAATTAGCTGGGGGTGATGGCGGGCCCCTGTAGTCCCAGCTACTTGGAAGGCTGAGGCAGCAGAATCACTTGAACCCAGGAGGTAGGCTGAGATCATGCCACTGCACTCCATTCTGGGCAACAGAGTGAGGCTCTTTCCCAAAAAAAATAAAAAATAAGAGTGAAACATAGAGAGGTCAAGAAACTTGCCCAAAGACACACAGAAAGCATGGCAGGCTGAAGTTCGAAACCGGGAAATCTGACCCAGAACACACACTCTTTCTTAATTCCTTAATGCTGCTTCTTGAAACTCAGAATGAAATTACTTTTGGAGTCATATTTCAGCTGTAACTAATCTCACAAGATAGTCCATGAAAGCCTGAAAACATGTCTGGACAGTAGACTATAGGTACATAATCAAACTGTAATGACTAATGACCCAGTTCAGATACAGAAGGAACTGGTAGCATATGGGGTGTTTTGTCTCTTTTTAGCAGCAGCCATTTACCTTGAAAAAATGCTTTCCAAACTTTATAAAGCCAAATAATCCTCTAAGCAAATGAAATCTTACCTAAAATAGATAAGAGTAGAGCTGCTGTGATTTGTTCTGATTGAAAGCAGAGAGGAAAAGCCATACCCTCTTTTCTCCATTACACAAAGTAGACCCTGAGACAGTTCTAAAAAATGCCAGATTTCAAGGAAGATAGCCTGAAAACCACTGAAGTAGACAGAAGGATTGCTATAGGCCAATTGGATCTTATTTTCCCAAAATCACAGAACAAAGTATTTTATAATGTTCTTGTAGACAAAATAGAAGAATACAGGCTGCAATACAGTACAGTTATGTGTAACAATGGATTTGTCCACCTAATGGAAAGTTTTTAGTATCATGCCAGAGGACTTTGTATCTGCATTTTTTATCAATAAATTTGATGAAGTCCTAGAAACTATGCCTAGGAAACAAAAAGAAAAATGGTGTAAAATCATCACCAAACATAGTCAAAGAGTGAACTGTAAGCACTTCAGAAGTATACACTTTTTTTAATGCTGAATATTTTCCACAGAAATCCTTTTTGGTGAAACCTAGAGTACAAAATTAGACCCTCAAAGGAGTAAGGCATTCAAGACCTCATCTTATCCTTAATAAACCCAAAAGTTAAGTCACCTTCATCCTTGCACAGTTAACTTTCCAGGTATGCATCCCCCATCCACTCACCCACCCCCATAAGACAGCAGTAACGGATTGCTCACAAGATCACAAAGAATGATAATACCCAAAATCAGAAAACGAAGCCAAGAAGCCACAATGGGCCAGGCACGGTGGCTCACACCTATAATCCCAACACTTTGGGAGGCAAGCTGGGTGGATCACTTGAGGCCAGGAGTTCAAGACCAGCTTGGGAAACATGGAAAAACCATCTCTACTAAAAATACAAAAATTAGCCAGGCGCAGTGGTGTGTAGCTGTAGTCTCAGCTGGAACCCAGGAGGCAGAGGTTGCAGTGAGCCGACACGGTGCCACTGGACTCCGGCCTGGGCAACAGAACAAGGCTGTGTCAAAAAAGAGAAGAGAAGAAGAGGAAGAGGGGAGGACAGGAGAAGAGAGAAGAGAGAAGAGAAGAAAGGAAGAAAGGGAAAAGAAAAGAGAAAGAAGAAAAGGCAAAAGTGAACTCAAAGCTAAATGGTCTAGAAACAGATATTAAAACCAGTGTGAAGAGCCAAGGTGTAAAAACCAGGAAGACAGGTGATAACTGATTCATGGGTCACAATAGTGTCAGCCAGATCTTTTGTTTTGCTATTAACTTTGCTGAATCAGCCAACTTTAAACAATCACCTCCGGAGATGAAATAGACAAAATATTTTCCAAGGTAGAGTAAACTGAGTATTTTCCTGGTTAACCCGATGGGAAATTGTAATAAGTTCCAGGCTATACTTAAAGTGAAAAGATGGTAACATGACTTCTCTTTCAACCCCTAAGCATTCTTCCCAGTATGTTGATTACCAACTGACATTGGTGTCTAAAGCAGTCTAATACTTTTCTAATCTATTTAGTTTTCTGTCTCAGATTAACAGAGCCAGATATGAGTATGATGTCCAAGGCATGGCTTTAGCCAGCTAGTTTGTGAAACCAGGAAGTGGTGGAAGATGGGAAGATAGCCATAGAAGAAAGTAACTATAGTGGAAACATGCTATGGTTTGAATGTGTCCCCTTAAGTTCATGTATTGAAACTTAACCCCCAATGCAACGGTACTGAGGGATGGGATCTTTCAGAGGTGATTAGGTCATGGATCTGGAGGGGAGCTCATGCCTGTAATCCCAGCACTTTGGGAGGCCAAGCCAGGTAGATCACCTGAGGTCCGGAGTTTGACACCAGCCTGGCCAACATGATAAAACCCTTTCTCTACTAAAAATACAAAAAAAAAAAAAAAACTAGGTGGGTGTGGTGGTGGGCACCAGTAGTCCCAGCTACTTGGGAGGCTGAGACAGGGGAATCACTTGAACCCAAGAAGTGGAGGTTGTAGTGAGCTGAGATCCCACCACTGCACTCCAGCCTGGGTGACAGAGCAGGATTCTGTCTCAAAAAAAAAAAAGAGGTGATTAGGTCATGATAGCTTTGCCCTCATGAGTGGATTAATGCTGCTATCTCAGGAGTAGGATCCTGTTAAAAGGATGTGTTTGGTGCCTTTCCCTTTCTCTCTCACACTTGCTTTTTTGATCTTCCTCCCTTCCACTATGAGATGATGCAGCCAGAAGGTCCTTACCAGATTCCAGTGCTTTGGTATTAGACTTCCCAGCCACCAGAACTGTGAGAAATAAATTTCTTTTCTTCATAAATTCTCCAGATGGTGATATTCTGTTATAGCAAGACAAAATGGACTAAGATCATCATAGAGCTAGTGAATTCCACAAAAATTGAAAACCTAATCAATATCCAGTTGTTGTCTTTGTTGTTGTTGTTTTATGGGAAGACAATGCATGTATGTTGGAAAGAAAGACAAATAATGTCTCCCTCATTGCCCAGTAACAGTAATTGTATTTTAACCTTAAACTGTAAATAAAATGGAGAGGTCGGGCGAGGTGGCTTATGCCTATAATCCTAACACTTTGGAAGGCCAAGGCAGGAGGATTGCTTGAGCCAGGAGGTTAAGACCAGCATGGTCTTAACATAGTAAGGCCTCATCTCTATTCCTTATTAAATAAATACATACATAAGTACCTAAATAAAATGGAGAACTAATGACTAAGGAAGAAAAGACTAGAAAGTGATGGAAGAAACAGAAATGACAGATGACCTCTTTCAGCCGTGTTAAGTGGGTGCTGGTTAGACAGCCATGCAAAATATTAAGAAGACATTTGAAAATACAATTTTGGAGATTCAGAAAGGGGTCAAAGCCAGGGATTTTATTTTATGTTTTGGAGACAAGGTCTCACACAATCCCATAGGCTGGAGTGCAGCAGCATAATCCTAGCTCACTCCAGCCTCAAACTCCTGGGCTCAAATGATCTTCCCATCTCATCCTCCTGAATAGCTGGGACTACAAACACATGCCACCACATCTGACTAATTTTCTTTTTAATTTTTACTTTTAGTAGAGATGAGTTTTCGCTATGTTGCCAAGGCTGGTCTCAAGTTCCTAAGCTCAAACATTCCTCCCACCTGAGCCTCTCAAAATGCTGGGATTACAAGTGTGAGCCACTGCACCTGGCCTAAAGCCGGAGATTTTTTAATTGGCATGTAGATGATATTTATATTTTTCTAGTAATTGTATGGTTTACTTATATGTATGTCTGTAATCCACTGGAAATTGTAATACAATGTATGGTAGAGACATAGTCCTGATCACATTATTCCATTAATTCAATACCGTCAGTACTCTCCCTACCCTCCTACCCCCTACCTCCAGAATAATGTCCAGATTTCCTGTTCTGGCATTCAAAGCACTCAATTGTCTGGTCTTATTTTCTTTCCTGATCTATTTCACTGACATTATGATTTTCCTACTGGTTTTCAAATTGTGCTCCAGTGAGTCCTAGGGGCTGTGTAAAGCCTTCTCAGAGCCATCTTGACATGAGTTAACAGAACAAACAGGCAAGAATCCTATCATTCATCCCACTTCAAACACTAGAACTCTCCCTTCACCTGATTTACAGGTTGATGCCTCCAAACAAGAATTTTACTTAAGAGGCCGGGCGCAGTGGCTCATGCCTGTAATCCCAGCACTTTGGGAAGCCAAGCCGGGTGAGTCACCTGAGGTCAGAAGTTCAAGACCAGCCTGGTCCAACATGGTGAAACCCCATCTCTACTAAAAATACAAAAATTAGCCAGGCATGGTGGCAGGTGCCTGTAATCCCAGCTACTCAGGAGGCTGAGGCAGGAGAATCGCTTGAACCTTGGAGGCAGAGGTTGCAGTGAGCCAAGACTGTGCCACTGCACTCCAGCCTGGGCAACAGAGCCAGACTCCAACTCAAAAAAAAAAAAAAAAAAAAAAAAGAATTTTACTGAAAATATTTAGTTGCTTTACTTATTTATTTATTTTTTCTTTTGAGATGGAGTCTCTGTTGCCCAGGCTGGAGTGCAGTGGCACAGTTTTGGCTCACTGCAACCTCTGCCTCTGGGGTTCAAGCGATTCTCCTGGTTCAACCTCCCAAGTTGCTGGGATTGCAGGCGTGCACCACCACACCCAGCTAATTTTTTTTTTTGTATTTTTAGTAGAGATGGGGTTTCACCATGTTGGCCAGGCTGGTCTCAAACTCCTGACCTCAGGTGATCTGCCCACCTCGGCCTCCCAAAGTGCTGGGATTACAGGTGTGAGCCACCACACCTGGCTAGATTCAGTTGCAAAAAAAAAAAAAAAAAAAAGAACTCTCTCCTCTAGACTGAATGATCCACTTGAGCAAGTTTTACAATGCCTATTTTTCATCTATTGAGTTTCATGGAAAACAGACTTTGAGACAGGGATCTGTGCACAAGAGGTTTATGGAAGCATGCTCTCCTGTAAAGAAATGAAGGAAGTAGAGTTATATAGAGGGAGATGTTGGAACCATGAAGAAGTTACGACAGAGATTCTAGTCAATCTTAGATGTCCAGGATTGAGGCAAGGGGGCAGCACTGTCCAGCCAATGTATTCTGATTGCCCTGGGTAGGTAGTAGCATAAACTTGGGTGAAGGAGCTCACTTTGTGCACAGTTCCTGGAAAGGGACTTAACCTTAAGCCATCCACAGTCCAAGATTCCATCATTTGAGCAAATGAGTGCCTTAGCGCTGAAGAGGGTTCCTGGTGGCACATCATGACATCTCACCATTTCTTTGCATTTGCTCAGGCTATTGATTTTTCTCAAGGACATTTCCTATCACCTCTGATTCCTACCTAGTTCAAATGCTGTATCCTCCATTAAACGTTTCTTGACTCTTGTCATTGTAAATAGTATTTTTCTCCTCTAAATTTCAAGCACTTTATATTCCTCTCATGGCATTATGACACTTATCTTGTTCCACCTTCCATAAGAGCTATTTTTTACTTCAATAAATTGAGAACTTTCAGTTACTCAGGGAATAACTAAGAACCGAGAATATGAAGTGATCAAAACAGATATGATCCTCTTTATGCTTTAAACAAATAAAAGTTTAAAAGTTCACAGTAATGAAAGAGTACATAGGATGGAAAGTTAATTCAAATGATGGTGTCAGGAAATGATCCTTTTAAGAAGTGATATGAAATCCAGTAGTGAAAAGCAGCTCAGTGAAAGGTGGGGGTAGGGATAAGGAGTGGAGGGTGTTCACGTAAGAGAGAGCAAGTCCAGGCACTGTGGCTCACGCCTGTAATCCCAGCACTTTGGGAGGCTGAGGTGGGCAGATCACTTGAGGTCAAGAGTTTGAGACCAGCCTGGCCAACAGGGTGAAGCCCCATCTCCACTAAAATTACAAAAATTAGCTGGGCATTGTGGTGCACACCTATAACCCCAACTATTCAGGAGGTTGAGGAGGGGAATTGCTTGAACCAGGAGGCAGAGGTTGCAGTGAGCTGGGATCGTGCTACTGCACTCCAGCCTGGGGTACAGAGTGAGACTCCATCTCAAAAAAAAAAAAGTAAGAGAAAGCAGCAAATGCTAAAGCTAACATATGTTGATCTCTTCTTATATGCCAGACATCATCTTAGGTGCAAGGGTTCCATTACTAAAGAACAGCAGAGGAAAAGTTCTTCCTCCTTGGAGCTTCCATCCTAGGACATAAAAGAGCTTAATTTAACTAGAATTTATGGAATAAAAGGGAGAGTGGTGCAAGGTGGGGCTGAAGAGGTAGGTGGAGGCCAGACCACAAATGGCCTGGTCAGGATTAAAGGATTTTAACGCCATAGACGTGATCAGATTGTGTTTTCAACAACCTTTCTGGCTCTAGTTTACCTGTCCTGTCTCCCCTTCTGTATTTCTAGCTATTAGAAGTCTGCTCTGTACTTAATTTGCCTTTCAGAACATAAGGTCCCTTTGCAAATAATGGACACCCAATACATAATAACAATGACTAACATTTGAGTATTTTCTACGCGCTGGAAACTGGGCTAAGCATGTTTCATGTATCAACCCATTAATCCTTACAACCCACCATGTCAGTTGGCTGGTCAAATGGAAGGAGGTATGTTTATTTGGAGCATAGGAAGCTGGACACACCTGAGAGTCTACAGTTAGAGAGTATGTGTACGATAGCGGGGAGGGAGTAAGCAGTGGGTGAGAAAAAAATATGAAAATGCCACATACTCAGCTGTATATGCTTTTGCATCTTATTCAAACCATGTTTTTAAAAACATTCACAAGAACTGCAAAGCTAAGAAATACATGGACAGGAAAACTGTGTGATCCTATTGCCGAAAAAAGACTGGTGTACACATTTGCATGTCTCTAAAACTCTTATCCTATCATCTGTGCTGACAATGATTAAAGTGTATGCCTAAAGAACATAATGAGCCGATTTAGCAAAATTGCTGTGCTTTCTGAGGAACCGTTCATTACAAATCAGAACAATCTCTTAGGGCATCAACAACCGCCCATCTCTCTCTCTGAAAAAATTAAAAACAAAAAAACCTTGGGAATGTGTTATCGGGAATCTCCAAAGAGATCTATCTGATTGAGGGACACTCTCCACACCCAGCCCACTAACATTGCAACATAAAAATGAAAGAAGACTCACCTGCAGCCTGAAAGTGGCTGTACCTCCCTGAATAAGAAGCTAGATAAACATTACACTTAAAAGAGGCACTAAGGAACAGTCACTGACTGAGCCTTACAAGTATGTTCATAGTTCCATATGAGACACAACATAATGACCTGTGGCATCTTAGATGAGGAAAGGCAGATAAAGATGTGAGGACACGAAGTGCTTGGTCGTTCTTGTTAATATGGAACTTTGATCAGAATTCCATTCTAATACATGAGTGGGAAACGGCTTAATGGTCCTTTTCTCCAAGCACTCCCAGTTCTTGGACTAAGTAAGCATAGATTTATCTAAAGGTTTACCCATGATTTGAAAAAACATATAAATAATAATCAAGAGCTATCCCATTCCCATTAGAGCAGTAGTTCTGCTTATTAATTTCTCTAACTAGACCTCCTACTTTGTCTCTTCAGCATTTTCCTCCATCTCAGGCAATAGTTAGAGCCCCTCACTGGGTCTTAGCCATGCGCCAACGTCCACCTCCACCCCTTGGTGCTGGAGGCGTGGCATATTGATTGGAGCAGGAAGTTGGGGTACATTGCTTTGTAACATTTAATAAACTTTGTTTAAACAACAGTAAACCAAAAACAGGATTTTGCAATAAAAAGTATTTTTATAGAAAGCAAACACAGACTAACATAAGTTGTGCCCAGCCATTAGGAAGGCAAAGAAACTGCTTGACAGCCCTAGAAAGCTTTAAATTAATGTCAAAGACAGGAGTCCTGTCACAGAACAAAGAGACACGTTCCAGCCCCCACTTGTTTATATCTTCCTGGGGCCACAGCTGCAACCCCACCCTATCCCCTTCCACCCCACCACCACCCTAGCTGTCTTCCAGAAGCAAAAGACAGTCCAATTTAACCCTTTTCTTTACCACAAGGCCCTTTAGCTAACAGCAGATATATTACATTATGAACCACAGGCTGCTGCTGTGCTAAACAAAGTTAGTAAGGAAATAATAATGATATTCATATAGTCAGCACATACCAGGCACTGTGATAAGCACATACAGACGTTACCTCAACACTTCTTGCAACAACCCAGATGAGAAGAGGAAACTGTGACAGAGAAGATAATTGGTCAATTACCTTTATACAACCAGTAAGTGACAAGGTAAAGAGCAGATGTGCTTCCCCATAAAATCTAAGTTTTAACTATAGCTAAAGCCTATAAAGTAAATTCATACATAACATCTCTATAAGTGTATTTAAGTTAAAAGTAATGTATTATTTTTTATAAATTCATTTATAAATACCTATAAATTGATTAATTTTATAAAATGTTATTTATTTAAAGGTAATCTTTTTATTTTTTTCTTGCTCTTGTGGCCCAGGCTGGAGTGCAATGGTGCAATCTTGGATCACCATAATCTTTGTCTCCCGGGTCCAAGTGATTCTCCTGCCTCAGCCTCCCAAGTAGCTGAGATTACAGGCACCCACCACCACGCCCAGCTAATTTTTATATTTTCAGTAGAGACAGGGTTTCACCATGTTGGTCAGTCTAGTCTTGAACTCCTGACCTCGTGATTTGCCTACCTCAGCCTCCCAAAGTGCTAGGATTACAGGTGTGAGCCACCATGCCCAGACAAAGGTAATCCTTAAAGCTTGCATTGTTTTAAATTAAATATTACAAGGAGCAAGTGTGCTTATGGCTAATCTTAATGCTTACAACAAAAATATTACCAATCAACTGTCAAATCGGTTGTATTTTTCACATCTATAATATAATATAGATCAGTAAAACTGGAATCATTGATTTATTTACTCAATAAATTTTTTGGAATCCTCTCCTGTGTGCCAGCCACTAAGAATACAATGTTGAACAGAATACTTAATATCTGACCTCTTAGATTACTGGCAAATGAGAGAGACAAACACTGAGTACAGAAGCATACAAATATTTAAATAATTGCAAGCTGTTATAAGTGCTGTTGGGAACAAGTACATTGTTATGAGAGAATAACCAGAAAGACTAATATTGATTGGTGGTCAGAAAAATTCCTGCAGAGAAGTGACTTGTCACCTGAAATTTGAAGATGCATAGGAAGTAGTTAGGCTAAGAGTGAGAGGGAGGGGGGCATTCCAGGCAGGGGACAAACTTTGTGACAAGGCCCTGAGCAAGAAAAGAGCCTGGCTTTTTCCAAGCTAGTGATTCTTAAGTATGGAGCCAGGGAAAGAGATAGGAAATGAGATTGGAAAGAAAGACAATGTAAGCCATAGAGATTTTGTATTTTTACCTTATATGCAAGTGAAAATTCATAAAGAATTCTCAATAATATTGACACGGACAGGAGGCAGGGAAATACTGGGTAGAAAAAGGTAGTCCCTGGTGAGGGCTACACCCTTAAGCCTGGACCCACGGCCATAAATGAGAATATGCATTCCTGTTTTCCCACCTGAACGTTGCCTATTCTGAAACCACCCTGGTCCACCATGACCCCAACCCTGTACCCATAGAAACCCCAAGCTCCACTGGCAGAAGAGCAGAGCTGCGCGCCAGAGAAGGAGACGGGAAGAAGCATCTGAATGTTGAGAGAAGAGGCCGTTGGACATCGGAGACTACAGTCGGAGGGGGGTTCAGCTGAGGACAGCTGATTATCTTCTCACTCCATCCCTCTTAGCTCCCCATCCCACTAAGAGACACTTCCATTGCTCAATAAAACCCTCTGCATACACCACCCTTCAGTCTGTGCATGTGGCCCAATTCTTCCTGGATGCCGGACAAGGATTCAGCATGCACTGGGCATGGGAATCCAAAAAGGTTGTCACATTGACCCTTCACTGAGCTGTTTAACACTTATGCTGACCACAGATGGCAAATCTAAAAGAGCATTGTTTGTAATACATGCCCTCTAGGGCTCCAGAGGTCACTGATGAACCCTAGACGCTGCTGCAGGCCAGTACAGGGTTTGTCCCTGTCAGCACCCAAAGGCAGTCGTCCCAGTTCCTGTAGCCACTCACCTGCATGCTCCCCTACTTGCAAGAGACTTGAGTTGAGCTCGGTGGCCAGTAAACGAGCCAGATTCCTCTCTGAAGTCCTGAGAGGGGTCAAAGGAACTCTCCCATCTCAGTGTCATTTTATAATCTACCAATTTTTTAATATAATTTATCATTTTTTAAAGCTCAATCAAGCTGGTGAATTCATAATGAATGTCAGGAAAGAAAGAGTAGAAAAGAGAGAACAGTTAGGAAGTTTTCGTTACAATCATCTAAGCAAAAAGGTGATTGTATCTTCCACTAAAGTGGCAGCAGTGGAGAGAAGTGGAACCTGGAGAGAAGTGGATAGATTGTATGTACATTGAGATTATAATAAGATTTAGTGACGAATTTGATACGGGAAAAGTTAGCAAAGAGGTGGGACAAGCTGGAGTCAAAGAGAAGTCTCAGGTTTCTGAATTGTGCAATTGGGTAGATGGAAGTGTAAAACAGCTTAAAATAAGAGTCAAAGGGGCTAATATATACAGTGGATGGATAGTGTCTAGACCGGCACTTCTCATTTAATATGTATTTGAATCACCTAAAGAGGCTTGTTAAAGTATAGATTCTGATTCGTGACATGAGGTCTGGGGTTGGGCAGAGGTTCTATGTTTTTACCAGTTCCTATATGATGTCAATAATGTTAGTCCATAGACCATATTTTGAGTGGCAAGGCTCTACTATAGAAACACCGTACCCATAGGATTACAAACTTTTCAACAAAATATATACATTATTTTGAGACAGGGTCTTGCTCTGTCACTCAAGCTGGAGTACAGTGGTGTGATCACAGCTCACTGCAGCCTTGACCTACTAGGTTCAAGCAATCCTCCTACCCCAGCCTCCCAAATGTCTTGGACTATAAGCAAGCACCACCACACCCGGCTAATTTTTAAAATTTTTTAGTAGAGATGAAGTGTTGATATGTGGCCAGGCTGGTCTCAAACTCCTGGGTTCAAGTGATCCTCCTACCTTGGCCTCCCAAAGTGCTGGGATTACAGGTGTGAGCCTCCTTGCCCTACTGAAAATAATGTTTTAATTTAATCATTATAATTTTATAAAAGATAGACTATTTTAATCATTATAAAAGAGAACCAGGGGAGTGGGGGGCCAGGGGAGGAATAGCATGGGGTAGGGGGTTTGGGGAGGGATAGCGTTAGGAGAAATACCTAATGTAGATGACGGGGTGATGGATGCAGCAAACCACTACCATGTGTATGCCTATACAACAAATCTACACGATCTGCCCATGTACCCCAGAACTTAAAGTATAATAAATAAATAAAGAGAACATAATTTAAAAATAAAGAAGCTTCTTTAATAGAATAATCAGAACATATATAACCTTTATTTTGCTCTTTTAGCCACAGATAACGTGAAATTTTACCTTATGAACCAAAGACACATGACTGTATGAACAACACAGAGGTTGGATTAAGGTGGAAAAATAAGAAAATGAGTTCTGGCTAAGCAACAAAAAGTCTAGAAGAATATATGCTTTATAAAATGCCACACTTTGTAAAATTCTGTCTGGGATGACAGGCGATTTTTACTCTTTTGCTTGTTTTCTACCTTAAACATGTGTTACTTATAGAAGCTTTCTTTTAAACTATAAAGATAATTGGAAGGTACTAAAAAACAAGAATACACTGTCACAACTGAATTAATAAAGGTTATCGAGAGCATATGCTAGTCATGCCTATTTGAGTGAAAACCAACACTTAGAAAACTATCAATTTCCAGTAAATATTTCACTTAAAACTATACACTTGAAATCTAATCACAACAACATAATAAAAGTTATTCAAGTTTTTTGTTTGTTTGTTTGTTTGTTTAGATGTAATCTCACTTTATAATTGTACAGTAATTAACACAATGTGGCATTTGTGTAAGGACAGTCCAATAAACAGAATAGAAGACCAAACAGTCACTCGATTTATTTTTTTTTAACTGCCACAGCAATTAACTGGATTAGACATGGTCTTACCAATATATAGAGCTGGGTCTATTGAAAAACTGTAGAGAAAGATTTAACTTTCAGCTTAAAAAATTATTTTGAGATGGATTATGGACATAAATGTGAGACTATCTTCATGGCTTTAAGCAGAAATCAAACGAGACACATAAAAAATTAATAAATTCAACTTCATTAAGAATTTCTGAGCATCAAAGCTACAAGCTAGCTATAAACAAAGAGTATGTTCACAATATGTATATCTGGTAATGGGCTCATATTCATATTATATAAAAAGTTCCTAAATATTAGTAAGAAAAAGACTGACAATCCTTCTTCCTCCTAATGGATAAAACACTCAAATGGGCACTTCACTAAAGAAGATACCCAAATGGCCCAGCATATTACAAAGTTGCTCAGCAACATTAACAATCAAGGAAATACAAATTAAAATCGCAATAAAAAACTAATACCACTTCCCCAGAATGGCTAAAAAAAAATTTTTTTTTGAGACGGAGTTTCGCTGTTGTTGCCCAGACTAGAGTGCAATGGCATGATCTCGGCTCACCGCAACCTCCACCTCCTGAGTTCAGGCAATTCTCCTGCCTCAGCCTCCCGAGTAGCTGGGACTACAGGCACGCACCATCATGCCCAGCTAATTTTTGTATTTTTAGTAGAGACGAGTTTTCACCTTGTTGACCAGGATGGTCTCGATCTCTTGACCTCGGGATCCACCCACCTCGGCCTCCCAAAGTGCTGGGATTATAGGCGTGAGCCACCACGCCCGGCCCTAAAATTTTTAAAGACTGGCAATTCTATGTGTTGGCAAGGATCTTGAGCAACTGAAAAATCTCATGCATCGCTGGTTAAAATGTAAACTAATCTTCAGAAAAATTTTTGATAGTGTGTAGTAAAACTAGACATACGTATATCATATAACTGAGCAATTCCAATCCTGGATATATTTCCAACAGAAATGGTACATCCATCCATCCAAAGGCATACACAGCAGTGTTCATAGCATAATAACCTCAAACTGGAAACAGCCCAGAAGGATAAATTGTAGTATAGTCAAGTAATAGAATACTAAACATCAGTGAAACAGAATGATTTCTCTCTCTCTCTTCTTTTTTGTACTTGCTCCCTGTTTCTTCTTCTGCTGCTGCTGCTAAAAAATAATCAAGGTCATTTCTTAAGGGCTAGGGGAAAAGAAAAGAAGGCAACGAGATGGAAAAGAACTCTCTCTCCACTCTGATGTCCAAATGAACTGCTATGAGGAAAAAATAAAAACTATAGAAACAGGCAGGGTGCGGTGGCTCACGCCTGTAATTCCGACACCTTGGAAAGCCGAGGTGGGCGGATCACTCCAGATCAGGAGTTCAAGACCAACCTGGCCAACATGGGGAAACCCCGTGTCTACTAAAAATACCAAAACTTAGCCTGTTGTCCCAGATACTCAGGAGGCTGAGGCAGGAGAATCACTTGAACTTGGGAGGTGGGGGTTGCAGTGAGCCGAGATCGCGCCACTGCATTCCAGCCTGAGCTAAAAAGTGAGACTCCATCTAAAAAAGAAAACCAAAAAACCAAAAAACCCTGTAGAAACAAAGGCTATTTTCAATAGAAAATAAGAAAAGTGTGTTTTCTATTAAACAGCATGTTGTACCGGAACAAGAGTCGTCTAAAAAATAAAAATAAACAGCATGTTGTAACGTAGTCTATGAAAACATTTCTTTTTTTTTTTTTTTTTTTTTTGGTCTTCAAATGTACATTAAAAAAAAAAAGATGGTAAAAAAGAATAGTTTCCTAAGTAGTCACACAGACATTTGTTTTCCAAAATAGATCAACCTAATTCAGAATAATCTTTTCTTCAGAAACGTTTGAATCATCAAACTTAGATAACTGTAAATCTGAAGTTATAGCTGTTGAGACTAGGACATTAACCCACACTGAGTAATTATTAATAAAAGTTAATATCAACAAGTATCGACAGGCAATTTGACTCCATCCCCGACTCCTACTTTCCCTAACCGCCAAGCCCGGGGTGGGGGAGTGGGGGTGACACAAGCTCTTGGAAAAGACAGGCATACCTCTCTCTATGCACCCGCCGCGGAGAAGCGGGGACCCCTCAGTCCGTAGAGACGCGTGGCCCCGCCCCCGCAGCGTCACGCCGACCCGACCGCCGCCGCGTCTCTATGGAAACAAGCCCTGAGTCCACGCAGCAGAGAGCACGATGGCTGCTGGGGAGCTCAGGGACTTGGGCGGCTACTACTTCAGGTTTCTGCCTCAGAAAACCTTCCAGTCTCTGAGCTCTCAGGAGATCACTAGCCGGCTCCGCCAGTGGTGAGGATTCGAGGCGCAGGAAGAGAAGAGCCCCTTCGTCTTCGCGGTTGTGGAGACGCGGGCCAGGCGTCGAGCGGGCCCGCGCGGGTCGGCGCCATTCTGAGTGGAGCCGGAGGCTTCCTGAGTGAACCCTGAGCCACGGGGCGGGGCGGATGCTGCGGGTGGGATTGGTTAATGGTGCGCTCTAAGTGGGCGCCAGCCTCCAGATGACTTCTCTTTCCTCCTCTGCCCCAGGTCCATGCTGGGCAGAATCAAGGCGCAGGCGTTCGGCTTTGACCAGACATTTCAGGCCTATCGGAAGGATGATTTCGTTATGGTTAGTATGGGGGTCGGAGAGAGTTCCTTGGGCCTCTGCCGATTTTTAAACTCCCCCCGCCCCACATTGGCATGGATTCTTGTGAACACGGCATTCCTTCGTGATGTCGTTTTCTTGGCGTTTGGGAGTAATAAAAGGTGCAAATGATTTTTTAAAGAAACTTACATTTTGAATCACCCATTGTAAATTTGTTTTTTATTTTATTCATTCTTTCTCTCCTTTCAGTGTCTTGTATCTTGCCTCAGAGAACTTTGCAGTTCTTGAAAATCTCACTCTCTCTCGAGATTAGTTTCTCTCTTTTTTATTTTTGTTTTGTATTTTATTTTATTTTATATTTTTTGAAACAGGGTCTTTCTCTGTCACCCAGATTGAGTGAGTGAAGTGCAGTGGCACCATCTCAGCTCACTGCAGCCTCGACCTCCTGGGCCCAAGCGATCTTCCCACCTCAGCTTCCTGAGTACAGGGGATTACAGCTGCAGGCCACCACGCCCAGCTAATTAAAAAAAAATTTTTTTCAAGGTGGGGTCTCACAGTGTTGCCCAGGCTAGTCTTGAATCTCTGGGCTCAAGCAATTCGCTCACCTCGGCATCCCGAAGTGCCGGGATTACAGATGTGAGCCACCACCCTAGCCTCTCTTTTTAAATAGGCACACCTCATTTTAAAATATTTTTATATATTATCACACAGCTTTATCACTATTTACTAGCTCCAAATTACTTTTGTTTTTTTTCTCAAAATCACACACACTCTGAGAACTGGGCTTCATGCTCTACCAGCAATTCCAAATGAGGAAATCCCCCCAAAAAGTTTTAAGCAGTAGCACAGTGGCTTGAATAAGCAGTCTTTTGACTGCTAGAGATGATCTTTTTTCCTTGAGACAGAGCCTTGCTTTGTTTCCTGGGCTAGAGTTCAGTTGCACTATCTCGGCTCACTGCAACCTGCGCCTCCTGGGTTCAAGTGATTCTCCTTCCTTAGCCTCCTGAGTAGCTGGGACTACAGGCTCCCACCACCATGCCCGGCTAATTTTTATGTTTTTAGTACAGATGGGAGTTTCACCACGTTGGTCAGGCTGGTCTTGAACTCCTGACCTCGTGATCGGCCCACCTCAGCCTCCCAAAGTGCTGGGATTACAGGTGTGAGCCACCACGCCCGGCTGAGGTGACTGCTTTGAGAGAGGTAAAACTCACTTGAAAGTTTAAGTTTTGGTGTGTTTGTTAAAATTTAGTTCATTATTTTCAATCCTTTTTTTTTTTATTCTCAATCAAATGGAAAATACTGTGGTTTGTGAAATGATCTTCATTCTCTGCCATTCATGTCCTTCATGCATTGACTATAGTTTGTAGTTTGGCAGAACAAACACTTCCTGAAGGCCTATCATGTACTAGGAATTCCTTCCAGTGCTGGGGATACAGGAGGAACAAGACAAGAGCTCAGCTTTCAAAGATTGTACAGGCCTTGGCAAGATTGCAGTAAATGGGAAAAAAAAATCTGATTATTTCCTATAGTGATAAGGGCAGTAAGAAAAATAAGAGGGAATGAGAAAGGACAACATGAGGTAGAATTGTGTCATAGTTCTGGAGGCGAGAAGTCTTAAATCAAGGTGTTGGCAGGGCCATCGTTCCTGTGAAACCTGTAGGGGAGAATCCATCCTTGCCTCTTCCGGGCTTCTGGCAATTGCCAGCCACCTTTGGCATCCTTTGGCTTGCAGCTGCGGCACTTTCTTCTCTACCTGTCAGTCCCATAGCCTTTTCCCTTCATGTGTCTGCATCTCTTTTCTTTTCTTTTTTTTTTTTTTTTTTTTTTTTTTTTTCCCCCCGAGACGGAGTTTCGCTCTTGTTACCCAGGCTGGAGTACAATGGCACGATCTCGGCTCACCGCAACCTCCGCCTCCTGGGTTCAGGCAATTCTCCTGCCTCAGCCTCCTGAGTAGATGGGATTACAGGCACGCACCACCATGCCCAGCTAATTTTTTGTAGTTTTAGTAGAGACGGGGTTTCACCATGTTGACCAGGATGGTCTCGATCTCTTGACCTCGTGATCCACCCGCCTCGGCCTCCCAAAGTGCTGGGATTACAGGCTTGAGCCACCGCGCCCGGCTTGCATCTCTTTTCTTATAGAGAGACATCAGTCATATTGAATTAAGGGTCCAGCATAACCTAGTCTTAATTACATCAGCAACAACCCTAATTCCAACTAAGATCACTTTGTGACATTTCAGGAAGGATGTAAATTTTGGGGGGACACAACCCATAACAGAGAGTAAATTGGTTAAATGTCTATCTCCCTTTCTCTAAGATAGTGTTATGGTGCCATTATATTATAATGCTACTGATAATGACATGAATAACATTTCTCAAATATTCATGGTTAGATTATTATGTAGTTTTTTATATTTTTCATTTATACCAGTACTGTCTCTCTCTCTCTCTCTCTGTCTCTTTCTCTCTCTATATATATATATGTATATATACACACACACATATATGTGTGTGTGTGTGTGTGTGTGTGTGTGTGTGTATATATATATATATTTTTTTTTTTTTCTTATTTTTTGAGACAGAGTCTCGTTCTGTTGCCTAGGCTGGAGAGCAATGGCAAGATCTTGGCTCCCGGCAACCCTCACCTCCCAGGTTCAAGTGATTCTCCTGCCTCAGCTTCCCAAGTAGCTGGGATGACAAGCGCCTGCCACCATGCCCAGCTAATTTTTGTATTTTTAGTAGAGAGTTTCACCTTGCTGGCCAGGCTGGTCTCGAACTCCCGACCTCAGGCAGTCCGCCCGCCTTGGCCTTCTAAAGTGCTGAGATTACAGGCATGAGCCACTGTACCCAGCCCAATTTTTTTTAAAAGATCAGAATTTGAGGTAACTGAATTTTCGAGTACTGTAAAAAGTTTTTTGTTTTTTTTTTTTTGAGTCGGAGTTTCGCTCTTGTTACCCAGGCTGGAGTGCAATGGGGCGATCTCGGCTCACCGCAACCTCCACCTCCTGGGTTCAGGCAATTCTCCTGCCTCAGCCTCCTGAGTAGCTGGGATTACAGGCACACGCCACCATGCCCAGCTAAATTTTTGTGTTTTTAGTAGAGACGGGGTTTCACCATTTTGACCAGGATGGTCTCGATCTCTTGACCTCGTGATCCACCCGCCTCGGCCTCCCAAAGTGCTGGGATTACAGGCGTGAGCCACCGCGCCCGGCCAAAAAGTTTAATATAATTCATTTATTCGGGGGCCAGGCGCAGTGGCTCACGCCTGTAATCCAAGCACTTTGGAGGCCAAGGCAGGCAGATCACCTGAGGTTGGGAGTTCAAGACTGGCCTGACCAACATGGTGAAACCCCATCTTAAATAAATAAATAAATAAATAAATAAATAAATAAAAGATGAAGAGAACTGATCCTAGCTTATACAGCATGTATAGTTTGGGTAGCTAGAAATGTTACAAAAAAAAAAAAAAAACTAAACCCGGGGGGGGGGGGCCCCAAACTAAAATCCCAGCCCTTTGGGGGGCTGAGAAAGGAGGATCATTTGAGCCCAGGAGTATGAGGCTAAGGCTGGGGATTTGCTTGAACCCGGGAGTCAGAGGTTGCCATGAGTTGAGATCGTGCCATTGCACTCCAGCCTGGGTAACAAGAGTGAAACTCTATCTCAAAAAAAAAAAAAAAAATTCAGAAAGGTTAAGTAATGTATGCAAAAACATCCAGCAAAGGGCAAAACCCAGGTGTTTTGACTCTAGATACCATGCTGTTTCTACTCCAAAACTCATAACGGAACAAAGGGTATTTAAACTAGAATTCCAGATTTTGAATTTTCCCTTTCAATTTGAAAACAAATTATGTTCTAAGTATGCATTTGTGAGATGATAAATGCATGGAAGGAAACATTTATCTGGCAGACATTTCTTTAGTTCCTAGGTCTATATAGAGGAATAGACACAGTTAAAGTGAAGGAAATAACAAAAATTGTATTGCAGAGAGAGAAGTGATAATACATACCAGAGGCATAAGGTATGTAGGTGGCACAAAAGAGAAATGATCATTTTTGACGGAGGTGGTCAGAAGAGCATTTAAAAAGACAAGATACTTGAGATGGGGCCTGAAAGATGAGTAGGAATTTGTCCAGTAGATAAAGTGGCGGGATAATATTTTAGAAGAACTTCTGTGCCATGCAAAGAAATTTGGGTTTTATCTAGCTAACAATGAGAAGGTTTTAAGTAAGATGTTAAATTTTAAAATATTGAGTTCACCTTGGCAGAAGTGTGGAGAGTTGGTTAGGAATTAGTCAGGAAGTAGTGACACCAAATTGGAAACTGTTGTCCTCTAGACAGTTATATGATGATGCTGAGTATGAGGATGGCCTAGAGAGAGATTTAGGAGAAAGGCTTAAGGAATGGTAAGATATTGAGAGTAAAGGAGAGAGGGGCACGTTTAGGATGACTCCCACATTTCTGGCTTGGTTGACTGGAGTGGCTGATGATGCCTTTAAATGTGCAGAAAACACAGAAGAATTACAAGGAAAATGAGTTCAGCTTTAGGTATGCTGAATTTGAGGTATGTACAAGTGGCAGTATTCTGGATAGTTGAATATAATGTTTAACTTTGGATCTCAAGAGAGAGCTCTGGGCTCAATATATAGTGTTGACATCTTCACCATGGGACTAGGGATGATAAGGAGAATTTTCCGCATAAACAACTGCAAGGAAGCTCCTTAATTTACAGAGCTTTCCTGGAAGCCTGCACAACACTTCTGCTTTTATCTCATGACCAGAACTTAGGCATGTGACCAGAATTAATTTAGGCCTCCCACATCCCAGGGAAGCTGGAAATGCAGACGAAGCTGAGCATATTGCTGTCCAAAATAAAATTGGGATTCCTTAAGGAAGAAAGAATTGATACTGGATCGGAAACCATCAGTCTGCCAGATAGATGATATAGTCAAATATATACTTAAATAATTTAGAAATATTGTGAGTCCAGTATGCATTCCAGATGTAAAATTAAATTAATAAAAAAATTAAAAATAGAAAAGCATCTTTTTTTCACTTTCACTTTTTTAAATTTTTTATTTATTTTTAATAGAGATGGGGTCTCACTCTGTTGCCCAGGCTGGTCTCAAACTCCCAGACTCAAGAAATTCTCCTGCCTCAGCCTCCCAAAGTGCTGGGATTACAGGTGTGAGCCATCACATCCAGCCCACTTTCACATTTTATGATAAAAGTTTATTTAAAGTTTTCGCATGCATTTCGATATCAGTATCTTTGCTATTACTTTAACTAGTTTGGGAATCATCTTATGTTTTTTCAAAGCACAATCAGCTTTCCTAAAGTTGAGATATGGAAAATCTCTTCTAATGCCTTACTGGAAATTCTGTAAAAAGCCAGAAATGCCATTTGTATATTAGGACATTTTTTAAAAATTTACTTACTAGACATATAATTGTAATCTCAATAATGTAACTTGCATTGCTCTATTTAAGGGTCCTTTATAAAGACTTATTTCCTTTGATTCTAGGTCAATTCACTGCAGGCCAGTTAACCTTCAGCTCCATTTATAATAACATCTAACCTGTAACTGTTAGGTTAATAACCCCCAGGAATAATTACTACATCTGAATTAAATTTTCTTTTTTTTTTTTTTTTGAGACGGAGTTTCATTCTTGCTACCCAGGCTGGAGTGCAATGGCGCGATCTCGGCTCACCACAACCTCCGCCTCCTGGGTTCAAGCAATTCTCCTGCCTCAACCTCCTGAGTAGCTGGGATTACAGGCATGCGCCACCATGCCCAGCTAATGTTTTTTGTATTTTTAGTAGAGACGGGGTTTCACCATGTTGACCAGGATGGTCTCGATCTCTTGACCTCGTGATCCACCCGTCTTGGCCTCCCAAAGTGCTGGGATTATAGGCTTGAGCCACCACGCCCGGCCTTAAATTTTCTTCAAAATATTCTTTCAGAAGGCCTAAAATGCATTCAAAAGCAGTATTAATTGAGGTTAATTCCAGTTTATGTATCTTTTTTCTAAATGTACCATTGTATAAATTAAAATACTTGCATGAATATTCTTTAATTTGAAAGACCAGAAAGTCATAAGGCAACTTGCTTTTTGTCTAGAAATAACTTGGGGAAAATTTATCTTTTTATAATTGAGCATATATGATGTCTTTTTGAAAAATGTGTTTACCTTTAATTCTTCACCACTAGAATGTAATTTTTCACCACTAGAACAGGGACTGTGTCTTGCATAATAGAGACATTTGTAAATAATCCTCAGTTCACATCTCTTCTCCTTTCTCTTTCTTGTTAAATAGCATTTATTAAATGGTTTTTTAATGAAGATAAATCCCAGGAGTCATCTTCAATTCTCTATTTGTTTCTTCCTCCTAAATAACGTTAAATCCTTCTACTTCTCTGCCTCCCCACTTGCTATCTCCTTGACTAATGGGAATGTCAGCTCTTCAATGATTACAACAGTATCCTTCCTTTTAACCAGTCTTTTTCCAGCCCTTCAATTCATTTTCCACACTGCAGCCAGAGTAAACTTTAAAAAAGCAGCTAGACGTGGTGGCTCACACCTGTAATCCCAGCACTTTGGGAGACCAAGGCAGGCAAATCACTTGAGGTCGGAAGTTTGAGACCAGCCTTACCAAAATGGAGAAACCCCGTCTCAACTAAAAATACAAAATTAACCAGGTGGTGTGGGCACGTGCCTGTAATCCCAGCTACTCAGGAGGCCGAGGCAGAAGAATCGCTTGAATCCTGAACCCAGGCAGAGGTTGCGGTGAGCCAAGATCGTGCCATTGCACTCCAGCCTGGGCAACAAGCAAAACTCCATCTCAAAAAAAAAAAACAAGTTTAAGTGTGGCTGGTGCAGTGGTTCATGCCTGTAATCCCAGCTCTTTGGGAAGCCAGGGCAAGAAAATCACTTGAAGCCAGGAATTGAGAGCAGCTTGGGCAACAAAGTGAGACTCTGTATTATAAAATTATAAAAGCAAAAAGAAAACTTCAGTGTCTTCCTACTGCCCTTAGATCAAAATACTGATCAAGATCTAGATCGATTTTAGATCAAGATTAAAATTATTCGCTTGCTGGGCATGGTGGCTCATGCCTGTAATCCTAGCACTTTGGGAGGCCAAGGCAGGTGGATCACGAGGTCAGGAGTTTGAAACCAGCCTGACCAACAGGGTGAAACCCCATTTCTACTAAAAATACAAAAATTAGCCAGGCATGGTGGCACATGCCTGTAATCTTAGCTACTCTGGTGGCTGAGGCAGGAGAATCGCTTGAACCTGGGAGGCAGAGTTTGCAGTGAGCTGAGATCATGCCACTGTACTCCAGCCTGGGCAACAGATCGAGACTCTGTCTCAAAAACAAAAACAATTATTCCCTTGACTACAAGGTCGATTTAACTCCCCAGCCTTATCAGACCATTGCTGCTTTTCTGGGTCACACCAGACCTCTTCCCCTTCCTTGAATGGAATGTACCATCCTTTCTCACCTTCAGCTTTCAAAGTTGCCTATCTTCTCTCAGTCTATTATTTTTCTTTTATTTATTGCTCTTCATGGACATTGTGTTTTCTGACTATCTAGCACCTTGTGAACACCCCTGCAATTTGGAGGTAACTTCTATTTACCTTTGGGAAGTCCAAGTGAAACCTCTAAAATGCAAGGAGCTTTTTTGCATCCAAAATGTAAGTGTGGGACCTAGATTTACAAACATACTCATCAGTGCAAGACTAGAATTTTTAAGTGAGCAGTTTAAGGAAGGAAGCACACACAGAATTCATTTCACTGGCAAAGGTAGTGGCAGAGACCACATTCAGGCCAGGCAGACCTGGCACAGCAATGGCCTTGGTTAGAAAGGAGTGATGGTGATGTCTATGGCCATACCACCCTGAATGTTGGAAGCTAAGCAGCATTGGGGCTGGTTAGTACTTGATGTTTATGGCCATACCACCCTGAAAGTGCCTGATACTGAAAGCTAAGTATGGTTGGGCCTGATTAGTACTTGGATGGGAGAAAGGGTGGTGGTGGCTTCCTCTAGTGCTTGATGGGGCTGCAAGGGTGACAGTTTGCTTATAAAGGCAGTTCTGCATTTGATTTTGGATCATTCCTGGGTCCAGTCTTCAGCCTGATGCCCTCTGCTTCTGGAATATTTTGTGGACTCCCTGAGATGCTTCTAATAAATTTTCTTCTACCTTTTCAGCTTAAGTCAGCTGCTAGTACCTAAAACTAAAGCTTTTTTTTTGAGTTGGAATCTCGCTGTTGACCAGGCTGGAGTGCAGTGGCACAGTCTCGGCTCACTGCAACCTCCATCTCCTGGGTTCAAGTGATTCACCTCTCAGCCTCCTAAGTAGCTGGGATCACAGGCATGCATGACTACACCCAGCTAATTTTTTGTATTTTTAGTAGAGATGGGGTTTTACCATGTTGGCCACGCTGGTTTTGAACTCCTGACCTCAGGTGATCCACCTGCCTCAGGCTCCCAAAGTGCTGCGATTACAGCCCAGCTGCTCTTTTTTATGTATTTTTTTCTTTTTTTATGTCAGACTGACAATGTGCCAACGTCATAACAAGGTTTATGGGTGTCATATCTCACACATGCCTATGAACACCCAGTCATCATGCTCATAAACTACAAAAGGATCTGGAATAAAACTCTTACCTGCTTTGCTGTCTTTTGCCATGCATTAAATTTTTCCTTTTTAGGAAGTTAGATTCTTCACTTTTTCACATGCCTCTTAGAAAGAATTAAATTGATGGTTACTTTTGGATTTAGATCTAGTATGTGAGTTGTTATTAAGGCAGTTCAGTAACACTGAAGAAAAAGTTTTCAAACATTATATAACCTCCTAATGTTTACTGTATATCATTATTTTCTAAATTAAGTTCCAAAGGCAGCTGTACTTAGACACGCAACGTTCATACTGTTCCAACTTGAATGTAATAAAACTTCATTTATTTATAAACTATTTATTACTTAGACATTTCAGCAATTAAAATTGTCCTTCCTATTTGAATTAAATGAGATTAGTTATTTTATGTTAATTTTTACTGTCATTTATAATAAAATATCTAACTTGTTCCCCTCAAATTTGTATTTTAGGCTTTTTTCAAAGACCCAAATGTTATTCCCAATTTGAAGTTACTTTCAGATTCTTCTGGACAGTGGATTACATTAGGTAAATAAATTTTTCATCTTTTCAGGTAACTATTTTACTATTATAACAAAATTTTGCCTCAGGAATTTTCATTATTAAAATATAAATTGTGAATGACTCATTTGTTTTATACGTCAAGATCAAGTATGACCAGCTGTGCCAGGCCTTCCCTGCATCTCATTCCTGGGAGTCTACTGCTACTATCCTGGCTTAACACATAAAAGCAATTTTTCTCTCTTTTTATTCATATAAAAGTATTTATTGTGTATTTTCCATGTACTCTCCTAGATGTAGGGAACATTAAGGTAAATAAGAAAACCTGTACTAAAGGAACTTAATATGTTAAAGAGTGTGTGTGTGTGTGTGTCTGTGTGTGTCTGCGTGTGTGTATACTAATGTGTCAAAGGTGCTACCATAGGAGTGTAGCCAAGGGCTGGGTGTGGTGGCTCACACCTGTAATCCCAGCATTTTAGGAGGCTGAAGTGGGCAGATCACTTCAGTACAGGAGTTAAAGACCAGCCTGACCAACATGGAGAAACCCTGTCTCTACTGAAAATTTAAAAATTAGCCAGGCATGGTGGTAAGCATCTATAATCCCAGCTACTTGGTAGCTGAGGAAGGAGAATCAATTGAACCTGGGAGGTGGAGGGTTGCCATGAGCTGAGATTGTGCCACTGCCCTCCAGCCTGGGCGACAAAGCAAGACTGTCTCAAAAAATAAAAAAAAAATTAAAAAGTGTGAGCAAGAGAAGAGTGGTCAGTTCTGCCCCAAGAGAAAAGATCAGGTAAGATCTCAGTTGGGATGGATACATGGATTTCTCACGGAATCAGCCAACCACAAGACTTTTTTTTTTTTTTTGAGACAGGGTATCACTCTGTCACCCAGGCTGGAGTGCAATGGTGCTTTCTGGGTTCAAGCAATTTTCATGCCTTAGCCTCCCCAGTAGCTGGGATTATAGGCATGGGCCACCACACCTGGCTAATTTTTGTTTTTTTGTTTGTTTGTTTGTTTTGAGGCAGAGTCTCACTATCTCCCAGGCTGGAGTACAGTGTCGTGATCTTAGCTCACTGCAACTCTCGTCTCCCGGGTTCAAGAGATTCTCCTGCCTCAGCCTCCAAGGTAGCCACCACACCCAGTTAATTTTTGTATTTTTAGTAGAGATGGTGTTTTGCCATGTTGGCCAGGCTGGTCTCAAACTCCTGACCTCAGGTAAATCCACCAACCTCAGCCTCCCAAAGTGCTGGTATTACAGGCATGAACCACCACACTCAGCCTAATTTTTTTTTTTTTAGTAGTGATAGGGTTTCATTATGTTGGCCAGCCAACCTCCCCAAGGTGCTGGGATTACAGGTGTGGCATGAGCCACCCACTCCTGGCCCCACAGAACATTTTTTTTTTAAGTTGAAGACTCGCTGTGTTGCCCAGGCTAGAGTGCAATGGCATAATCTCGGCTCACTGCAACCTCCACCTCCTAAGTTCAAGTGACTTTCCTGTCTCAGCCTCCTAAGTAACTGGAATACAAGTATCCACCACCATGCCTGGCTAAATTTTTGTATTTTTCGTAGAGATGGGGTTTTACTGTGTTAGGCAGGCTGGTCTTGAATTCCTGACCTCAGGTGATCCACCCACCTCAGGGCTCCCAAAGTGCTGGGATTACAGGTGTGAGCCACCGCACCTGGCCCCCACAGGACATTTTTAATAATAAAATATTAAATCATGGAGGAGAGAATCTTAAATTCTCAAAAGCTGAACTTTGTATAGGTTATATACATCTTTGTTTGTTTGTTTGTTTGTTTTGTGTGTGTGTGGGTTTTTTTTCTGTTTCTTTTTTTTTAATTTTATTTTTTGAAATGGAGTCTCACTTGGTCGCCCAGACTAGAATGCAATGGTATGATCTTGGCTCACTGCAACCTCCACCTTCCAGGTTCAAGGGATTCTTCTGCATCAGCCTCCTAAGTAGCTGGGATTACAGGTGCCTGCCACCACACCCAGTATATTTTTGTATTTTTAGTAGAGACAAGATTTCACCATGTTGGTCAGGCTAGTCTCGAACTCCTGACCTCAAGTGATCTACCCGCCTCAGCCTCCCAAAGTGCTGGGATTACAGGTGTGAGCCACCATGCCCAGCTAGATTATATTTTCATAATGTATTATGAAAATACATTAAAAGAGCCAGAAATTTTAAGAAAATTACCCAAACACTTAAACACTTAATAACACTCACTTAAATCCCTTCCATAATTCTCAGGTCAAGGAAGAAAGCAGAGTTAATAAAAGACTATTTTGGGAAAAAAAATAGGAAAGCTATATTTTAAATTTTAGGTTGAGGTATCTTGGCAACAGAATGAATAAAAGCTCCATTTAGAAGGAGAGTCTGATTGTTGGTATGGATTTATACTCAAGAAAATGCAAATTGATTTTAAATTCGGTGTTTTTTTGTTTGGGAACGTATTTTGGTAAGTTGCTACGTTATATTCTCATGGAAGTCTAGTACCCTTACACAAAAGTAACAAAGTATTAGTCAAGAACAAGATTACAAGCAGTTCATGATATTAGACTTAGTAGGTCACATTTTATTGCTTTTGGCTAAAGACTACTGCAAAATTTATAGAGCAAAAAGCTGGTACAGCATGATCTTCAGACTGCTTACAAAGTTAAACTGAGTATCTGAGAAAATATTTTACCCAACTCAAAATTTTCAGAAGGAAATAATCAGAGCCACATATCACAGTGTTTATAAAACATGTTTACAGTAACTTGAGTCAATATATTTGAAAGATAAAGTTCACTGAAATAAGTGCTCAACCCTCTCCCCATATTAGTACATACACAAAATAGCACTAACTTTTCACTAATTTTTGAAAAAAACATTGCAAAACTAGGTTCTAAAATACCACACGTGCCTCACTTGATGCCTTATAAATACTCTGAAAAATAGGGCAGAAGAATAATACTCCATTTCAGAAGTGCAAGTTCTAGTGGCTTGTTAGTACTCTTCCATTAGCTCATTTTTATCTCCTCTTACTTTTTCTTTTTCTGCTATATTTCTTTTTCTGCTACACCCCCCACCCCTCTTATTTTCCTCTGGGGCCCTTTTAAAGCAAAATAAGCAGCTTTTTAAAATAGGTGAAGAGACATTCTTTTGGCAAGTGAACCAGTTCTAAAGAAAGTGATGATAGAATTTCCTTCACTGTGCTGCACTCCCTAGAGATTTCCAGTTGTCAGTGCTGTTTTATCCTCTCAGCCAGCCACCATAGCTCCTATGTTTAGACACACTTTGTCTTTTTCTAATAACATGTAATGGATGCTTCCTATGTGCTGAGCTAAGGGCATCATACACATTACTTCCTTTCATTCATAAAACAACTCAGGAGAGGTATTATTATATGTCACTGTTTTACAGATGAATAGTCAGAGGCATAAGTTAAGTAATTTGTGCAGTTTTACACAGCTGAGTGAGCAGATTTGAGATGCAAATCCAGGCTCCAGAATTCAAGACCTTGACCACTTTACTCTCCTGCCTCTGTCACTTCCACATTGATTGGGTTGCCAGAAAAGTACTAACTTAAGACACCAAATAATAAGGAGGCATCTGGTGTATTATAATGCTAGTATTAGGGGAAAAATGTATTCTTTCTGTATGTGATGATAATGATGCATTACATATCTTATAAATGCTGGGGACATAATTTAATG
Source organism: Sapajus apella (assembly GCF_009761245.1). Lineage (NCBI taxonomy): Eukaryota > Metazoa > Chordata > Mammalia > Primates > Cebidae > Sapajus > Sapajus apella. The sequence goes on along the minus strand of NW_022436974.1, from coordinate 233,244 downwards.
ACATTCCTGCATAAAAAGATAGCATTTGCTATGGAGTGAGTTGTGCCCCCACCCCCAAATTCCTATGTTTAATCCCTAACCCTTCAATGTGATGGTTTTTGGAAATGGGGCCTTCGTAAGATAATTAAGTTTAGATGAGGCCACAAAGGTGGAGCCCTCATGATGGGTTTGGTGCCCTTATAATAAGAGGTAAAAACACTAGAGCTTGCTGTCTGCCATCTGAGTACACAGAAAGAAGGCAGCTTTCTGCAAGCCAAGAAGAGTGCCTTCACCAGCCACTGAATCATCTGGACCTTGATCTTGGACTTTCTAGCCTCCAGAACTTTGAGAAATTAATGTCTATTGTTTAAGCAACCCAGACTATGGCATTTTATTGTAGCAGCCCAAGCTGACTAAGACAGATCTTGGTACAGAGAAGTGAGGTGCTGCTATAACAAATACCTAAGAATGTGGAAGTGGCTTTGGAACCGAATAATGAGTAGATGCCTGAGGTGCATGTGTATGGACATTATGGGCAATTCTGGTGACACCTCCCATGGAAATAAGGAATATGTTATTGGAAACTGGGGTGATCTTTGTTATAAAGTGGCAAAGAACTTGGATAATTGTTTTCTGTTGTTTTATGGAAGGTAGAACTTGTTTTTTTTTAAAAGACAGGGTTTCATCATGTTGGTCAGGCTGGTCTTGAACTCCCGACCTCAGGTGATCCGCCTACCTTGGCCTTCAAAGTGCTTGGATTACACGCGTGAGTCACCATGCCCGGCAGAAGGTAGAACTTGTAAGTGATGAAATTGGAGATTTAGCTGAGGAGATTTCTAAGCAAAGTGTTAAAGTAATGTCTTGCTTATAGTAAAGTGTGAAAAAAGAGAGATGAATTACAGAGGGAATTTTTAATAAAAAATGAACCAACATTTGAAGATTTGGAGAGTTTTCAACCTGTCCTTATTATAAAAAATGAGAAAGTTTATTCTGAAGAGAACACTGTTCAAAACACGAACAGCCATTTGATAAAGAGATCATGGGTATGACTCATGGACTTAATCAGCCATTTCAACAGAAGTCAGGAATAGAGATGGAATTACATCAGCAGGAAAGACTCTGCCAGTTTGAATTACAGGGGCCAGAAGAAATCAGATGAGATGAAGGAAGGCTATTGGACTTCTTAGATCCTACAAGACTGGACCATAGCACTATTGGGCTGTGAACATGTGCTTTTCTTCAAGAAAAGGTTAGAAAGACCCCGAAGCAATTCAGAGATCTTCAGGGCCATCAGGGCCAAGCCTCCATTTCAGCAGGCCAGATGGCCTCCAACCAAAGCCTTGGAGGCAGGGGCACCCTGCAGAGCATGGGAGCTAAGTTGGCTCTGTGGAACCTTGGAGGTTAGGCCACCCAGAGCCTTCAGGGCTCTACCGCCACCAGTGTAGAAGACTGCCACCCCATTGGGTCCAGAAGCAGAGTATCAAACCAAAGAAGATTATCCTTGAGCATTTAAGATCTAAAGAAATTTGCTTTTCTAAGTTAAGGGCTTGCTTGACACCTGTCACCCCTTTCTTATTTCCTGTTTCTCCCTTTTGGAATGAAAATGACTAGCTTATGTCTGTCCCACCTGTATATTTTGGAAACACATACCTTGTCCTTCTTCACAGGTTTACAGCTGGAGAGGAATTTTGCCTTAGGATGAATCATACCTCGTCTACCTATAGCCAATTTTTATATTTAGAAGAGAATTTGGACTTTAGAGTTGATACTGGAATGAGTGAAAGTTTTGGGAGCAGGACAAGGTGGCTCACGCTTATAATCCCAAGACTTTGAGAGGCCAAGGTAGGAAGATCACTTGAGCCGGGCCTTTGAGACCAGTCTAAGCAAGGCAACAAGATCCTGTCTCTACAAAAAATAATCTGGCCATGGTGGTGCACACCTGTAGTCCCAGCTGTTTGGGAGACTGAGGCGGAAGATTCACTTGAGCCTAGGAAGTTGAGGCCACAGTGAGCCGTGATCACATCACCACACTCCAGCCTGGGCGACAGAGTGAGACCTTGTCTAAGAAAAAAAAAGTTTGTGGGGCTGTTGGAATGGAATGAATGTATTTTGCATGTGAGAGGAACATGAATTTGGGGTTCTAGTGGTGACAGACTCAGTGACTGAACTATGTCCTCCTTAGTTCATATTTCGAAATTCCATGACCATCCTTCCCTCTACCTCATTGAAACCCAAAGGCCCCATTTCCAACTACTATCACATTGAGGGCTAGAGCTTCAACATAGAGTTCGGTCCATAGAAAATGCTATTTTCATGTCTCAGTATGTGAATTTTGAAGGGATAGAATTCAGTTCATAACAAATGCTGTTTTCATGTCTCAGATTAAGTGGTTTGAATTTAATCACAATTTGGCACCATCCGAACTCTCCTTACACTCCCCAAATCAGAGCTAGGGTAGACTAATTAAAATGGCATGCCCAGTGTCCATCCCTCATCTTGTATCCACTGACCAATCTTCAGAAACTATCAGGCTCTACACTGCTTTTGTTTTTTTGGTCTTTCAACATGCCTAGAACTCCTCTTATCGATTTCTGTGGTCTCCTTTTTTCTTTATCTAATCCCTCAGAGGATTTTACCTCTAAACAACGGAAGCTTCTCAACTTAGCAGCATAGCTTTTGCAATTACTGAGGCATACACAGTTCTTGGCCTCAGGCATCCTTCATGCCTCCACATGAGCGTAGCTCAGGACATAGAACAACAGGTCCTAGCATGACTCTCAAGTGGACAGCTGAAACAGGTAGTGTAAACATTCACCAGTATTACTCTTCTTTTTTTTTTTTTTTTTTTTTCGAAACGAGGTTTCGTTCTTGTTACCTGGCTTGGATTGCAATGGCGCTATCTCAGCTCACCGCAACCTCCGTTTCCTGGGTTCAAGCAATTCTCCTGTCTCAGCCTCCCGAGTAGCTGGGACTACAGGCGTGCGCCACCATGCTCAGTTAATTTTTGTATTTTTAGTAGAGACAGGGTTTCACCATGTTGACCAGGATGGTCTCGATCTCTTGACCTCGTGATCCACCCGCCTCGGCCTCCCAAAGTGCTGGGATTACAAGCGTGAGCCACCACGCCCGGCCCCAGTATTACTCTTCTTAAGCACAAGCTACTTCTCAGGTCAGAGATCCAGCAAATCTATCCAGAGTAGGGATACACCAAGGGCCACAACACCTAGGTTTACAATCTTAGAACTTTTGAACAAAAGAACACCACCCCCCTTCTATCTAAGTGAGAGTGTGTGTGTATGTGTGTACATAGAGACTGATTCAGTGATTGATGGAGGTAATAATAAAAATATCCATTTTAATCTTTATGACTTTCTGTAATTTAATAGGACCTCTAGTAGCAGAAAATCCATTCCTGAATGATAAATTCAAGAAATAAGTGTGGGATAGGGGATGGAGGATGGGGGAAAAAGTAGGTCTATAGGAGAAAAATAGACAAAATGCCATTATTTCTATTTTCTGTAATTCTGAATTTGTGATAATTTGATTAAGTCCTTATTTAAAATTTACCTTCACTTGGAAAACTGTTTTTCTGTAGTAAACACTGTGAATGAGATCACAAAGGAGAAATTTTTTGTTTGTTTGTTTGAAATGGAGTCTCATTTGGTCATCCAGGCTGGAGTGCAGTGGCGCCATCTCAGCTCACTGCAAACTCTGCCTCCCAGGTCCAAGTGATTCTTCTGCCTTAGCCTCCTGAGTAGCTGGAATTACAGGAGTCCGCCACCACATGCAACTAGTTTTTGTATTTTTATATTTTTAGTAGAGATGGGGTTTCACCATGTTAGCCAGGCTGGTCCCAAACTCCTTACTTGGCTGGTCTCGAACTCCTGACCTCAAGTGATTCATCTGCCTTGGCCTTCCATAGTGCTGGGATTAAAGGGGTGACCCACCACACGCAGCCAAGAAATTTTTAAATGAAGAGAAAATGTGTTCAAGATATACTTAAGAATTTTACAAGTGCCCATCAATTAAAATTTTTGTGGCTGGGCATGGTGGCTCATGCCTGTAATCCCAGCATTTTGGGAGGCCAAGGTGGGCAGATCAGCTGAGGTCAGGAGTTCGAGACGAGCCTGACCAACATGGAGAAACCTCATCTCTATGAAAAAATACAAAATTAGCCAGGCGTGGTGGCACATGCCTGTAATCCCAGCTACTCAGGAGGCTGAGGCAGGAAAATCACTTGAACCTGGGAGGCGCAGGTTGTGGTGAACCGAGATCACACCGTTGCACTCCAGCCTGGGCAACAAGAGTGAAACTCTGTCTCAAAAAAAAAAATTGTGAGTTATACAGCTTTAAGCATAATATCAATCCAAAATCATACAAAGCAAATCCTATGCTTTTATAGGCAATTCTGATAATATGTGTTAAGAATTCTCTACTACATTTTTTTAAAATGTATTTCATTTTTAAGTATTCATCTAGCTGTCCAGTCCTGAAATGGTGAGATTTTGTTATAAACTCTTTTTTTTTGAGACAGAGTTTCTGTTGCCCAGACTGGAGTGCAGTGGCACAATCTTGGCTCACTGCAACCTCCGCCCCTCCCCCAGGCTCAAGCAGTTCTCCTGCCTCAGCCTCCATAGTAGCTGGGATTCAGGCACGTGCTTCCACACCTGGCTAATTTTTGTATTTTTAGTAGAGATGGGGTTTTACTATGTTGGCCAGGCTAGTCTTGAACTCCTGACGTCAAGTGATCTGCCCTCCTTGGCCTCCAGAAGTGCTTGCATTACAGGCGTGAGCCACCACGCCTGGCATAAACTCTTAATGATTAACAGAAATGAAGAAGCTGCAAAATAAGAATTTAATAAAATTCATAAACTAATATATATTTTAAATATATCAAAAAATGTCATATTTGTTAACTTCTTAGAATTTCTGCATAGTAATTTATTTTGGAAATAGTTGAGAATACCAAATTAATTTTTCTATCTCCATTCTTATAAAATATCTTTTTTCAGGAACTGAAGTGAAAAAAATTGAAGCTATAAATGTTCCTTGCACACAGCTTTCAATGTCATTTTTTCATCGGTTATATGATGAAGATATTGTACGAGACAATGGACATATTGTTAAATGTTTAGATTCTTTTTGTGATCCATTTCTCATTTCTGATGAGTTACGAAGAGTAAGTACAGAATTTTAAAAATTCACAGTGGAATTTTATTTCAGGAAATGCAAAAATGTCAAAAACCTTTTTCCTGCTTAAAGCATAAAATACCTTCTCATAAAATACCTTTTATTTATAAATAATGATCAGTAATAATCCTAACACTGGTAGATTTCTACTTAGATGCACTTTAGCCATCAACTTAATTATTTGTGTATTTCAGTAATTCTCAAATAGGTGCTACTAACATCTGATAGGTATAGATACTGCTAAACATCATATAACTCGCAAAACAGTCACCAGAAAGTCATCTGGCTCAAAAGGTCTGTAGTGCTGAAATAGGGAAATCCTGGCCTATTTAATAAGGCTATTTTTGTTCGATGTGGGCTTTTAAATTTATCAAATGAATATTAAAAACATCCCCGGGCTGGGCACGGCAGCTCATGCTTGTAATTTCAGCAGTTTGGGAGGCTGAGGTAGACAGATGGTTTGAAACCAGGAGTTCAAGACCAGCCTCGGCAACATGGCAAAACCGTGTCCACAAAAACTATGAAAATTAGCCGGGGCTGGTGGCTCACACCTGTAGTCCCAGCGGCTCAGAAGGCTGAAGTGAGAGGATTGCTTGAGTTTGGGAGATCAAGGCTGCAGTGAGCTGTGATCATGCCACTGCATTCCAACCTGGGTGGCGGTGCAGGACTTTTTCTCAAAAATAAAATTAGGTAAATACAAACATCCCAGGAGTAAAAGAATCTTTTTATCTCATTGCCAATAACAACAAAGCCATTGGATTAACTAAATTCAATTTTGTTTTAGTGAAAGGTACACTGAACTTGGAATTAAAATATATAGATTATTTACCTGATTCCTGATTTATTGTTTAGAAGATAATAATCTTAGGCAATTTCTCAATCTTTTGAACCTCAAGATCTTATCTATACAACATGAAGATGAAAATGCCCATTCTACTTTTCTACCTTCTTCCTAAAATCACTAAGAAAATGAATTGAGGAAGCATTTAAATGTACTTTTTAGAAAGTAATAAATGCTGTTAAAATGAAATGGCAGCTTGGACAACAAAATAAGACACCCATCTCTACAAAAACATGAAGAAATAAGCCAGGTGCAGTGGAGTGCACCTGTAGTTCCAGCTACTCAGGAAGCTGAGGTGGGAAGATTGCTTGAGCCCAGGAGTTTGAGCCTGCTATGTGCTATGATTGTGCCACTGCACCCCAGTCTGGGCAACAGAGTGAGACCTTGTCTCTAAAAAAAATAAAAATAAAAAAATAACTGTATTATTGATATTATCAATTATAATTATTGATAGCATTAAAGTAGTTAAAAATGAGGGGGCTTTCATATCAAATAGTCATATGCTCAAATCCTGGCTTTGTCACTTAATAACTGATCCTTAACTTCTGTAAGTCTCAGCTTCTTCATCTGTAAAACGGGCATAGTTTAAGATTTATGTGAGATAATGTACTTACTGTGCTTAGCACAGTGGCTGGTACTTAGTAAGCTTTCCATAATATTAACTACTGCTAATTACTACTGTCACTATTATCCTCAATTAAGAGACAACAGACATGTACAAGTCTGATATATTACAAATCCAGATAGGAATGAACTAGAAAAGCTATTGATCCATCATTCCGACCACAGGAATCTTGTCTGTAGGAGAAAGGGAGGCATCCAGCTAGTCTACACTAGGGCAATACCTAAAAGTACTCATTAACTTAAAGAAGAAAATCAAATTAACTTACTGAGAATACCCAAACACACACAATTGAATGAGACTACATATAGTTTGCTCTTTAGGTAAATGAAGTATATCTAACATGAGATAATATAAATACTATACATGGCCTGGCACCGTGCTCATGCCTGTAATCCCAGCACTTTGGGAGGCTAAGACAGGCAGATCATCTGAGGTCAGGAGTTCGAGACCAGCCTGGCCAATATGACAAAACCCTGTCTCTACAAAATACGAAAATTAGCCAGGTGTGGTGGCAGACACCTGTAATCCCTGCTACTTGGGAGGCTGAGGTATGAGAATTCCTTCAACCCGGGAGGCAGAGGTTGCAGTGAGCTGAGATCATACCACTGTACTCCAGCCTGATCAAAAGAGCAAGATTTTGTCTCAAAAGAAAAAATTAAACAAAACAAAACAAAATGTACTATGTAGTAGGGATCTGATATTAATTTCTACTTCTCCTTACCAAGGATTGGAAATTATTATGCAGGAAATGTTTGGCCTGGGCTTGCCTCCTTTTGGATACTACTGTCAGCTCTTTTCTCTCACGCTGTTCTTCTCTGCCATAAGGGTCTAAAGACGCTTACCTCTAATTTCAGATAATTCCCTGTCACTTCTACAGAAAGAGTATCATCAGTGGACATTTTTTTTTTTTTTTTTTTTGAGATGGAGTTTTACTCTTGTGTCCCAGGCTGGAGTGCAATGGTACAATCTTGGCTCAACGCAACCTCCGCCTCCCAGGTTTAAGAAATCCTCCTGCCTCAGCCTCCCAAGTAGCTGGAATTACAGGCACATACCACCACACCTGGCTAATTTTGTATTTTTAGTAGAGAAGAGGTTTCTGCATGTTGGTCAGGCTGGTCTTGAACTCTCGACATCAGGTGATCCACCCGCCTTGGCCTCCCAGAGTGCTGGCATTATAGGCGTTAGCCACCATGCCCAGCCAGTGGACATTTTTTTTTTTTTAAAGAAGGATTAGTTTTCCAACAAAATACTCTGCAAAACTGCTTGCTGCCTGTCTTATTTGTTGCCATGAATAGCACCTCTATTCTTGAAATGCTGGAGCTCAGTGTTTTTCTACTAGTTGCCTGTATTGCTTGCACTTGAGTTCATTGTTACTCTGTGGTAACAGAGAGGAAAGGCTTTTAAACTTGGTTGCTTTCTGGCTGATTTAAAAAAAAAAAAAAAAAAAAAGAACTAACATTCAGCCTGAGCCTGAACTAAAAAGCGTCCCCCATTGTGCAGCACTACAAAGTCTATTGGCTCACTGTAATGTAAGAACTAATAACAACTTCTTTCCTGACTGTGGCTCAGAAGTTTGACCAGCTGTCTAAAAGCTACATAGCTGAAGAGATCTGTATGTGAATGCAGAGGGAGAAAAGCCATAGAATGTTATGTTTTCACATTCATTCCTAATTTTTTTTTTTAATTAGTGTATTTTTAAAAATTACACAGCCTAGCCGGGCATGGTGGCTCATGCCTGTAATCCTAGCATTTTGGGAGGCAGAGGCAGGTGGATCACTTAAGACCAAGAGTATGAAATTAGCCTGGCCAACATGGTAAAAACTCATCTCTATTAAAAATACAAAAAGTAGCCGGGCATGGTGGCAGGCTTCTGTAATCCCGGCTACTGGGGAAGCTGAGGCAGGAGAATCACTTGAACCCATGAGGCAGAGGTTGCAGTGGGCCAAGATTGGGCCATTGCACTCCAGCCTGGGCAATAAGAGCAAGACTCCATCTCAAAAAAAAAAAAAAAAATTAGCCAGGCATGCTGCAATGCACCTGTAATCCCAGCTACTAGGGAGGCTGAGGCAGGAGAATTGCTTGAACCCAGGAGGTGGAGGTTGCAGTGAGCTGAGATCAAACCACTGCACTCCAGCCTGGGTGACAGAATGAGACTCCATTTAAAAACAAAAAATTAGTTGGTCATGATGGTGTGTACCTATAGTCCTAGCTACTCGGGAGGTTGAGGTGGGAGGATTGCTTGAACCCAGGAAGTTGAGGCTGCAGTTAGCCAAGGTGGCACCATTGCACTCCAGCCTGGGTGACAGAGACCCTGTCTTCCCCACTCCCCAAAGATTGCACAGCCTAATCAGTTCAATATTTGAGAGTATTCATGTAAGAAATGTGTTAACTATTCACTCCTAAGTACTTTATTCACCTTTCTCTTAAGCCAGATCTTTAGGTAGTTGCAAATATGGGCCTCAATAACACATCATTTTCTTTTTTTCTTTTCTTTCTTTTTTTTTTTTTTTTTTTTTTGAGATGGAGGTCTCACATTGTTGCTCAGGCTGTAGTGCAGTGGCGCAATCTTGGCTCACTGCAGTCACTGCCTCCTGGATTCAAGCAGTTCTGTCTCAACCTCCCAAGTAGCTGGGACTACAGGTGTGTGCCATTGTGTCCAGCTAATTTTTCTGTATTTTTGGTAGAGACAGGGTTTCACCATGTTGGTCAGGATGTTCTCGATCTCCTGACCTCGTGGTCTGCCTGCCTTGGCCTCCCAAAGTGCTGGAATTACAGGCATGAGCCACCGTGCCAAGCCGACACATCATTTTCTTACAGAGGGAGGGAGGAAAGGAGGGAGGAAGGAAGGAAATGGAGATGTACAAGTGTTACATGTGGCACATCCAGAGAGCAATTAAGTATGGACTGCTTTCCCTTACTTATCTTTTCCTAGACATACATAACCTTGGTTTTCGTCAAGGTATTATAAATAAACTGTGTATGGACAACATCAGCAAATTGCATTTTTTAAATACTTCTTATATGCAATGACCTGTGGTTAGTTTTCTGTAGAGATTGTAAATGAGCTTAATCAATTTCCATAATTAAGTACACTTACTATTAGACAGTGATTGTTATATAATTCATTGTATTTCCCTCCTTCCTTTGTGTGGTAGTGTTGTTACCTACAATTTTGATAGCCTTTCTCCATCTAGAGTTCCTTTCTGTTTGTTTATTTATTTTAGTATCTATTTCGTTTATTTGTGCACTGGTATCTATTATTTTCTTATACTATAGGTTTGTTCTTGCTTTTTTAGTTTCTTGAGGTGCATCATTAGATTTTTTGAAGTCTTAATGCTCTTTTGATGTAGGCATTTATTGCTGTAAAATTCTCTTTTAGCACTGCTTTTGCTGTATTCCATAGGTATGGGTATATTATGTTTCCATTTTTATTTGTTCAAGAAAGTTTGAATTTTTCTTCTTAATTTGTTTATTGACTCACTGGTCATTCAGGAGTGTGTTGTTGGTTCTCACGTATTTGTATAGTTTCCAAAATTCCTTTTGTTATTGATTTCTAGTTTTATTCCATTGTGATATGAGAAGATACTTGGTATGTTTTCAGTTTTTTAAGTGTGTTGAGACTTGTTTTGTGACTTAACATATGGTCTGTCCTGAAGAATGTGCCATGTGCTGATGACAATTGGTATTTTGAAGCTGTTGGATAAAATGTTCTGTAGATGCCTAATAGGTCTATTTGGTTTAAAGTGCGGTTTAAATCCAGTGCCCATTTATTAATTTTTCTGTCTAGATGATCTGTCTAATGTGAAGAGTAGGGTGTTGAATTTCCCAATTATTATTGTATTAAAGTCTATCTCTTCTGTTAGCTCTAATAATATTTGCTTTATATATCTATGTCTGCTGCTGTTGGATGTATGCGTATTTAGAATAGTACATCCTCTTGATTAATTGACCCCATTAGCATTCTTTGCCTGTTTTTACTGTTTTGTTTACAGGATAAGTGAGTTTGCTATGGGCAACATACAGTTAGTTGGATCATGTTTTTTTTTTAAATCCACTCAGCCAGTTTATAAATTTTAAGTGAAAAATTCAGTCTGTTTATAATCAAGGTTATTATTGATATGTGAGGACATATTCTTGTCATTTTGTTAATTTTTTTGGTTATTTTTTATATCTTTTGTTCCTTTTTCTGTTTTCGTTTATCTTTGGGGTTTGGTGATTTTTTGTAGTGGTAATATTTGAATCCTTTCTCTGTGTTTTCAAATTTTGCTTTCAGGTATAGATCTCCCTTAAGCATTTCTTACAGGGCAGGCCTAGTGATGATGAATTCGCTTGTCTAGGAAAGACTTTCTCTTTCATTTATGAAGGATAATTTTGCTGCATATAGTATTTTTGGCTGCCAGTTTTTTTCTTTGTTTTTTCTCTCAGCATTTTGAATCATCCCATCCTCTCCTGGCCTGTAAGGTTTCTGCTGAGAAATCCATTATGAGTCTATTTAGGGTTTCCTTATATGTGACTAGACACTTTTATCTTGCTGTTTTTAGAATTCTTTTTCTTTAACTCTTGATGGTCTGATGATAATGTACCTTCAGGACCTTTTTGGGTTGTACTTATTTGGGGATTTTTTTTTTTTTTTTTTTTTTTGAGACAGAGTTTCACTCTTGTTACCCAGGCTGGAGTGCAATGGCGCAATCTCGGCTCACCGCAACCTCCGCCTCCTGGGTTCAGGCAATTCTCCTGCCTCAGCCTCCTGAGTAGCTGGGATTACAGGCACGCGCCACCATGCCCAGCTGATTTTTTGTATTTTTAGTAGAGACGGGGTTTCACCATGTTGACCAGGATGGTCTCGATCTCTTGACCTCGTGATCCACCCGCCTCGGCCTCCCAAAGTACTGGGATTACAGGCGTGAGCCACCGCGCCCGGCTTATTTGGGGATCTTTAAGGTTCCTGTATCTGGTCATCAAAATCTCTTGTTAGAATTGAAAAGTTTTCAGCTATTATATTGTTAAATAGATTTATTTACGCCTTTGGGCTTCTCTTCTCTTCGCCTTCTGGAATCCTCATAATTCAAAACTGTGTTTGCTTTATGGTATCCTATATGTAATGTAGGCTTTGTTCATTCTTTCTCTCTTTTTTGTTGTCTGACTGGGTTACTTCAAAAGACCTGTCTTCAAGTTTTGAAAACTCTTTCTTTGGCTTTATGTAGTATATTGTTGAAATTCTCAATTGAATGTTTTATTTCATTCACTGAATTATTCAGTTCCAGGATTTCTGTTTGGTCCTTTTTAATGATATCTATCTTTTTGGTGAATCTCTCATTCGTATCCTGAATTGTTTTTCTGATTTCTTTGTATTCTTTATCTGTGCTTTCTTGTCTCTCACTGAGATTCTTTAATATCGTTAATTTTTTGAGTGAATTTTTTTAGAAATAAAGACAGGGTTTCACCATGTTGCCCAGGCTGGTCTCAAGCTATTGGGCTCAAGCAGTTGACTTACCTCAGCCTCCCAAAATGTTGGGATTACAGGTGTGAGCCATCATGCCTGACCATATCATTATTTTGAATTTTTTTCTTACAGCTCATAAATTTCTTTCTGATTAAATCTGTTGCTGGAGAATTATTGTGTTTCTTTGGAGGTGTCATCTTTTCTTGCTCTTTCATGTTTCTTGTGTCATTATATTAATATATGTGCATCTAGTTTAACAGCCACTTCTTTGAATTTATTGAATTGACTTTTTTAGGAGAAGACTTTTTCCTGAAGATGTGTTTATGGTGTTGATTGGGTAGAGAACTTTGGTTTTGATTCTGGGTGCATGCAATAGTGTAGTCCCCTTATGATTTATTCAGGTGTACACAGCATCGCTGGTGTCTGTGATTTCCTTGGTGGCTTAGATTGCAATTGTTAGTGGAGGCTGGGGTGAGGTTATGCTGGGGAAGGCAGGCCATTTCTTGGGCCCCAGGAGTGGCAGCAGCTAGCCAAAGCACACCTGTCCTTGGGCCCCTGAGCAGTATAGGCAGGAAGTGGTGTTAGCAGGTCCAAGCAGGCTGATTCTTGGGCTTCTAGGCAGCTTGCTTAGGTGCCAGCAGTGTTAGTGGTGGGCTGGGTGGGTGGATGTGTGTTTGCATCCCCAGGCAGTGTGTGTTAAATGGATGATGGCTATAGCAGTGGTGACAACCTTTGGGTTCCCAAGCAGTATACACTTATATTAGTGGTGGTGGTAACATGCTGGGCAGACCAAGGAGCAAGTATGGGTGAGTGCCAGCTGCTATGGTGGTGGCCAGTTGAGTGGGCCTGTGCTCAGGTCTCTGAGAGGAGTACACAGATGCCAGCAGTGGTAGATGGGACAGGGCAAATCCCAGAGCCCTGAGTGTGGTCAAGCACTGGATGGGGGACAGTGCCAGGCCCGAGGGGCTGTCCTAGGCCTGAGGGGCTGTCCTCAAGTCCCCCAGTGGTGCATACAGGTGCTGCCTGTTGTGAGTTGGACTGGGTGATCTGCAAGTCCCCCTGGCAGAGTGCTCAGATGGCAGCAGCAGTGGCAATGGGTGGAGAGAGCTCATCCTGAGGGCATGTGAAGGGAGCTGTGGTCCTGCTGCAAGGGGTGGGGTGAGGTTGCTGTTAGTGGCTGCAGCCACTGGCAGGTGGCTCTTGGGTTCTGGGAGCACACATTCAGCCCCCAGCAGCAATGGCCATGGCAGTAGTGGCAGCAACAGTAGGGAGAGCCAGTCTTCAGGGCACGTGCAAGAGTGTAGTGGCCCTGCTGCCAAGGGAATGAGTGGTACAAGGTCGTTGCCAGTGGCATATGCTTCAGCCCCTCAGCTGTGGGTGGGAGACTCCATCTTCAGGGAACATGCACGTGCATGGTAGACCTGCTGCTGGTGGCGGCAAGGTTGCTATCAGTGACAGTGGCCCCAGGTAAGTGGGTTTCAGGCTCTGGGGAACACACACTTTGGCTCCCTTTGTCTCAAGGGCAGCGTCTTCAGTGTATTGCAGTACACATTCCCCCGGGTGCAAGACACCATGCAGAGTCCAGGTGGACATACGGGTATGTCAGTGGGGCTCTAGGGATGTGGAGATGCAGGGACTGTTGGGCCCCAAGGAAGGATGCAGTCTGGGAGGGGCTGGACTCTCAAAATGGTGCCATCCTATGCTGCTTAGTACTTCAGGGTGGGGGAGGGGTGGTGGGAGCCAGCATGGGCTCCCCTGGGGAGCAATGCCATTGTGTGGTCTCCAGGCAGCACTCTATTACTAGTCTCAGGGCCCATGAAGATTGAGGAACGCTCCCATGGTGAGGATTGCAGGAGTCCGCAGTACAAATGTGGACTGCTAGGGATCTTTCACTTACCATTGCCCTGCACTGGGAAGCCTCTCCCAGCCAATCCCAGCTCCTTTTGTGCCTTGTGTGTTTCCTGTCACCTCTCTGTTGAATTCCAGTGTTGTCTCTTAGATGCCCTTTTTGAAGTGTGAATATCTACTTGCTATTTTGGATTTTGGTTCTACTTTGTTCAGGAAGTGAGTACCAAATGCCTCGTCAACCATCTTGACACCCCTCCCATATAGAGTTGTTTATATGTATTTATTTTCTTTTTCCGCTTCATTTCAGAGTTTTTTTGTCCTATATTATTTGGGTTTTATTATATCTATATTTTATTTTTAGCTATTTCAAATTTTTTTTTTCTTTTTTGATCTGTCACTCAGGCTGAAGTGTAGTGGTGCAGTCATGGCTCACTGCAGCTTCAATCATCTTCTGAGCTCAGGCAATCCTCCCACCTCAATGTCCTGATTCACTGGGCTCCAGGCTTTCACCACCACATCCAGCTTATTTTTGGGGGATGTTTTAGTAGAGTTGAGGTCTCACTTTGTTGCTCAGGCTGGACTCAAGCTCCTGGCCTCAAGCCATCCTCCTGCCATGGCCTCCCAAAGTGCTGGGATTATAGGCATGAACCACCGCACCTGGTGTTCACATTCTTTTTTAAAAATAGGTGGGGGCTGGGCACAGTGGCTCACGCCTATAATCCCAGTGCTTTGCGAGGCTGAGGCAAGAAGATCACTTGAGCCCAGGAGTTTGACACCAGCATGGGCAACATAGTGAAACACCATGTCTAAATAAAGAAATAAATAAACAAAGTAGGTAGGATGTAAACAATCCAATGGAAGAAATAGATATCTTACGTTCATCGCCTTTTCATACAATCAATAAATGAATCAGTTGTCTGTAGTTCCCAATGGCATAAGAAAATCCCCTACATCGGATCTAGTTTTCTGCTTTCTGTAAGAGGTAGCAAGACCACAGAAGGACAAGAGTCAATGTCGGCAGATGATGTGTGAAGTGATCTTACCAGAGGAGAGCAGGAAAGCGAAAACTGGATATGAGCCTCCAGCAACTGAATCATTCAAAAGGGAGTACTTGTGGGAGTAAGAACAAAGTGATCCAAACTCCGTAAGAGAAGAGAGCTTAGAAAATGACTGTTTGGTCTCTGGGTAGAAGCAAAGACAAGAGGCCTTATGGGATGGAAAAGTGTCCTCATTTATTTCCAAATAAGATTTGAGGTGACATAACACAAAAACAATTACTAAAAATGTAAACTAGAATTAAGAAGTAAAGTGGAAGGAGGGAAGACTTAGCCACTGTGTTTTAAATTTTAATTTGTTCTTTTCATTGAATATCAGTTCCTAATGCCAAAATAGAGGCAAATAAATGCAGATTACAGGTTACTCTCTCCAGTTGACTCAAGACTGATTCTTAAAATAGGTGTAAGATTATTTTTAAGTATATAAAATGAAACCTTTGAAAACAGAAAAATTAAAACTTTGAGTTATGTTACATTTAGATGAATTTTGTCACCTTAGGTTTTGCTAGTGGAAGACTCAGAAAAATATGAAGTATTCGGCCAGCCAGATAGAGAAGAGTTCTTGTTTTGTCTTTTCAAACACCTTTGCCTTGGTGGAGCCCTTTGTCAATATGAGGATGTGATTAACCCATATCTGGAAACAACAAAGCTTATCTATAAGGATCTGGTGAGGTAATATTTACTAGATCACAATATGTAAATCTCTAGTTAATAGAATAAATTATTTGTTTAACCCTGATAGAATTACACAACATCACTCAGTGATCATATTAATAGCCAAAATATATAAAAAGCACTACCCTCACCCCCTTCTCATAACTTTTCCCCTCTCCCAGAATAGAAAGATTTGTGGATTTCTCTCTTATTTAGTTCTCAGTCCTCTCATTCTTCATCTATTTCTTCTGCTTTTCTCCTCATTCAGACCTGTTACCAACTGCCATCTTCCAAGACTTATTTTTTTTTTTACCAAGCCTCCTTTTAAATCTGAAGGCAACAGAAGAGATCCCCCCAGATGTTTGAGTTTGCTTAACTAATAGTAAAAACAATCATTACCTTTGTTCCAAGGAAGTGGAATAATTTTCATGAAGGTGTAATATTTACCTTTTCAAATTAACCCCAAGCTATACAGTTTGTTTGAGTATTCTAGGAGCATTTTTCTTTTTGAAGATAAACTGGGAATTAAAACCTTACAAATTTCTTATTTGTATCTTTTTTTTTTTTTTTTTTTTTTGGAAAATTAAAGCAATTAAATTTGTACCTTTTTTTAACTGAAGTGAATATTCTTTGGTTGGGTTTTTCAGTTATGAAGATATTGGATCATCTTAATAGGCAAAACAACAGAAAACAAAGGGTCTTAAAGTTTAGTTATGTAGTTTAATAGGAGAAAACCAGAAGTAGCTTCTCATTGGACTAATAATTATTGCTTTACTTACACTCAACACCTTAATTCTCTTATCCATTCCATGTGTTGTATAGCTATATAGCAAACTGCATAATTTAGTTATTCAATTAATTTATAATGTGTTAAAAACAGAAAAATGTTTCTATAATCTATGATTTTAACAAACAAGTTATTATCAAGAAATCAAGATTATTGGAAGAAGTTATGTTAGAAACAGAATTTCAGAAAAAGCATACACATACCTATTAATATATCAAACATACTGTCCTAATTATTTGAAGTTCATGTAAACCTGCTAGACTGCTTCTAGCACTCCCTAAAGAAACTTCTCTGTATACCCTACACATACACACACACGTGCACAAATGCACACACTCACATACTACTACCACTACCACCACAGTGTACCCCATCAGCCACATGAACCTGTGGAATTCCTCACTGCTACTGTGTGCTACTGAGGAGGAGCAGATTGTGTTGGAGATATTTGAAGCAGAAATAAGTTTAGAACCTAAACATTGAAGAAATTGCTATTTTTCCCAACATTCCCTTCTCCAAATTCTCACCTGTGATTCTCTTCTACATTTTTGGATGCTAGGAAAAAGCATGATTACATTACAGTGTGTAACCTACCCTTGTACTAATCTATTCTAGCACAGTCCGTCTCTTATGTTTTTACATGTTGGGGGCACACTACTACAAAGTGTGATTTTAGGAGTCTCTAACTCAAACAAAAGGGTAAAAATGTCATGAAAATATTTTCTTCCTCATCCATTATAACAGGTACTATAAAATACACCCTTTTTATTGTTTTTATATTTTATATTTTATTTATTTATTTATTATTTTTATTTTTTTGAATCAGAGTCTCACTCTGTTGCTCAGGCCAGGCTGGAGTACAGTGATGTGATCTCAGCTCATTGCAACTTCCACCTCCTGTGCTGCAGAATCAAGGGATTCTCCTGCCTCAGTTTCCCAAGTAGCTGGGATTACAGGCACATACCACCATGCCAGGCTAATTTCTTTTTTTTTTTTTTTTTTGGGACGGAGTTTCACTCATGTTACCCAGGCTGGAGTGCAATGGCGCGATCTCGGCTCACCGCAACCTCCGCCTCCTGGGTTCAGGCAATTCTCCTGCCTCAGCCTCCTGAGTAGCTGGGATTACAGGCACGCGCCACCATGCCCAGCTAATTTTTTGTATTTTTAGTAGAGACGGGGTTTCACCATGTTGACCAGGATGGTCTCGATCTCTTGACCTCGTGATCCACCCGCCTCGGCCTCCCAAAGTGCTGGGATTACAGGCTTGAGCCACCGCGCCCGGCCTAATTTCTTTATTTTTCATAGAAACAGGGTTTCACCATGTTGGCCAGGCTGGTCTCTAACACCTGACCTCAGGTATTCTGCCCACCTCAGCCTCCCAAAGTGTTGGGATTACAGGCACGAGCCACCACACCTGGCCAAAATACACCTTTTCAATGTTTTTAAAAACCTTTTCCTTAAAAAGATTGGGATTTCTTTAAACCAAATAAGCAATACTTTAGAACCACTTTTGTTAGAAGAGTAAATGATCAGGCTGGGTGTGGTGACTCATGCCTGTAATCCCAGCACTTTGGAAGGCCAAGGCAGGAGGATCATCTGAGGTCAGGAGTTCGAGACGAGCCTGACCAACATGGTGAAACCTCGTCTTTACTAAAGATACAAAAACTAGCTGGATGTGGTGGTGAACGCCTATAATCCCAGCTACTCCAGCTACTCGGGAGGCTGAGAGAGGAGAATCACTTGAACCTGAAAGGCAGAGGTTATAGTGAGCCAAGATCATGGCCATTGCACTCTAGCCTGGGCAACAGGGCAAACCTCCATATCAAGAAAAAAAAAATTATAGTAATAATAAGCTAAAAATTGTATTAAAAATGTTTTACCAACTGTAAGGCATTATAAATATAAAGTGTGGGCTGGGCACAGTGGCTCATGCCTATAATCCTAGCACTTTGGGAGGCCGAGATGGGAGGATTACCTGAGGTCAGGGGTTAAAGACCAGCTTGGCCAGAATTGTGAAATCCCGTCTCTAAAAAAAATAAAAAATAAAAATAAAGTGTTTATATATTTATTTACATATGTAACAAATTATAACTATACATGTGTAGCTTATTTTCTCAATCCTTAGTTGGCTTTCTCACTACATATTGCCACAGGAAATCTTCTGTGGGGAGAGTAACTGAAAGAAAGCTACTGAGAAAAAATTCTTATTATTATTTTTTGAGATGGAGGTCTTGTTCTGTCACCCAGGCTGCAATGCAATGTCACAATCTCAGCTCCCTGCAACCTCCGCCTCCCTGGTTCAAGCAATTCCCTGCCTCAACCTCCTGAGTAATTGGGGTAACAGGTGCCTATCACCATGCCAGGCTAATTTTTTTGTATTTTGAGTAAAGACGGGGTTTCACCATCTTGGCCAGGCTAGTCTTGAACTCCTGATCTTGTGATCCACCACCTTACCCTTCCGAAGTGCTGGGATTACAGGCATGAGTCACTGGACCTGGCTGAAAAAATTATTTTTAATATGATATAACTTAGCAATATATAATACAATAAATAGTTATTATATATATTGTCTAATTTGATTTTCATATACGAAAAAGAACATATTATTCCCAATTTACATATGAGAAATTTGAGGCTCAGAAAGGTTAATCTTACCCAAAGTCAAAGAACAAGTCAGTGGCAGAACTAGCATTTGTATTTACATTGTTTAAGTCTTCAGTCTAGCATGCTTTTATCTACCCCATACGGCTGTCTACACTTCAGTCTGACTTTTACAAATCCCTGTTTGTCCGATAATTGTCTCTGTAGCCTGGGAAGGTAATTTCATCATCTGGGTCTCAGACTGACCTTAAACCTTCTAACTGTGAGATTCAATTTTCTGCTGTTTTAATTCAGTTGACCTTGCCCATTCTTGGATAAAGCCTCAGATGCCATTTTTTCAAACCACTTAGTTGGATAGTGTGTATTTCCATGTTCTACATGAATAAGAACACTTAAATACTAAAAGGGATCATTACTTAAATGTATATGCCAATGCCTATTACATGTTAAAAGCATCTTTGTTTTTTCCTTTTTTAGTGTTCGAAAGAATCCTCAAACCAAGAAAATACAAATTACCTCTTTTGTCTTTAAAGTTTCAGCCTATGTAAGTGTGAGAGAACTTTTGCAACCAAAGAATTTAATTATTTTTTATTAATAGAGTTATTACAACTGGAGTTAACAATTAGGACAATGTTATGCCTAGGAGAAAAGACAATGTTACTTAGAGTTTTATTAAAATTAAAAATTGATAGAGTATGCATTTGTTTGGAGAACAGTTTGAACTGTTTCCCTGGCTTTCATTCTGTCATCTGTATCTAATAACATTGCCTACTTATTTGAGAGCTAAATCTGTGACTCAAATGGAGTAGAACACGGTTCTCTTAGTCTGTCAAACCATCGTTTATAGGGCAGATAAATAAGAATGCCATAAATGTCTTTATACAAAGAACCTGGTACTTGAATTTTATTATTATACAAAAGATGTTATTACATATAAGCAATTTCTAAGTATCTTCATTCAATCACCTAACAAGTATTTATTAAATATATACTTTGTATCAGCTATTGTACTAGGCTAAATCGCAGGGATAAATAAAAGAAACATATTTCGTACCTGGTGCAATGGCTCACGCCTATAATCCCAGCACTTTGGGAGGGCGGATCGCCTGAGGTCAGTATTTTCTCAATCAGCCTGGCCACATGTTGAAACCCCATCTCTACAAAAAATATAAAGAATTAGCCAGGTGTGATGGCAGACACCTGTAATCCCAGCTTTGCGGGAGGCTGAGACATGAGAATTGCTTGAATCCAAGAAGCAAAGTTTGCAGTAAACTGAGATGGTACCAACATTACACTCCAGCTTAGGCAACAGAGTGAGACTCCAACTTCAAAAAAAATTTTTTTTAAATAAAAGGGGCCGGGCGTGGTAGCTCATACTTGTAATCCCGCACTTTGGGAGGCCAAGGCGGGCAGATCACCAGGTCAGGAAATTGAGACCATCCTGGCTAATGCAGTAAAACCCCATCTCTACTAAAAATACAAAAAATTAGCTGGGCATGGTGGCATGTGCCTGTAGTCCCAGCTACTTGGGAAGCTGAGGCAGAAGAATCACTTGAACCCAGGAGGCAAAGGTTGCAGTGAACTGAGATCACACCACTGCACTCCAGCCTGAGGGACACAGCGGGACTCTGTCTCAAAGAAAAAAAACACACACAAAAGAAAGAAAACAAAGATAGAAAACTGCTAAATAGAAAATTTTTGCAGTATTATCACTTTAAAAGCATGTTTTAAAAATGGTGGGATTTCTCTTTGGACTATAAATTCCTTAAAGACAAAAATTATACATGTAAATATAGAACATACGTATTCCTATAATAGTAGACTGTGCTGTCCATAAATATTTTAAATCATTAATTTCTAGTTTATTGTCAAAGATTTTATATATGTTTCCTGTTTTGACAGTAAATACATAATAGGCAAATATGTTGATTATCACTTAAACATAGTTGTATTCTAAATAATTTAGGCTTGTCTTTTTCAGGATTCTGCTGGTATGTGCTATCCTTCAACAAAGAATCATGAACAGACATTTTCTTACTTTATTGTGGATCCTATCAAGCGTCACCTGCATGTTTTATATCACTGTTATGGTGTAGGAGACATGTCTTAATGCTCGTTCAGATGATGTACATCTACTGCTTTTTATTTAACATTTTTCTATTTTAATAGTAACTTATAAACATTTACTTTGCAAATTAATTCAAGAAAAATATAAAGAGCTTACTTAGAGCAGAAGAAAGCAAACACCAAGATGCCTTTTTTAAAAATTTGTGTGGAATACTAACCAGGGATCAAATTTCATCCCTAATGAAATCTATACCAAAAAATTTGTGGAATTTTTACAAAAAGTTACAAGGAATTAGAAGTCTAATTCATATTTGTTGCATTATGATCCAAGTGAATCCTCAATTTTTCACGTATTTTAATTTATAAGCTAATTAATTCTGGATTGAAAATGTAGCAGAAGGCTGGGCGCGCTGGCTCACGCCTGTAATCCCAGCACTTTGGAAGGCCAAGGCAGGCGGATCACAAGGTCAGGAGTTCGAGACCAGCCTGCCTAATACAGTGAAACCCTGTCTCTACTAAAAATACAAAAATTAGCTGGGCATGGTGGCACAAACCTGCAGTCCCAGCTACTTGGGATCCTGAGGCAGGAGAAATGCTTGAACCTGAGAGTCGGATGTTGCAGTGAGCTGAGATTGCACCACTGCACTCTATACTGGGCAACAGAGCAAGACTCCATCAAAAAAAAAAAAAGAAATGTATCAGAAAACTAAACATTTCTACCACTGATCATTAATATGAATTGTTAGTTTATTTAACTTGTTTCATTTAATTACCTTTCTTCATTGCAGAAGCCTTTACATCTCTAAAGCTAGGAGAAGCATAACAATGTTTTTGCTTCATTTGTTTCACTTAAAAGCCTCAATAAAAAAAAAAAGTTCTGATGAAAGTAGTTGTAAACTCTTTTATCACATAATAAATAAAAGCTGCAGCAGCCCCACAGCTAATACAAGAGACACATGTAAACAGAGAAGGTTGCCTGATGGTATTAGTAAGTTGTTCAAAGAGTGAGAAGCAGGTTGTCTTAGTACCGTTCCTCTTGTCATTCATAGAATGAATATATGACCTAGATTTTTTTTATGACAAAAATCATTGATATATATCCCATGGGTGATGGGAAGCCTGTAAGAAATGTTGAGGTTTTGAGGAGGAGCAAGTTTGAAAGATGTGTTTCTGTGTTATGGGATAAAGAGGATAATCTTGTATTTGAACTTGAATTTGAATCTGGAATGCAGCTGGCAATTTGGGTATAGAGCTCAGGAGAAAGAGTATGTTTTCCTTTTTACTTCTAATACTTAGCACAATGCCTTGGCATATGAAATGTTTATTGAATGAATACTTTTCAGATATGTTCATAATACCTATAGGTTTTTTAAAATTACATAAAAACATAAAATTAAGAACTGAAATATGTTTGCTGCCAGCTTTGCTGCTTACCTCACAGTTCCCTATGACCTGGAGACCCTTTCAATCAAACAAGCAGTCAATCAATAATTCTTTTTGAATACCACCAATTCTATGCAAGGCACTGGGCAGTTTACTTTGGGGAAACATAGACTCCTTATAAACCTATTTAGGAAGATAACCTTTAAGAGTGTGACTACCAACAGTGATTATTACATGAATTCAGAGATAGAAGAGATCACTATGAACTAAAATAGGCTTGGTCTGGCTTCTATGGAAAGACTGGTAGGATTTCAACAACTCAGGAGAACAGCATTTCAAGGGAGTGTCTTATATGGCAGGGTACTCTAGGCCTGGCCCTGGGATGAAAGTCCAAAGGCAAAAGATGAGAAAGTGATACTGAGGAATTGCCACTGTGTTTTCTCTGCTCTAAAGGTGGAGGTAGATAGCACCTTTGAGGAAAGACTGTTCCATTGTTTTGGGAAAATCATTTGATGACTCATATGTGATTAGGCAAATTACCTGTATTGTAAGGCATAATAGAGTAGTGATAAAGAGTTTGGGCGGGGCTGTCAGGTTGCCTAGGTTTTTAAATTTGCCATTACTTGCTGTGCAACCTTGAGCTGGTTACTTAACTGTCTGTGCCTTAGTTATCTTTTTTATAAAATGGAAAAAATAATAGGACTACCTCATAGGTTTTTTTGGAAAATTATATTAATTAATACATATGTTGGGCTTTGAATGATGGCAGGCATATAGTTTAAGTGCTCATGAATTTTGGCTGCATTCATTCTCTACTGAGGTAACACAAAAAAATTTTTTAAAAAATGAGAAACAGGCCGGGCACAGTAGCTCACACCTGTAATCTCAGCACTTTGGGAGGCCAAGGTGGCCAGATCACCTGAGGTCGGGAGTTCGAGACCAGCCTGACCAACATAGAAAAACCCCATCTCCACTAAAAAATACAAAATTAAGTGGACATGGTGGCGCATGCCTGTAATCCCAGCTACTTGGAAGGCTGAAGCAGGAGAATTGCTTGAAACCGGGAAGCAGAGGTTGCAGTGAGCTGAGACCGCACCATTGCACTCCAGCCTGGGTGACAGAGTGAGACTCGGTCTCCAAAAAAAAAAAGAAGAAAAAGAAACAGTGAACTTTCTGCATAATAAAGTAATAAGTTGTCTTCTTGGGGCCAGAATTGCTTTGGTACAGATTATTAATTAATTTGACTAGAGTATAAGAGATGGGAAAATTGGTTTTTCCTCTTTGGGGCCCCCAGAGAATGTAGAGATCCTGAGCATGAACTCCTGGTATTTCTTTGGCAGTATTTGTATGCTTGGAATTATTTGTTCAGCAATTAGTTATAATTTGTTTAATATCTTTCATGAAAACAATTACAGTGTCTATTTTGTTTACGTTTGTGTCCACAATGCCTAGAACTTGAAAGACAATAAATATCCATTCTCTGACTGACAGAGTACAGTTGATAGAAACTGGCCTGTGAAATGCAACTGTGGAGAGTGTGGAAAGTGAGGGAGGGGGAAAGGTTGGCAACGAAGGTCATGGATCATCAGTATGGAAGCATCCTCAGAAGGGACTTAGCTGATGGACTCTAGCAGCCTTCATACCTAGGTACCCACTTTAAATTTTTTTTTGAGATGAAGTCTTGCTCTTGTCTCACAGGCTGGAGTGCAATGGCACAATCTCTGTTCACTGCAAACTCTGCCTCCCAGATTCAAGCCATTTTCTTGCCTCAGCCTCCCGAGGAGCTGGGATTGTAGGTACCTGTCACCATGCTAGCTAATTTTTGTATTTTTAGTAGAGACCAGGTTTCACCATGTTGGCCAGGCTGGTCTCGAACTCCTGACCTCAGGTAATCTGCCTACCTCAGCCTCCCAAAGTGCTGGGATTACAGGCGTGAGCCACTGCCCTTGGCCAAATTTACCGTATGGTTGTCCCTCTATTTATACTTAAACCTTTTGTGAAAATTTGCAAACTATTATACTCTGGATTCATACTGTATGTAGTCTGGAGTTAGCTGCCCAGCATGGGATTAGATATGCAGCCCAGGAACATGCCTTTGGCAAAAACTGTCCCGAGAGAGCAGCAGCGGCAGCCTGTAGAAGCCAGCTTTGTAAAAGCCAACTGTGATCAACTGAGAGAAGAGGGGTTATCTGGAGTGAGACAACTGGCCACGGTGACAAGTCACCACAGAATGGTTTTCTGAGACTTTCTGATAATATTCTTCAAAAATTCCAAAAGTTATTTAAAGAGAGGGTTCTTGCAGAATCGTAATTTGGACATTAAAATGAGGGACTTAGGCCGGGCGCGGTGGCTCAAGCCTGTAATCCCAGCACTTTGGGAGGCTGAGGCGGGTGGATCACGAGGTCAGGAGATCGAGACCATCCTGGTCAACATGGTGAAACCCCGTCTCTACTAAAAATACAAAAAATTAGCTGGGCATGGTTGCACGTGCCTGTAATCCCAGCTACTCAGGAGGCTGGAGGCAGGAGAATTGCCTGAGCCCAGGAGGCGGAGGTTGCGGTGAGCCGAGATTGCGCCATTGCACTCCAGCCTGGGTAACGAGCAAAACTCCGTCTCAAAAAAAAAAAAAAAGCTAGGTGAGGGACTTAGGCTGAAGTCTGGAGAAGTTGGGATACTTAAATCACATGAGCAAAAATAAATTCAAAGATACAAAAACATAAGGTGATTTGGGGGGACATGAATACATTTGAGAAATTAAAACTAAGAAGTTCTGGCCGGGCGTGGTGGTTCACACCTGTAATACCACCGCTTTGAGAGGCAGAGATGGGTGGAACACGAGGTCAGGAGTTCTAGACTAGCCTGCCCAATATGGTGAAATCCCATTGCTACTAAAAATACAAAAATTAGCTGAGCATGGTGGTGGGCACCTGTAGTCCCAGCTACTCAGGAGGCTGAGGCAGGAGAATCGCTTGAACCCAGGAGGTGAAGGTTGCAATGAGCCAAGATTGTGCCACCACACTCCAGCCTGGTGACAGAGTGAGACTCTATCTCAAAAAAAAAAAAAAAAAAAAAAAAAAAAAAAAAAACCTGAGACATTCTGTCCTGGAGTTCTGGATAATAACAGGGAAGATAGATTACTGGGGACTTTATCACTGAGTGCTGTGGGCACAAAGCTAAGAAATTTAAATATTTTAAGTAAGTGATGTATAGCAATCATTAAGGACTTTAGAGTAGGAGTGGTAGCATCAAGAAAGTGATATTCTAGAAAGATTAGTCCAGTAGTGATAAATTAGGGTGAAAAAAGTTCAGAGTCCAAAGATCAAATAGAGGTACATAGTAGTTGTCAAAGCACAGAATTAACTGTACTGAGCTCATAGCAATGGTAACGTCTTGGGGCATCATGAAGTATGGGACAACAGAATGCTCGATTGAAAAAAAAAATCAAATATGACCCAAAAAAAGGTAGCAGACTGGGTGAATTATGAAATGATGGTGTTTGAGGTACTAAGAACTGGGAAGTGGGAACTGTGGTAGGAAGCTGTGGTCAGAGAGGGAAACTCCCTTGTCCTGAGCTCTCTCCTTGTATTCAGATTCACAGGTCTGTCATGCTTGTTCCAACTCATTCTCAACCAGCGTTTTAAAACAGGTCTGAAGGTTCTGGAAATAGACTGCGCTTCTTAAGGAAAACTATCTACCCTGAAGGATTCTCAGTCATCCAGTTAATCAGCAAGAATTTTTTTAAGAACTATCATTCATTGTCATGCACACCACAGGTGACTTTTTTTTTTTTTTAGATAGAGTGTCTGTCGCCCAGGCTGGAGTGCAGTGGCACGATCTCAGCTCACTGCAACCTCCACCTCCCAGGTTCAAGCAATTCCTGCTTCAGCCTCCTGAGTACCTGGGATTACAGGCATCTGCCACCATGCCAGGCTAATTTTTTGTATTTTTAGTAGAGACAGGGTTTCACCATGTTGGCCAGGCTGGTCTCGAATTCCTGGACCTCAAGTGATCTGCCCGCCTTGGCCTCCCAAAGTGCTGAAATTACAGGCATGAGCCACTGCGCCCCGCCCCACTGATGCTTATTGATTATGTTATGTGCTGGCCGCTTTCTAGGCACTGCAAATACAGCAATGAACAAAAATTTCTAAATTAGGGAGCTTACATTCTTTTTTTTTTTTTTTTTTTGAGACGGAGTTTCGCTCTTGTTACCCAGGCTGGAGTGCAATGGCGCGATCTTGGCTCACCGCAACCTCCGCCTCCTGGGTTCAGGCAATTCTCCTGCCTCAGCCTCCCAAGTAGCCGGGACTACAGGCACGCGCCACCATGCCCAGCTAATTTTTTGTATTTTTAGTAGAGACGGTGTTTCACCATGTTGACCAGGATGGTCTCGATCTCTTGACCTCGTGATCCACCCGCCTCGGCCTCCCAAAGTGCTGGGATTACAGGCCTGAGCCACCGCACCCGGCGGGAGCTTACATTCTAGTGCACATAACTGTGTTGGGTGCAATGAGAGAGAAAAAGACTCAATTAAGAAAATTGGTCTTGGCCTGGTGTGGTGGCTTATTTCTGTAATCCCAGCATTTTGAGAGGCCAAGGCGGGAGGATCACCTGAGGTCAGGAGTTCGAGACCAGCCTGGCCAACATGTTGAAACCCTGTCTCTACTAAAAATACAAAAATTTGCTGGGCATGGTGGAATGCATCTGTAATCCCAGCTACTCGGGAGGCTGAGGCAGAAGAATCACTTGAACCCAGGAGGCAGAGGTTGCAATGAGCCGAGATTGTGCCACTGCACTCCAGCCTGGGGGACAAGAGTGACACTTCGTCTCAAAAAAAAAAAAAAAAAAAAAAAGGAGCCAGGCACAGTGGCTAATGCCTGTTATCCCAGCACTTTAGGAGGCCAAGGCGGGCAGATCACAAGGTCAGGGGTTCAAGACCAGCCTGACCAACATGGTGAAACCCCGTCTCTACTGAAAATACAAAAAAATTAGCTGGGCGTGGTGGCGCACGCCTGTAATCCCAGCTACTGGGGAGTCTGAAGCAGGAGAATTGCTTGAACCTGGGAGGCGGAGTAGGCAGTGAGCCAACATCGTGCCATTATACTCCAGCCTGGGTGACAGAATGAGGCTCTGTCTCAAAAAAAAGAAAAACAGACACCTAATGTACCAAACATCATAGTTTAACCTAGCCTGCCTTAAATGTCCTTAGAACACTTATATTAGCCTAGAGTAGGGCAAAATCATCTAACACAAGTAAAGCCTATTTTATGATAAAGTGTTGAATATCTCATGTAATTTATTGAAAACTGTACTAAAAGTGAAATGATGGTTGTATGGGTGCTTGAAGTACAGTTTCTATGGAATGTGTATCACTTGTACTATTTTAGTCAAAAAATCTCAAGTTGAACCATCAGAAGTTGGGGATTGTCTGCATAGATGACTGATCTCTACCTCTGTCTCTAGTGATTGAATCAGCTCTGTAGTGGGTTTCAGATATTACTTTTTTCTTTTAAATATAAAAAAAATGTGGCCAGGTGTGGTGGCTAATGCCTGTAATCCCAGCACTTTGGGAGGCTGAGGCAGGGAGATTACCTGAGGTCGGGAGTTCAAGACCAGCCTGACCAACGTGGAGAAACCCTGTCTCTACTAAAAATATAAAATTAGCCAGGCATGGTGGCACATGCCTGCAATCCCAGCTACTTGGGAGGCTGAGGCAGGAAAACCACTTGAACCGAGAGGCGGAGGTTGTGGTGAGCCAAGATCATGCCATAGCACTTCAGCCTGGGCAACAAGAGCAAAACTCCATCTCAAAAAACAAAAAGAAGAAAATGCAGGGACTACATAACATATCCTCCACCCAGATTTGACAGTTAAAAATTTTACCATATTTAACATTTTTAAATTAAAATCTTGAAATAAATATAGATTCACATGCAATGTATGAAGTCATACAGAGAGATCCTTTGTACGCTTTGCCTGGTTTCCTCCTTAATTTTGACATTGTACAAAACTGTAGTGTAATATCATAACTAGAATACTTACTGATCTTAATCAGATTTCTCCAGTTTTACTTTTACTCATCTGTGCGTGCCTGTGTGTGTTATGTGTATTAAGTTCACATAAGCCACTGTGCCCAGCCTCTGCTCATTATCTTGACTGTGCTATTCATTTTTTCAAATTTTATCTGTATTGATACAAATAACTTGTTTATCCATTTTAACTGGATGGCCTTACCATATCTATTCATCTCTCTATAGTTAGACATATTGGTTGTATGAATAATGCTGAAATGAATATCCTTGGGCATGTCTTTTTCTGAAGTATTCTCTATTCACAATAGCACAGTCAAGATAATGAGCAGAGGCTGGGCACAGTGGCTTATGCCTATGATCCCAACACTTTGGGAGGCCAAGGCAGGAGGATCACTTAAGCCGAGGAGTTCAGTACCGGCCTGGGCAACATAGAGAGAGACCTAACCTCTACAAAAAAATAAAACTTAGCCAGGCATGGTAGTGTGTGACTGTAGTCTCAACTCCTTGGGAGGCTGAGGTAGGAATATTGCTTGAACCCAGAAGGTTGAGGCTGCAGTGAGCCTTATTCACACCACTGCATTCAACCTAGGCAACAGAGTGAGACCCTATCTCCATAACAAATAAATTAAAAAAAAAAAAAAAAAAAAAGGCTGGGCAAGGTGGCTCATGCCTGTAATCGCAGCACTTTGGGAGGCCAAGGTGGGTAGATTGCTTGAGGTCAGGAGTTTGAAACCAGCCTGGGCAACATGGTGAAACCCTGTTTCTACTAAAAATACAAAAATTAGCCAGGCATGGTGGTAGGCGCCTGTAATCCCAGCTACTTGAGAGGCTGAGGCAGGAGAGTCTCTTGAACCCGGGAGGCGGAGATTTCAGTTAGCTGAGATGGTGCCACTGCACTCCAGCCTGGGCAATGGAATGAGAGTCTATCTCAAAACAATAAATAAATAAAATAAAAATAAATAAATGAAAATAAAAAGATAATGAACAATTCCAACACCACAAGGATGCGTCGTATTACCTTGTTACAGCCACAGCTACCTCCCTCCTGGTCTTACTTCATATTTTCTTAAAGTTTCTACTCCCAAACCATTTTCCTCCTTCCCTTTCTGGAAATAACCAATACCCTGAAACCAGTGGGCATTATTCTCCTCTATACACACACACACACACACACACGTCTCAGATATTTGTTTTATATATGTATATGTACTTTTTTCTTTTTTGGAGACAGGTCTCACCCTGTCACCCAGGCTGGAGCGCAGTGGTGTAAACATTGCTCACTGTAGTCTCAAACTCTCAGTCTCAAGTAATCCTCCTGCTTCAACCTCCCAAGTAGCTGGGACTATCTGGCTAATTTTTTTTTAATTTTTTAAGGGGCAAGGTCTCGCTATATTGTCCAGCCTAGTCTTGAACTCCTGGACTCAAGCGATTCTCCGGCCTTAGCCTCCCAAAGTGCTGAGATTATAGGTGTGAGCCACTGTGCCCAGCCCTTCTGTATGTTTTATACTTTTACTACATATGTATGTTTCCATTAACATTATATACTGTTATATATATTACATATTATACTGTTTTCTGAGTTTTAAAATTTTACATAAATACAAATACTTTATACAAATTTGCAAAGCTTTTTGCAAATTTACTTTTATTATTCAGCATTTTTTCAAATTTTATCTGTGTTGATACAAATAACTTGTTTATCCATTTTAACTGGATGGCCTTACCATATCTATTCATCTCTCTATAGTTAGACATGTTGGTTGTATGAATAATGCTGAAATGAATATCCTTGGGCATGTCTTTTTCTGAAGTATTCTCTAAGCCTTTTTTCTTTTTTTTAAGAGATGAGATCTTTCTGTGTTGCCCAGGCTGGGCCTGAGCTCTTGGATCTCTAGGCTTCTATCTGGCAGAATTGTTGGTTTGTAGGACATATACAGCCTTACTAGATATTGACAAATTGCTCTTTAAAATGATTGCACAAATTTATGCTCCCATTGCTGATGTAAGAATTCCCATTTTACCACTTTCTAGCTAACAGTTTATGTCAAATCTGTAATTTTTAAAAATATGATGAATGTAACATGATACTGTGTTTATTTTTATTTTCATTTTGAGACAGGATCTCACTGTGTCACCCAGGCTGGAATGCAGTGCCATGATCTTGGCTCACTATAGCCTCAAACTCCAGGGCTCAATCAAGCCTCTTGAGCAGACCACAGGTATGCACCACCATGCCTGGCTGATTTTTTGTAATTTTGGTAGAGATGGGATTTCACCATGTTGCCCAGGCTGATATCAAACTCCCGAGCTCAAGTGATCTGCCCACCTCGGCCTTCCAAAGTGCTGGGATTACAGTTGTAAGCCACCATGCCTAGCCTGAAATGGTATTATTTTAATTGCTCTAACTTACTTATGAGATAGAGCATTATTTTGTATATTGCCTTTAAAATGTGTTTTCATTCTGGTTGGCAACTCAGGGTTGGGAATGACTGCTCTCTACTTCTCTAGTTTAAAAAAACAGAGAGAAAAAGAAAGAAAATAATAGATAAAAACAAAAGAACAAAGGAAAGAATAGAAGGCAGGGAAGTATTCTGTCTTTTACAGTGAAAGCTGCATTAATTAACACTAAAAGCAACATTTAGTGCCACATTTAGCAGTGTCCCAATTGGTAATCTCTTGTAGCTGGTATACCTGATATCCCCTAATGTAAGTCTTCAATCTCCTGACTTGGCACACATGCCAAGTTCATTGAAATAAGCAGGCTA
This sequence comes from Sapajus apella, assembly GCF_009761245.1. NCBI lineage: Eukaryota > Metazoa > Chordata > Mammalia > Primates > Cebidae > Sapajus > Sapajus apella. Next base: position 201,977 of record NW_022436974.1, on the reverse strand, counting down.
CACTTGGTTTAAGTAAGGGTGAAACTTACCATTCCTGCTACACTTGATCTTAGCCAAAAGGCTGAGAAGCGAGACCATTCCTGCTTATTTATCTACTCTAACCTCATGGGGCTTTAACAAACATTATGGATCTATAAATTATATTCTTCATCATCATTGCTATTAGAAAGATGTGAGAGGGAGATAGTAAAGTAGAAACCACCTATGATAATATAAATTAACTTTTAAATTAACTTTTATTCAGCCACATTTTTTTAAATCAACTAGTACCCTTTATTCCTTTAACAAATTGTAGAATAAAACCTTTTGTACAAAAAACTGACTGGGTAAGGTGTCTCATGCCTATAATCCCAGCACTTTGGAAGGCCAAGGCAGGCAGATCACCTGATGTTAGGAGTTCGAGACCAGCCTGGCCAACATATAAAACCCCATCTCTACAAAAAATACACAGATTAGCCGGGCATGGTGGCGTGCACCTATAATCCCAGCTACTCAGGAGGCTGAGGCAGGAGACTTACTTGAACCCAGAAGGTGGAGGTTGCAGTGAGCTCAGATCATGCCACTGCACTTCAGCCTGGGCCACAGAGCCAGACTCTGTCTCAAAAAAGAAAAAGAAAAAACTATGTTTTTAAGTACTTAATAAATATCAGTTTAAACATATCACTGAAGTTCCAAGGGAACCAAGAGAGATGACAGTCAAGGATGTTTCATAATGAAAGGCTTCCATGGGAAGGCAATTGAGGTTTATTTTTAAAGAAATGATAGCCATGGATTGAGGGAAAGATTTCTAGGTAGAAAGAATGTTCCATGCTATGGTGCAGAGGTAGGAAATACATGTGCAATTACAAACTTTCTTGAATAGAGCAAGAGATCTGCTGAAAGAGTAGATTGTTCAAAGCATGTTTATTGTCTTCCAGGCACAATGCTAAGCTTGGAGAAACTGTGATGCACAAAACACATTATCATGGCTCCAAGAAACTTACAATCTAGTGACCAAAAAGTATAGTAAAATACATAAGTGATTATAAATTATGGTTTTACTTGGAAATAAATCAATAGTGGTAAGTCTGAGAAGATTCTTCTGAGGAGGTTAACATTTAAATTGAGACTTAAGCATATGAATGTTCTTGAAAAACAATTACAGCATATGCAAAGGCTCCAAGATGGAATGAAGTTGTTATGTTCTAGGAACTGACGGAAATTGTGGATGGAACAAGTCACCAAGAAAGAAAGTGGCATGAACTGAGGTTGGAAAGATAGAAAGATAGATCACATACCTCTTGTAAGCCAATGAGAGGAGTTTGAAATTTAACAAGTGTAATGGGAAAGCACTACAAGATTTTAAGCAAGAGAGTGCTATACATTTTTTTTTAATTGAGACAGAGTCTCACACTGTCACCTAGGCTGGAGTGCAGTGGCATGATCTTGGCTCTCTGCAACCTTTGCCTCCCGGGTTCAAGCGATTCTTCTGCCTCAGCCTCCTGAGTAGCTGGGATTATAGGCGTCCGCCACCATGCCCAGCTAATTTTTTGTAATTTTAGTAGAGACGGGGTTTCACCATGTTGGCCAGGTTGGTCTCGAATGCCTGACCTCGTGATTCATCCGCCTTGGCTTCCCAAAGTGCTGGGATTACAGGTATGAGCCACCGCACCTGACCGAGTGCTATATGTTTTTGAAAGATCAAAAGATTGCTGTGGCTGTTATGTGGTAAGTGGATTCAAGAAGACATATAGAAGTGAGGAAACTAACATCGCTGTCTAATGACAAATGAGAACAGCTTGGGCAAGGATGGTTTCAGTGACAATGGAGTGTCATGAGCTGAACTGTGTGCCCCTGTCCCCAATATTCATATGTTGAAGTCCTAATCTCCAGTACCTTTGAGTAGGACTGTACTTGAAGATAGGGCCTTTGAAGAGGTAATTAAGGAAAAATGAGGTCATTTGGGTGGGCCCTAATTAAATCTGACTATCCTCCTTATAAGAGGAATCTGACAGCACAGAAGGACAATCACATGAAGAAACTGGAAGAATACAGTCATCCACAGGCCAAAGAGAGACGTCTTAGAAGAAACCAATCCTGTTAGAACCTCGATCTTGGACTTCTAGCCTCCAGGACTGTGAGAAAATAACTTTCTATTGTTTAAGCCACCAAATCTGTGGCACTTAGTTATGACAGCCTAAAGCAAACTAATATATGGAAGGAAGTAGGTGTATCCAGATGTGTTTTAGGACCTGAAATCAATGTTACTTGCTGATGGATTGAATCAGGAAAGTCAAGGAGACTCTCAGCTTCCTAGTTATAGAACTTTTAGAATAGATCTACTTGACTTTGTTTGTTTGTTTGTTTGTTTTTTGAGATGGAGTCTCACTTCCGTAGCACAGGCTGGAGTGCAGTGATTCGATCTCAGCTCACTGCAATTTCCACATCCCAGGTTCAAGTGATTTCCTTCCTCAGCCTCCGGAGTAGCTGGGATTACAGGTGTGCGCCACCATGGCCAGCTAATTTTTGTATTTTAAGTAGAGATAAGGTTTTGCCATATTGGCGAGGCTGGTCTCGAACTTCTGACCTCAGGTGATCTACCCGCCTTGGCCTCCCAAAGTGCTAGGATTACAGGGGTAAGCCACCATGCCTGGTCATTTTGTTTGTTTTTTGTTTTTTGGGTTTTTTTGTGTGTGTGAGACAGAGTCTTGCTCTGTCACCCAGGCTGGATCTCACCTCATTGCAATCTCTACCGCCTGGGTTCAGACACTTTTTGTGCCTCAGCATCCAAGTACTTGGAATTATAGAACTTTTGCATTTTTAGTGGAGATGGGGTTTCACCATGTTGGCCAGGCTGATCTCAAACTCCTGACCTCCAGTGACCCTCCCACCTTGGCCTCCCAAAGTGCTAGGATTACAGGCATGAACCCCTGTACCCAGCCTTGATCTACTTGAAATGTTTAACAATAAACAATCTTGTGAAACAAAAGAGAAACAGTTGATTGAAGGCTTTGAAATCCAGTGAGAAATATAGGAATTAAATGAAACAGGATGATGTGTGGAAGCCTTGAGAAAAGTGTGTCACACAAATGTAAGTCATTATTGTTAATTTCATCATGGTTGCTTTTAGTGTATGATACACTATAGTGATCAAATACAGTTTTCAGTGGGTGAGCAAGGGTGAAAATGGTACTTGAGGGAAATGGCTATAGAATTGAAGAAGATTGATAGGAACAGGAAAGGCTGTATGGAGCCTGGGAAACCAGCCAGGAATTGGCTGTAGAAATTGAGGTATGAGCTGAGAAGTATCTGATGTCCCAGGAAAGGTCTGAGGGACTGGAGATATTTCATTAAAACACATAGACACATACATATTTATATACATATATACATTAAATAGCTGGAGACCAGAAGGAAAAATGTGACCAAATTGTATGTCATTACATTGTTTTCTGTTTAGGCAGCAATCCTATTTAAAGTAATTTCCTTCCTTCCTTCCTTCTCCCTCCTTCTCCCTCCTTCTCCTTCCTTCTCTCCTTCCTTCCTTCCTTCTTTCCTTCCTTCTTTCCTTTCTCTCTCTCTCTCTCTCTCTCTCTCTCTCTCTCTCTCTCTCTCTCTCTCTCTCTTTCTT
>NW_022436974.1:197447-198267 GCF_009761245.1 Sapajus apella | reverse complement strand
CTCCGCCTCCCGGGTTCAGGCAATTCTCCTGCCTCAGCCTCCTGAGTCGCTGGGATTATAGGCACACGCCACCATGCCCAGCTAATTTTTTGTATTTTTAGTAGAGACGGGGTTTCACCATGTTGGCCAGGATGGTCTCGATCTCTTGACCTCGTGATCCACCCGCCTCGGCCTCCCACAGTGCTGGGATTACAGGCTTGAGCCACCGCGCCCGGCCTTTCTTTCTTTTTTCTCATTCTGTTGTCCAGTCTAGAATGCAGTGTCACAGTCTCGGTTCACTGCAACCTCTGCTTCTGGGTTCAAGCGATTCTCCTGCCTCAGCTTCCCAAGTAGCTGCCATTACAGGTGCATGCCACCACGCCCAGCTAATTTTTGTATTTTCAGTAGAGACAAGGTTTCACCATTTTGGCCAGGCTAGTCATGTACTCCTGGCCTCAAGTGATCCACCCACCTCTGCCTCGTAAAGTGCTGGGATTACAGGCGTGAGCCACTGCGCCTGGCCTAAAGTAATTTTCTTTTTAAAACCTTTTTGGGCCGGGCGCGGTGGCTCAAGCCTGTAATCCCAGCACTTTGGGAGGCCGAGGTGGGTGGATCACGAGGTCAAGAGATCGAGACCATCCTGGTCAACACGGTGAAACCCCGTCTCTACTAAAAATACAAAAAATTAGCTGGGCATGGTAGCGCGTGCCTGTAATCCCAGCTACTCAGGAGGCTGAGACAGGAGAATTGCCTGAACCCAGGAGGCGGAGGTTGCGGTGAGCCGAGATCGCGCCATTGCACTCCAGCCTGGGTAACAAGAGCGAAACTCCGTCCCCCCCCC
>NW_022436974.1:104278-197347 GCF_009761245.1 Sapajus apella | reverse complement strand
AAAAAAAAAAAAAAACCTTTTTGGAGCCAGGCAAGTAGCTTATTCCTGTACTATTGGCTACTGGGGAGGCTGAGGCAGGAGGATCCCTTGACCCCAATAGTTTGAGCCTCCAGTGCACTATGATCATGCCTGTGAATGGCCACTGCACTCTAGCCTGGGCAACATAGTGAGACCCTGTCTATAAAACAAAAAACAACCTTTTTGGCGTCAGGATCCATGCCTACCACAATGCTTTGTATATAAACTTTAATAAATGTTTGTGTATTAGAGACATAATCTCTCATATTTCACCTTATTTTAAAAGGTAGTAGATAGTATGGTGGGATATCTCTAGACCAGGAACTGGAAGTTCTGGCTCTGCCACTGGCTAATGATTTGCTTTGGGCAAATAATTTAAACTAGCACTGTCCAAGAGAAGTTTCTGTGATAAAGAGATAATTATCTATATTTGTGCTATCTATCATAGCTACTGGACACGTGTGGCTACTGAGCACTTGAAATGCGGCTAATGTGACTAAAGAACAGATTATTTTGTTAAAATGTGACTAGTAGCTGCCATATTGGATGATGTAGATTAACCTCCCGAGCCCCTGAGTTCTGTAAAATGAAGAAGTCAGGTTAAGTAATCTTTGCCTTTTAGTTCTAAAAGGTGCTTATCCCAATTCAGCACAACAAATACATGGGCACAAGATAAGAGCTTAAATTTTTATTTCCTAACACAAAAAATATTTTTAAAGAATGTTAAATGGTACACTTTTTGCATGTAGAAAATCTTGATAAGTTTTAATCAGTTGTATATACAGAAATGATGTTTTGGACTGTCTGTAGCATATATCATGACATTAATAGAGAAGAATGTGGACTGCTTGGAGAGGCTTCAGATGGCTGTGAGATGATTAAAGAGTTGAGAAACAAGCCTGAGTAAAGGTTAAGGGACCGAGATTGTTTAGAAAAAAAGACTGAGGGGATAATGACTACATTCAAGTATATGAAGGGTTATTAGACAGAAATGGTATCCAGCTGTTCTCCACTTATTAGACAAAACACTAGGATCTTAGGTTAAAGAGGAAATAAGTGAGTATTAGAAGGTACTTCCAGAGAGTTGAGAGTTGGTATATTAAATTCTTAAAAGAAATTTCAGTGTTTTCTTTCTTTTTTTTTTTTTGAGAGACTGAATCTCCCACTGTCACCTGGGCTGGAGTGCAATGGCGCAATCTCGGCTCACTGCAATCTCTGTCTCCAGGTTCAAACAATTCTCCTGCCTCAACCTTCCGAGTAGCTGGGATTACAGGCGCACACCACCACATCCAGATAATTTTTTGCATTTTTGGTAGAGACAGGGTTTCACTATGTTGGCTAGACTTGTCTCAAATACCTGACTTTGTGATCCACCCACGTCAGCCTCCCAAAGTGCTGAGATTACAGGCGTGAGCCACTGCACCTGGCATTGAACAATTTTTATATTTTTTGTAGAGATGAGATTTTGTCATGTTGTCCTAGCTGGTCTCAAACCCCTGAGCTCAAGGGATCCACTGGCCCCAGCCTCCCAAAGTGTCGAGATTACAGGCTTGAGCCACTGTGCCTGGCCTACTTAAAGGTTTTTAAAACATATTTGTGCTACATAGTGTTGAAGATACGTGTGCGACAAAGCAGCAGTCTCATGTTAAAACTACAAACGTGGCTGGGTGCGGTGGCTCCCGCCGATAATCCCAGCACTTTGGGAGGCCAAGGCGGGTGGATCACTTGAGGTCAGGAGTTCAAGACCAGCTTGGCCAACATGGTGAAACCTCATTTCTACAAAAGTAGAAAAATTAGCCAGGTGTGGTGGCAGGCACCTGTAGTCCCAGCTACTCAAAAGGCTGAGGCAGAAGAATCGCTTGAACCCAGTAGGTGCAGGTTGCAGTGAGCCAAGATCACGACACTGCACTCCAGCCTAGGTGACAGAGACTCCATCTCAAAGAAAAGTGAAAAATAAAAACAAAATTGCAAACAAATTGAAATCACTGCTTAGGAGATGTTTTAAAATAGGATTAATTGTCAGCTTTCAGGTAATATTCAAGATACCAGTTTCTAAGATCCTTCACAACTCAAATATATTATGAATTAAATAGATATTTTCAATTATCAGTTAAACACATATTATATGCTAGATACAGATATTTGTGGGGGAAATGAGATTAAAGGATTTGTCTATAAAATGAAGGCATTTACTTTGATGTATAATGTTTACAAAGGATGATATTGAATTTTAATAGAACAAAAACAGAATGTAGAAGATAATATAGAGCAGTGGATCGCAAACATCAGCATGCACCGGAATCACCTAGAGGACTGGTTAAAACTCAGATTGCTGTGTGCACCTCCAGAGTTCCTGATTTCGTTGGTCTAGATTATGACCAGAGATTCTACATTTCTAAGAAGTTAGTGATGCTGCTGCTGGTTTAGGGACCACAGTGTGAGAACCACTGATAGATAATAATACGATATGTTGGTTAGCACAGTGGATCACGCTTGTAATCCCAGCCATTTGGGAGGCCAAGGAGAGCAGATCACCTAAGATCTCGAGTTCGAGACCAGCCTGACCAACATGGAGAAACCCTGTGTCTACTAAAAATTCAAAATTAGCCAGGTGTGGTGGCACATACCTGTAATCCCAGCTACCTGGGAGCCTGAGGCAGGAGAATCACTTGAACCTGGGAGGTGGAGGTTGCAGTGAGCCAAGATCATGCCATTGTACTCCAGCCTGAGCAACAAAAGCTAGTTTTTAGAAATAAATAAATAAATAAATAAATCTAATTGAAAATTAATTTTTTTATTGCAGCACATATGAGTTTATATGATTTTTAAAAAGCCGATTAACCAAAATGCATCTATAGTTGGAATAATATGAAAATGACATATACATTTGAAGGGAGTGGGCCTTTCTGGAATAGACCTGACATCTCCAACATACCAAACAAACAAACAAAAAGTATTGAACAAATTAGCTCAATAGACAAACTAGTGTCAGAGAAGCCAATTTAAATGAGTAAAATGTTGGCATTTTACACATTTTACAAAAAGAAGTATTATTATTCTCATATTCTGGGTTGGTTTGTTCATTTCTTTGAGATAGAGTCTTGCTATGTCACTCAGGCTGGACTACAGTGGTGCAATATTGGCTTACTGCAACCTCAGCCTCCCAGGTTCCAGCAATTCTCGTGCCTCAGCCTCCTGAGTAGCCAAGATTGCAGATGTGTGCCACCACGCCTGGCTAATTTTTGTATTTTTTCAGTAGGGACAGCGATTCACCATGTTGGCCAGGCTGGTCTTGAATTCCTAACCTAAAGTTATCTACCCCCCTTAGCCTCCCAAGGTGTTGAGATTACAGGCATGAGCCACCACACCTGACCACATAAAATATCTTCTAAACGTAAAAGTGGAGAATTCTAAAATAATGTCTCTGAGTTGAATAATGTCCTATCAGGTCAAGCAGAAATTTCTTCAGCAAGTTGTTCCTTACAGTTTATCTTCATGTAATTATATCAAGTTAACTAAATCTTAGTCTCCTTAATCTACGTGATACAATAATAAAAACTCATTCACACTTATTTAGTGCTTATTGTTATCCCATAAAATAGGAATTTTTACATGAATTACTGCCAATGCCTAGCACCTACTCGGCACTCCATAGTGCTTTTACAAATGTTTCCGGCCAGACTCAGTGGCTTAGCCTGTAATCTCAGCACTCTGGGAGGTCAAAGCGGGCGGATCACCTGAGGTCAGAAGTTTGAGACCAGCCTGGCCAACATGGTGAAACCTTGTCTCTACTAAAAATACAAAAAATTAGCTGGGTGTGGTGGTGGGCAACTGTAATCCCAGCCACTTGGGAGGCTGAGGCAGGGGAATTGCTTGAACCCAGGAGGCAGAGGTTGCAGTGAGCAGAACCCAGTGAGCAGAGATCGCGTATTGCACTCCAGCCTGGAGCAGGGGAGAAGCATGATGGGCTGTCTGTTAGAGGTTAAATCTCAAAGGTTGAGTATCAGGAGAAACCATGTGAAAGAGGGGCAAGTGAGTTCCAAGCAGCAGTGAAAACATTTGCAGTGGAAAAAGGATGAGAAGAAAAATGGCTCACTCCAGAAATCACAAGTGGTTCAATATGTCTGGAAAACAAAACTGACATCGATGAGGAGTGGCAAAAGATAGGTTGAGGAGAGCAGCAAGGACCAGATTGGTTAAAGGGCTCATCTGCCATTCTAAGGGGGCTGGATTTGTCCTGAATGGTATCACACCTCCTCGATCAGACTTACATGTTGGAAAGCTCACTCTGACATCAGAATAGAAGTCTGGTGGAGCCAGGTAAAACTAGAAGCAGGAACATGATTTTGGTGGCTCTAACAAAAAAAAAAAAAAAGAAGTGAAATATTATAGACGTGAAAATGGGCATGTGAAGGGCATGTGGTTGGGAGGCAGACTTGCGGAGATCTGAAAGAAAATTAACGCAAATGAGTAATCAGTAAGTTGTAAGCAATGGCGAAAAGGAGGTGATTAAGGGGACACCCAGTTTTCTGGTTTGAACAAGCGTGTGGACCATGATGCCTCTTATGAGCTGGTGAATCAGAAGGATGTGGCTTGCAAGGACGTGTTCATGGCTGGTGGTGGAGGAAGGCAGAGGTAAAGAGTTCACCTTTAATTAATTAATTGTTTATTTATTTATTTCTTGAGACAGAGTCTCAATCTTTTGCCCAGGCTGGAGTGCAGTGGTATAAGCTCAGCTCACTGCAACCACCACCTCCTGGGTTCAAGCAAGTCTCAGTGACTCAGCCTCCTGAGTAGCTGGGACTATAGGCATGTACCACTACACCTGGCTAATTTTTGTATTTTGAGTAGAGATAGGGTTTCACTGTGTTAGCCAGGCCGGTCTCGAACTCCTTACCTCAAGTGATCCCCCTGCCTCGGGCTCCCAAAGTGCTGGGATTATAGGTGTGAGCCACCGCACCTGGCCAAGAGTTCATGTTTAGATGTGTTGAGTCAAAGGTAAAAGAACAAAAAGAAAAGAAGTAAACAGGCATGTGGATTGCTCTTTCCAAGCATATACCTGTGAAGGGAAGAGCTTGTGAGGTTGTAGATATGTTTATGTAGGTCAGGGAAAGGCTTTTGAGGCTTTTGTGTATGGTAGCCTCCATATCTCTGAGCAACTGGAGATGTCATTTTCTGAGGGGCAGGAGAATAATGAATAAATGTGATGAGTTGTGTGATTAAGCTTAGAATAGATATATCATACAAGAAAAGGCTCATTTCAGATGCAAGGAAACATGGTTTGGTTAGAGACTATAAATGTGGAAGGACACTAATCCATTCACCTGTGAGATTCCCTTCTGGCCCCAGAAATCAAGGTGTTAGCCAGGCTTCTTGGAGGCTGAGAGAGAGCTGACCGCTTCTTCTTTCAAGTTCCCAGTGTATTTAGGCATGCCAGAATGCCAAAAGGTTCTAAAATGAGGTGTTTCAAATGTTTACACTTAACAAATTCATACTTTTAACATGGGATAATCATGAGGCAAAATAATTGTGATATTTACCAGATAATTATAGAATTTACTTAAACTGGCTGGGTGCTGTGGCTCACGCCTGTAATCCCAGCACTTTGGGAGGCCGAGGTGGGCAAATCACAAGGTCAAGAGATCAAGACCATTCTGGCCAACATGATGACACTGTCTCTACTAAAAATTAAAAAATTAGCTAGGTGTGGTGGCGAGTGCCTGCAGTCCAAGCTACTTGGGAGACTGAAACAGGAGAGTCTCTTGAACCCAGGAGGCAGAGGTTGCAGTGAACGGAGTTGCTCCACAGCACTCCAGCCTGGCAACAGAGCGAGACTCCGTCTCAAACAAACAAATGAATTTATTTAAACTATGAATTTATAATGCATTACAAACAGTGTAATTTGGTAATGAGATGAAGTTTAAAGTTCTACAAAGAATGCCTCCTTGTAGGCCAGGCGTGGTGGCTCACGCCTGTAATCCCAGCACTTTGGGAGGCCGAGGTGGACAGGTTACCTCAGGTTGGCAGTTCTAGATCATCCTGACCAATGTGGAGAAACCCTATCTCTACTAAAAATGCAAAAAATTAGCCATACATGGTGGCATATGCTTGAAATCCCAGCTACTTGGGAGGCTGAAGCAGAAGATTGCTTGAACCTGGGAGGTGGAGGTTGCAGTGAGCTGAGATCACGCCATTGCACTCCACCGGGGGAAAAAAAAGAAAAACTTTGCCAAAAAAAAAAAAAAAAAAAAGAGTGCCTCCTTGTAATTGTATAGTGTAGGTATATCTTTGGGATGCTAGTGTAACCTTATTTAGACAAATTGTCAAAAGCTTTGGTTGAAGCTTCCTATGAATGTGGGGCCAGGGCCCCATAAGCTTAGGTGTTGGAATAGATAACTGGATTAAAACAGTTTAACAGATTCAGTTCATTAAATACAAGAGAGAATGGGATTGAGAACATAGATAATTGTGAGAAGTTTATTAATTATTATTATTAATTTTTTCTTTTCTTTTTGGGGCCATGCTAATCTTCTCTGTATTGTTCCAATTTTAGTATATGTGCTGCTGAAGCGAGCACTATTATTATTATTATTGTTTTTTGAGGTGGAGTTTCTCTCTTTTGCTCAGGCTGGAGTCCAATGGCACAATCTCAGCTCACTGCAACTTCTACCTCCTGGATTCAAGTAATTCTCCTGCCTCAGCCTACCTCGTAGCTGGGATTATAAGCGTGTGCCACCATGCCCAGCTAAGTTTCGTATTTTGAGTAGAGATAGGGTTTTGCCATGTTGGCCAGGCTGGTCTTGAACTCCTGACCTCAGGTCATCCACCCACCTTGGCCTCCCAAAGTGCTGGGATTATAGGTATAAGCCACCATGCCCAACATGAGAAGTTTAAACAATGAATTACGATTTTCAAACTGAATTGTCAAGGATGTTATCTTAGTCTGTTTGTGCTGCTATAACAAAATACCACAGACTGAATAATTTATAAATACTAGATATTATTTCTCACAGTTCTGGAGGTTGGGAAGTCCAAGATCAAGGCAGCAGCAGGTGTGCTGTCTGGTGACAGCTGCTTTCTGCTTCCAAGATGGTGCCTTTGTTGCTGCATCCTCTGAAAGGGATGAAGGCTGTGTCCTCACACAACAGAGAGACGAAAGGGCAAAACAACTGAATGCTGTGTGAAGCCTCTTGTATAAAATTCTTAATCCCATTCAGAAGGGAGGAACCCCATGACCTAATCACCTCCTAAAAGCCATACCTCTTTAATACTGATGCATTGGAGACGTTTCGACACGAATTTTGGAGAGACACAAACATCCAAACCATAACAGAAATGAAAAGAGAAGGGAGTGATAGGTTGCAGAAAATGGAAAGGTTAAGGATAAATGAGGTGTAAGTAATGAAATAACAGAACCAGATGATTATTAAGAATATGGTATACTGCGGCCGGGCGCGGTGGCTCACGCCTATAATCCCAGCACTTTGGGAGGCCGAGACGGGTGGATCACGAGGTCAAGAGATCGAGACCATCCTGGTCAACATGGTGAAACCCCATCTCTACTATAAATACAAAAATTAGCTGGGCATGATGGCGCATACCTGTAGTCTCAGCTACTCGGGAGGCTGAGGCAGGAGAATTGCTTGAACCCAGGAGACAGAGGTTGCGGTGAGCCGAGATCACGCCATTGCACTCCAGCCTGGGTAACAAGAGCGAAACTCCGTCTCAAAAAAAAAAAAAAAAAAAGAATATGGTATACCATAGTTTGATTTCACTACTGGAGTATTTCTGGATGATGACAGAGTACAGATGTAGAGGCAGGTGCCTACAATGAAGTAGAGATGTGGGTCCATTGTAGTTGAGAGGTCAAGTAATTGGAAGACAAGCATTTTGAGATAGTGATCGACATGGACATTGAAAATGGGCCAGGGTGAAGGTGGATCTTTCTATGAAGAAGGTGACCCCCTATTTTAAGATGCTGTCAACTGATAATTGCTCTGCAAAATGGCCAGAAGAGGAAGGCAGTAGACAAAGGATTGAATATGTTATCTTTATCCCCTACTACCCTGTGACTGAAATCGTATAAACGAGGAATAGTAAGTTACAAAATTGTGGTTGATGATACAGAAGTGCTTACAGAACAGTCACTCCAAAGAGCCTTTCACTCCACTTATCAAAGTAATTTTGTCCTCAGTTTAATGGCAGGTAAAACAATATTAAACAAAGCAGCCTCTGCTATATCTTAAGCCCTTTAGTTAGTGTTCATAGTAGTAAATGCTCTAGTAAAGGGACAGCATCCATTCAATCCCAAGTTTTCAATCACTTTGATTCTTTTTTTGAGACAGGGTCTGGCTGTGTTACCCAGGCTGAAGTGCATTGGTGTGATCTCAGCTCACTGCAGCCTCCACCTCCTGGGTTCAAGTGATTCTCATGCCTCAGCTGCCTGAGTAGCTGGGACTCCAGGCACATGCCAGCACATCTGGCTAATTTTTGTGTTTTTTATAGAGACAAGGTTTCACCATTTTGGCCAGACTGGTCTCGAACTCCTGACCTCAAGTGATCTGCTTGCCTTGGCCTCCCAAAGTGCTGGGACTACAGGCATGAACCACCACGTCCGGCCCACTTTGGTTCCTAAAGTTTTCTTTCAGGTAAAGTTTTTAATGCATAGTTTCTGCCTAAAGGTTTTGTTTGTGTGGACTGATTATCGGATATGAGAGGAAGGGACTGCCAAAAGGGTCCCTAAGGTTGTGCTTAGAAAGAGAGAGCTGCTGCAAGGAGAGGCTATGTCACTATCTGTGAAGTAATCTGTGAATACGGGACAATGACAACTGACACTGATGCAGAACTCACTGCATGTCTCAAACTGGGCTAAGTACTTTATATCCATTGATACATTTAATGCCTCAACAACTATGAGGTAGGTGTTATTACTTCTGATGCTAATATTAAAGAACAAGAATTAAGTAACTTGTCCAAAATCTCACAGCTAGTAAATGGCAGAACTGGGACCTGAACTCAAAACTCTGTAACTCCAAAACCTAGAGATTTGTCGTTAAATGCACTTGACATTTAGAGGTGGGAACAAATCCAAGAAGCAGTCATCGGTGTCATTTACACTGATCCCTTTTTTCGGACAGGAAACTGGGGGTTCAGAGTAGTTGATTGGAATCTTCTGTTAGAATTTTGAGTGTCTGAAACCTGCTACCCTGGCCCAGCCCAACCAAACCAGGTGATACGGATCCTTCAGAATTCTGCTAGGCATGTTCTGGCTGGAGGAAGAGATTATCTTTTTGCTCACGGACTTTTTCCTTGCTTAATCCTATTTATACCTCTTTCACTAGCATTGTAGACAAATCATTAAAACAAGAAAGTCACATTTCCTTAGAATGGGCTAGTACATTTAAATTTAGACTGATGTTGCACAATCCTATGAGTATACTAAAAAAAAAAAATTCAATTGCTTAAATATACAAATATGTACATGTATTACTTAACATTGTATGGTATATGAATTACATCTCAATAAAGATGCTTTATTTTATTTTATTTTTTCTGTGTGACAGACTTTATCTTTTTCTTAAGGCTAGTCAAGTGAAGCAGTGGGAGTGGAGAAGGAACAAAGAAATCTGTAACTGGTTGTGATCAATTAGTTGTAAACACCACTGCACTCGGACCAGCCAATAAAGCTGCTTTGAAAAAAAAACCCGAGAGTATGACTTAAAACACACATTTCCATTGTTTTTGAGCGGTTTCCAATGAGCTCCTTGCACATCAGGTGCCTGCGGTGGCCTCCCGGCCCATTCATTTCTTACTCAGTCCACATTCACAGAGTCCACCGTTGGGCCAGGCACAGGGATAGCAGGGGCAGGACCCAGCTCCCAGAGGATGAAAGAGAGGTAAAGAGGAATGAATGCTTGCACCTGAAGTAGTAGATTTTTTGGGTTGAGGCTTCGAGTGACTACGCTGCAAATTCGAGTACTGAAAAAGTTGATGTGATTTCAGTATTTAGAAAACGCAGTGTTTTTGTTTCTTTCAATAAGTTACAGAGTCACAGATCCAGGCTCGAAGCTTCAATTTCAGTAACCGTTTACCCCTTTCAAGTGAGTTTTTGCATACCAAGAGATAAATGAAACAGAATTACAAAATTAAGTTAATGCTGAAAAAAAAGGACCTTTATTAACATTAGCGTCGGCTCACAGTATCTATTTTAACTCTAAGCTATGCTCCCGGCTTGAAGCCCGCAACGGCGCTCCGCTCGGCCGAGCCAGGGTAACGCGTGGAGGAGGTGGGTTCGCACGTCCTCTCTCCACTTCTTTCGGCTTTGGGCCTTTCGCAGGTCCAGGCGAGCTGGAAGCGCCTTTCCCGAGCCCGGGCGGGGAAGGGGCCGAGCGGTGCGGAAGGACTTTCTGCGGCCAAGGGCGGCTGCCTTCTCCGCAGAGACTACAATTCGGACCCGGATTGGACTCAGCGTTTGTGGTTCGCGAGGCGGAACACAGGGCACGCTCCGGGCCCTTGCCCGGCAGAGCGCGGGCGGAGGGCGGACCGGGTCCGGGTGAGCGGGTCACGTGCGGCCAGGAGCGGCGCCGCGGGCCGGGAGTGTGCAGGAATGTAGCAACTTGCAGCGAAAAGTTTTCCTGCGCGGCCGACTGGGCCGCGGTGCGGGCGGGCGCGCAGAGGAAGGAAGAGCCGGGAGGCGGGGCCGCGGCGGCGCGGGCGGGCGCTTCTCCCAACTTTAGTTTTGGCGTCTGAGGCGAGTTTCTGTCTCAGTCGGGCGCAGCCGTCGCCAGGGAAAAGAAAGGGAGGAAGGAAGGAACAAGAAAAGGAAATAAAAGAGAAAGGGGGAGGAGGGGTAAGGCAACCAGCCGTCCGGCCTCCGTCAAGGGAGTTGGAGGGAAAAAGTTCTCAGGCGCCGCAGGTCCGAGTCCCTCGCAGCCCCTCCCGAGGCGCAGTCGCCAGACCAGTGGAGCCGGGGCGCAGGGCGGGGGCGGAGGCGCCGGGGCGGGGGATGCGGGGCCGCCGCGCAGCCCCCCGGCCCTGAGAGCGAGGAGAACGCCGCTCCCGCCGTCGAGCCCGCAGCCCTCGCCGTTTCTCCGCCTCGGCCCGTGGAGCCGGGGCGTCCGGGCGGAGCCCTCGCTCGCCTGGTCAGGGGGTGCGCGTCGGGGGAGGCAGAAGCCATGGATCCCGGGCAGCAGCCGCCGCCTCAAGCGGCTCCCCAGGGCCAAGGGCAGCCGCCTGCGCAGCCTCCTCAAGGGCAGGGCCCGGCGTCCGCACCCGGGCAGCCGGCACCCGCGGCAACCCAGGCGGCGCCACAGGCACCCCCCGCCGGGCATCAGATCGTGCACGTCCGCGGGGACTCAGAGACAGACCTGGAGGCGCTCTTCAACGCCGTCATGAACCCCAAGACGGCCAACGTGCCCCAGACCGTGCCCATGAGGCTCCGGAAGCTGCCCGACTCCTTCTTCAAGCCGCCCGAGCCCAAATCCCACTCCCGACAGGTAACCTCGCCGCCCCTCTCCCGGCTTCCCCGTGGGGCGGGACCCAGGCCGGGGGGCGCTCGGGAGTCACGGCCGCCAGCTCTGGCCGGGGGGGGGGTTGCGGGAGGTCTGGGGTGGGGGTCTCGCAGCGAAGTGGAGGAACTGGAGGCGTCCCCTCGGCCGCGGTAACCGGCTCCCTACTCCTCCCAGAGTCCGGGGCTGAGATTTGTTTTTTCCTTTGAGTTTTTCCTCTGCGGTTGTAGCCCCGGGGGGCGTGCTTTCCCTCCTTCCTTTCTTTCTTCCCGGGGTTCCCGGGAGGTTGGCGGGAGTGGGGCGGGTGTGTGGGGAGGAAGGAAGGGGGTGGGGAGAGCCGGGCCTGGGCCGCGGTGGGCTTGCACAATGCGCGCGCCTCCGCGCGCTCCACAACTTCGCTCCCGCCGGGGCCGGGCCGGGAAAGGGGGAGGGGGGCCTCTGGCATTTGTGTGTGGGTGAGTTGCCAGCGGCGGCCGAGTTTCTGAAGTTGAGCCCTGGGCCCCTTTCCTTTGGGGCCTCTCGGTCCACTTCAGTCTCCTGGGGAGTCAAATAATTGTTCTCTTGTTTTCCAATGTTGATTAGGGGTGGGGGTTGAACCAGCCCATTTAGTTTTTTGCTCGCTCTTCACCCCCCCCCCCTCCGCTTCCTCTCCCCCTCCGGTAAGCATTTATTTTCCTCGCGGCTCTAGCGTTTTCAGAACACAGGTCTCGGGCTTCCCCTGCCCAGACTTTCCTGGAAGTTGTTTATGGAGTTCTTTCACCCTTGCGCTTCCCTTGTATCTTGGAACTTGGGCCGGCTCGCTCTTATCAAACTTAGTAGGTTGCGTATTGGTTTCCCAATTGTAGACTATTATTTACAGTCGGCTGAAACGCTTTTAAATTAGCCACATCTGTACGTTGCGCAGGAACTGAGTTGAGCTTTACTGTACCGACGTTTTAACACAAGCCTTTGATAATATACTGCGGTTGACCCATAGGCCAAGTCCTGCCTAGTTCAACTGTGATTAAAAGTTAATGTTTGGGAAGCGATGACTAATTCTGGAATCGCCATTGCTTTATGATTCTCATTGCGGATATGAACATGGCTGCTTTTCCACATACACAGCGTTCGATTATTTTGCCAACTTGATTCAGCATAGAAGTGAAACTATTTATAATGAAAGTGTTAACATTCCAATAGGTCCCAGTGGATTTGTTTAGGGTTCTTTTTCTTTCCTTCTTTTTTTTAAAAAAAAAAAAAAAAACTTGCTTCAGGCTAAACTTGAGCATAGGAACTTTGCCCAAAAGTTAATAGGTTTTCCAAATACTGCAATGTAGTTAGCCGACTCTGGCTGTAACTTGAGTGGAAAGAAGAGTTACCGCCCCCACTCCCATTCCCTCTCCTATTTGCAGGCCTGTTATATAGTCTTCTGTCGGAGACCAAGGAGTTTTGGAACTCAGAAAAGCTCACTTAACCTGATGACAAAAACCCGGGTTAAGGAGGAGGAAGGAAAAACAATTTAGCTGCTTGCCTAAACACTTCAATTTGTCAGAAGTAGACTTAGGTGTGCTTTTTTCTCATACCCCAAAGTGGGTTTATGGAATCATTATGGGTAAATGTATGTTGGCATGCACCCTACAGACTAGACAGTGTGTTTTCAAAATATAATACACATAGATTAGATCCCCCATTTTGTGACATCTATCAGCCACAAAGAATCATAACTGGAAAGTGTACTTTTTCTTCTAGTAATTTTTACATGAATTTCTATCCTGGAGTTCTAAAATTCATAGAGTATTATAGTTTTATTTATTTTTAATAAGTTTTTAATTAAGTGTTGTGCATCTGTAAATTTGACTTTTATCTCTGCTAATGATTTCCTAAATCACACTTATTCTGATGGGAAACAAAGGTACATCACTTTAAGGCATGGATATGACTCTAAGTCCTTCCAATTTCCTTAACTTTGTGAATCTAGGAAATTCTTAACTTTTTGATAATCAAACACTAATTCTAATTTTAAAAATTTAAATAAACTATGCAAGATTAGGAATAGTACAAATCTAGGTTGTAAATACTATTGTTCACAAACTGGTGACTAAGTTCTTTTATGTACATCCATTTTTCCATCATGAAAACTATTTTACAAACGAGAAAACAGGCATATGGAAGTTAAGGTATTTGTTCAGTGTCACACTAGCCAACTTGGACTGGAACTCCGATCTTTGGGGTCCTAGTGCAAAATTTTTTCTGCTTGTATAGAGTTGTGGATGTGTGTCAGTTCTTAAGTTATAATTGGACTCATAACATCTTTATCTTCTACATACAACGATACATTTTTTTTTCATCCTGTTCATTGTAGGTGACTTTTAAGAACATTTGGTCAGTTCAGATTTGTCGATTTCATTAAAAACTGTGTAATTTGTTATGATTTCTTTATTGATGGCATTTTATGATGGGAAAAAATGACAATGGTTTGTTTTTTCTTGGGCTTGACCTAGAAAAAAAATTAATTACTTAAAACCTAGTAAAACATGCATATTATTTGTGTTGTGTTTATACTTAGAATATTTTAGGACTTGGAAAAGCACCCATACTGCATTGACCTTTTAAAAATTAGGCTTTAAAATTCACTATTATTTTTGGAATGTTTTATTCATTTCAGTACTAGTTGTCCTTACATGTCTAGTGTATAGTAGGTGGAAATTCATTAGATGGACTACTCATCAATAAAATTACAAATATTTATAAAGTTTATATTAAAATTATATATTGAGTATCCATTTGAAAACCTGTGCTCTCTGGTGTCAAATATTAAATGTTGAAATTATCCTTTGGTTCTTAGACATTTGGCTGCAATTAAGCACTGACTGGGAAATTTAAATTTTAAGCACTGACTGGAAAAAACTCTCAAAAAACTTTTTTTTTTTTTTTAATTTTTCATGTTAATATTCTTAATAGGCCAGTACTGATGCAGGCACTGCAGGAGCCCTGACTCCACAGCATGTTCGAGCTCATTCCTCTCCAGCTTCTCTGCAGTTGGGAGCTGTTTCTCCTGGGACACTGACCCCCACTGGAGTAGTGTCTGGCCCAGCAGCTACACCCACAGCGCAGCATCTTCGACAGTCTTCTTTTGAGATACCTGATGATGTACCTCTGCCAGCAGGTTGGGAGATGGCGAAGACATCTTCTGGTCAAAGATACTTCTTAAAGTAAGTGAAAATAATGGTGGGAGACAATTATCTAAGAAAAATATGTATTGGAAAATATAGTAAAGCAGTGTCAAGATATAGAATATTATTTGTTTTTATGTTTTACTTAATATTTATGTTAAGCTCTGTAGCTCTGTTATATCTTCCATATATGTTTTTTAGTTTGGTATGACCTAAATACGTTTGTTAGCATGGTTAATATTTTGAAAGCTTTATTGAGTCTTGGTTCTGAGCCTGTCTATAATCTTTTCTTTTGTGGAAGTTTGGTTTTTCTCATTTTGAGCTTGTGCCAAACTCCTGTTAATTAGCCTAGCACAAAATAGAAACAATACCATGAACGTTTTCAAATTCTGGGAATTACAGGACTAACAGCACCTTATGGAATATGTGTGGTGCTACTTGTATCTTTTTAAATAAATATTTTATTGGTAGAAAACTACAAAATAAGTAGGGCTCTTTGGGGAGTCTAATTTTTACAGTTTTTTAAATTGCGAAATGATAAGCACTTCAACTGAAGCTTGATGTAACTTACCAATTTTTCCCCCAAAAATGTAACGGGAAATACAGATTTTTAGGTTTTATATGTAGTCGCTCAGTGGCAAACTTCTTTCAAGCTAGTAGATCTTCAAAACAGAAACTCCGCTCTCTGGGAAAACAGAAACATGACCATTGGGTTGTTTATTTTTTATCAGTCTTTTTGTCTTTAAAAAAAATGGCAAAATTGCACTAGGTTGAAAAGACCAAAATAGAATTTTCTCTCCTCTAATTCTGAAATTACAGGTAGGACCTCAACTTTTTTCTGGCTTGTTTGGATCAAGTATATACAAAATGTTGATTAAAACTATTATAGATGGAAATTGATGTCTTTAAAAATTCTCATTTAATAGTGTTTAATTAGGTTGAGATAAAGTGAAAAACAGTGTAAGTTTTGGTTCAGATCTGTCTTGATAGTCTTCTCCTAAGGCAAATGTAACATTTATTTATTATAACAGATAATATCATTAATGGTGTTTTGTTATGTGAATCCTAATATGTGTTTTATAGTGATTGTCTTCCAGGGTGGGTTGCTACTTTGTAATGTAAGATAGAAAGTTTTGTGACAAACTTACAGAAGAGCAGAGGGAAAGGTTTGATCATGAAAAAATTCCTACAGTTTTTTGCCCCCTTTCCTGCAACTTTTTCTTTTCCTTTTTTTAAAATTCATTTTCTGGTGTCCTAGTATCCATTTCAAAGGATCAAATTTCAACCAGAACAGTAAAGGGCCTGAGAATGGAAAGTACACACAAGTCTGGCAAACTCATCTGCATGAGCAAGATCATTTGTTCTCAAGCAGACATCCAAAGTAAATGATTGAAAGAGCTGCTAGCTGTGAAGGATGTGTCTTGAAGGGGAAGGGAGTGGAAACAAACCAGGTTGTTAGGAAGAAAAAGAAAGGCTGCACTTTTTTGAACCTCTCCCTGCTGGGTCACATGCTGACCTGGGGAGATTTTTTTAAACAGCTTAATAGCTGCTTGCCTTCGTTCTTTGGTTGATGCTGTGGCTAAAAGTATAAGTTTAAAAAGCAACATTTATGCTCTTCTTAGCTCTTTATATCTTGTAATAATTGCTTGTAGGTGATACCTGCCTACAATTTCCTTATTTTGAATGAATGATCTTTTTTTGAGCTGAAATAAATATTGTAGATACAGTTGGGCTTCCGTATCTGTAGGTTCAACTTTCATGGATTCAACCAACCTCTGATTGAAAATATTCAGACAAAAATTACATTTGTACTGAATAATGTACAAACTTTTTTCCTTGTCATTATTTCCTAAATAATGTAACAACTATTTACATAGCATTTACATTGTATTAAGCATTATATGGAATCTAGAAGTGATATAATGTATATGGGAGAATATGTGTAGGTTATATGCAAATATTTTACCAGTTTATATGAAAGACCAGAGGATCTGTGGATTTTAGTACATGTAGGAGGTCCTGGAACCAATCCTCCATAGATGTTGAGGAATGACTATTCATTTTTCAAAGTTTCCATTGATTCTTCCTTTGCGGTACAAAGGTATTGATAAATAGATGGATTAGTGAAGGGTATATGCCCTCTGCCCCCAGTCACCTCATTCACCTCTATCACCTATGGGCCTGTAAGGAAGATAAACCAGGCCAAAATAAGTAAATTTGAAATTACGTCGTATGAGAAAAGGTTGCAAGGATAGAGAGATACTTACCTGGAAAAGAAAAAACTGTGAGGAGAAGAGATAAGACATGATGATTCTTTCAGCGTTTACGGGGAACTTTCATATGGAAGTAAGATTAGTCCTAGGAATTTTCTCATATAAAACTTTTAAGAAGTAGAAGAGTTTTCTTGGACAGGTAAATCTTGCTCAATAAATGCAGGTAAAATCATGGTTAGTTGGTATCTGTCAGGGATTCTATGGGAGGCCCATAAACATTGGATGGGGAAGATGAATGCTGTGGGCTTATAAACTTTTACATTGTAAAGAGTATCCGCTCTACGAACAAAATGCAATTTGGAAAAATATTATGAAATAAGATTATTTCACCTTCTTCCGTTAGCTACTTCCATGATTTTACGGGCTGTACAGTTGTTATAACTTCTTTTTGTGTACTGAACAGATAAATGAGATTAATACCCTAACCATGAGTCAAAGATGATGATAAACTAACCTTTTGGTGCCAACTTTCTATTGTCAAAGTTCATTTTTATCCTACTTTTGATGTTTTAAAATAGGACTGTCTTTGGAATCTATATACTTTTATATCTAAAGAAGAGTGTTGTCAACCTGATGTAGGATAAGATTCAAATTAGTTGCATATTTTATACTTATTTCCACAGGGAAACATTTTATTTAAATGCGTCGTTTTAGATATTTGTTGGAACTGACTTTTAAGTTACAAAGTCTATAACTTATTGAAATTTATATTTGGCATGAAGAACTCTGACCATAAATGACCCAAACAGGCAAGATGATGTAATTTGAGAAAAAACTTAAAAATGTTGACTTCAGAAACAGCCAGTTGTTGCCTTGTGACCATAGATGATTGAGTTTTTGAAGTCAGTTGGCCTATCCTCTAGTTTCCAGGCAGCATGATTATTGAAAGATTATAAGCAGCCAATCATTGGTCGTTTTAAAGCCCTTCTTAGGTCAGTGACATCTTCTGGAGAAGACTTGTACCTTATTTTGGCAAGTGATATGATGGAAGTATGGTGCTAGCTACATTTATCAATGGCATATTTTCAAGCTCCGGGACAAATGTGAAGTATGTAAACAAGGCTTAGCCATATAATACTCTGTGTTTACTGTTCAAAACTAATTTCTTTACCATTGCATTGAGCTTTCATTTCAAAGGAATTCATTCTCTTTATGACTCTGAGAGTTATTACCTTCTTCAGCTGTCTTATGGTTTTCCTACAGGAAATAGTTCTTCAAGTAGTTGGTCAACAACTTCCTATTTCTTTATAAGCTGCTGAATAACTTCCTGAATTAGTATTCTATAATGTCTCTGGTTTCAAGGAGTGTTTTTACTTGCAAGTTTATTCTGTTGACTCTGATACCTTGTAACTGTTAATAATGTTCAAAGACGTGTTTTCTTGTGTATAATGTACCATGTAGTACCTTATAATTTGATTTAAGGGATCTGGATTAATGATTTTCAAAGTTTTTACATTTGCATTGTTTTAATAATGTTCAAATAATTTTTAAAGGATAGTTTTGTTTCAATTTCCATTGTTTATCATTTTCTGAATAACTGGCCACAGTGTTTTTAGTCTGTGAAGATTAAAGGTTTTTGTGGCTGTGATTTCATTAAGTTATATTTGAGTATCTTGGTATACAATTTTAAAAGGATTTTTTTTCAGAAGTTTTTGATATTGTGTGGCATAAAACTTATCCGTATTCCAACATTAATTTGCCTTATAGATGTAATTGATTGCTATACATAGGCTGATTATTTTTCTTTTTCTTTCTTCTTCTTCTTTTTTTTTTTTTTGAGACACAGAGCCTTGCTCTGTTGCCCAGGCCGGAGTGCAGTGGTGGGATCTCGACTCATTGCAATCTCTGTCTCTTGGGTTCATGGGATTTTCCTGCCTTGTCTCTACTAAAAATAAAAAATTTAGCCAGGTGTGGTGGCACACGGCTGTAGTCCCAGCTACTCAGGAGGCTGAGACAGGGGTTGCGGTGAGTCGAGATCCTGACGCTGCACACCAGCCTGGGTGACAGAGCCAGACTCTGTCTCAAAAAAAAAAAAAAAAAGACTGAACATAATGCAGTGTATGTTGTTACTATAATAAAGATTAGATATTTTAAAAAGGAAGTTTCATAAAGAATAAGGTTCTGCTGTTTTTTTCTGTAGCAAGTATAACCTAAATGGTTTCCCTTTAAAAATGAAAAGCTTGTAATTTTGCCATTAAATGTTAAGTTGCACACGTGCACATGTATACACAAAACAAAAAACAGTTCAAATTGCAATCACAAAGTATTTCCCCATTTGAGAGAAAGCCAGTCTCTGCCTGTTTGTCTTGCTGTTGAGGCTGAGTGGAGAGAGAAGATGAAAGTACGCCCTCAGCCCTGGGGGGTGGGGCAGAGCTTACTTCTGCTCGGTGGGTGGGCATCCCAGGGAAGAATGGCACTCACAGTAATTTGGGGAGAAAACCCTGGAGGAACTGTATTCATCAGTGGCAGAAGAAAAACAGTTGGATGATAGTAGGTGTGACAGAGTAAATAGAACATAGAGATTAACATGTTCCTTGGGAAAAATAATAGAATATTTTTAGTGTGACCTAAGAAAGAAGTTCACTAGAACTGTAGAGCCTATGTATAGCAATCAATTGCATCTAACTTCTAGTGAACTACTTTCTAGAACTAAGAAATATCTGGACAAGTTTAAATGTAGCAGACTTAGTTGTTGACTGCAAGGTGGTAGACTAATTTTCTTTTTAAAATCACCTTTAAAAAATAACCTTTCCTAAAGTTCTATGTTAGCCATTTAAAAAAACCAAAACATCTTGTTAGCATTTGAGTAGTTGAAACTTGGGGGAAAAAAAAAAAAAAAAAAAACCCAGGTTTTCACAACCCTAAGATCAGTCCTCTTTAGTGGTGTAGAGAATATTTTACTTTGCAATTAGGAAAATAATGTGAATTCACAGTTTAAAATACTCATGCTCTCACAACTCTGCATTGCCTTGTACTTTAAGACTTTGAGGAGAGGTAAACTGTAAACATTTTTGTTGCCAAAACATATTGAAATTTAGGCTTGGGACAAAGCAAAGTGAAGTCATTTTAAAAAATCAGTTGCTAAGATTTAAGATTATTCAAACTTAATTTGCTACCCTCTGTGATAGCATAATTTAACCATTAATCGTGGCTTGAAAGTTTTTAATAATAGCTAAGTAGCATTGTATAAAGGGAGGTCTTAAAGAGCTGTGTGGTTCTATAACTGTGGTTACTAAGTGATGCGCTTCTTACAAAAAGGGCTTCTGATTCTAGGATTAATCAGAACTTCAAGCCATGAAAGGGACATTGCTGTTTCTATGAAGAAGAATTGCTTCATGGTTCTGGTTGCTCAAGTGCTGTAGCACCAAGTTTCCTGGAAACAAGTACTGCCACCGTGGAAGCACTTTTATTTACGTAGGGCTTGACCCCTTCTAAATGCAAACAAAGAAGTTCGGTTTAAATCACAGTAGTCCTCCCCAACCCCCTTAATATTCTAGACAAGGAAAGTGGTCAGTATTTAATCCTCATTTTGCTCCTAGCATGTGAAGAATCATAATTTTTAACACAGCAAGTGACAGTCTGTTGTTTCTTTGAATGATGTTGCAAATTAATAGAATAATGCAAATGACAGTATCTATTATTTGGGTTTTCTTCCATCACTTATTTCCAATGCTTTATTTGTGGTTAGTGCCATTACTTCATTTGCTGTCACTTTGTGTCTCTGTCTCTTTATGGGATGTTAGTCACTTGACTGTGATATTCTTCAGCAGGATTCTCAATTGGGGATGGGTGAGGGGACATTTTATTAAAAGCTCCTTCCTTTCTCTTCTTGTAATTGCTTACCTAATCTAAAGGGAGGAGAATTTTTTTTTGTGTTTAAAGTAAGGTTTTTATTTGGCCAGTTAAGTATGTTCAGAGAGTTGATACTTGCATGAAAATTGCTGCAGGTTTGATTTGGGATTTGGAGTAAAGGTAGTGTTTGTTAAAATGCTACTATATGCTTTGACAAAATTGATTGTAGTATAGAAAGTTGCTTGAAATTCAACTTCTCTTATATCCTGAAGTGACTACTATGGAGCAGGCTTTTGGGATAAAAAGCACACCCTACCACCTAGGAGGTGAAGCAAGATGGGGATTTTTTTTTTTTTTTCCTGTATAAGGCATGGATGTGGGGGTTCTTTTGTTTTATATTTATAAGACAGTCCTCCCTCTTATTCCTTCATGGACAGTAGCCCCTCCCCACCATCCATGGTTTTACTTTCCAAAGTTTCAGTTACTTCCCATCAGCTGTGGCATAAAAATATTAAAATGGAGAATTCCAGAAATAATTCATGACCAGGCGTGTTACCTTCATTTGTAATTCCAGCACTTTGAGAGGCTGAGGGTGGGAATATCACTTGAGCCCAGGAGTTGAAGACTACCAGCCTGACGAACATAGCAAGATCTCCTGTCTACTAAAAATACAAAAAATTAGCCAAGCATGGTGACACCTGCCTGTAGCCCCAGCTACTTGGGAAGCTAAAGTGGGAGAATCACCTGAGCCAAGGAAATTGAGGCTGCAGTGATTGTGCCACTGAAGTCCATCCCAGCCTGGGCTTCAGGAGTGAGACCTTCTCTCAAAAAAAACCAAAAATGAAAAACCAGCTCATAAGTTTTAAATTGCAGTGTTCTGAGTAGCGTGATGCAATCCTGCAATCTTGTGCTGTTCAATCTGGCATGTGAATACTCTCTTTGGCCATTGCATCCACACTGTTTACACTACCCCCCACCCCACCAATCCATCAGTCAGTTAGTAGCCACCTCAGTTGTCAGATCCCAAGACTGTAGTATATATAGGATATAGGGTTCGGTACTACCCACTGTTTAAAGCATCCACTATGGGGCTCACTGCTGCCTCTGATTTTATGCATTTATTTTATTATTTTTTTGAGACAGACTCTAGCTCTGTCGCCCGGGTGGGAGTACAGTGGCGTGATCTCGGCTCACTGCAGCCTCTGTCTCCTGGGTTCAAGAGATGCTCCCGCCTCAGCCTCGTGAGTAGCTGAGATTACAGGTGTGTGCTACCATGCCTGGCTAATTTTTGTATTTTTAGTAGAAACGGGGGTTTCACCATGTTCGTCAGGCTGGTCTCAAACTCCTGACCTCGTGAACTGTCCGCCTTGGTCTCCCAAAGTGCTGGGATTATAGGTGTGAGCCACCTCGTCTGGCCGGTATGTGATTTTTTTGTGTTTGTTTGGCTTATTTTGAGACAGAGTCTCACTCTGTCACCCAGATGTAGAGTGCAGTGGCACGATCACTGCTTATAGCAGATTCTACCTCCCAGGCTTGTGTGATCTTCTACCTCGCCTCCTGAGTACCTGGGACTATAGGCATCCACCAACATGCCTGGCTAATTTTTAAATTTTCTGTAGAGACGAGGTTTCACCATGTTGCCCAGATTGTTCTCAAACTCCTGGACTCAGGTGATCCTTAGGTGTGAACCCCTGCACCTGGCCAGGCATATGTTTTTTATTATAAAACTAACATTTATTAGAGAAAATTAGAAAATTCAGGAAAAGAGAAAGGGGCCTGGTGTAGTGGCTCATGCCTGTAATCCTAGCCTTTTGGGAGGCTGAGGCGGGCAGATAACTGGAGGCCAGGAGTTAAAGACCAGCCTGGCCAACACAGTAAAAACCCGCCTCTGCTAAAAATAGAATAATAGCCGGGCACGGTGGCTCATGCCTGTAATCCCAGCACTTTGGGAGGCCGAGGCGGGTGGATCACGAGGTCAAGAGATCGAGACCATCCTGGTCAACATGGTGAAACCCCGTCTCTACTAAAAATACAAAAACATTAGCTGGGCATGGTGGTGCGTGCCTGTAATCCCAGCTACTCAGGAGGCTGAGACAGGAGAATTGCCTGAACCCAGGAGGCAGAGGTTGCGGTGAGCCAAGATCGCGCCATTGCACTCCAGCCTGGGTAACGAGTGAAACTCCGTCTCAAAAAAAAAAAAAAAAAAAAAAAAAGAATAATAAAAATTATTAAAATATTATAAAAGTTTTATTAACTAATAAAAAAATAGCTGGGCATGGTAGTACATGCTTGTAATCCCAGCTACTCGGGAGACTGAGGCATAAGAATCATTTGAACCCGGGAGGCAGAGGTTGTGGTGACCCAGAATCACACCACTACACTCCAGCCTGGGTGACAGAGCCAGACTGTCTCAAAAAAGAGAAAGGGAAGGAAGCGCAGGATTCTACCAATGAGGGGTGTTCAGAGAACCTTGTTTTCATATCCTGTGTATAAACATATATTTTGAAATTTAATTTTTAGGGAAATAACCTGTACATTGATTTGAAAATCCTTTAATATTATAAGGTATATAAAGAAAAAGAGCAGTGACCCTCTTTTCTTAATCTCTGACTTGCATTCTTCAGAGGTAGGCACTTTCCACTTCTTTTAGGTCTTTTTTTCCCCGGTACTTTAAAAATTCCATATTTGTAAAATATGTTATATTGCTATTGAATCTTCATCACCCCTCAAAATCCTTCTTTTCTGAATCCTCCCATTATAATTACTGTAATTATTTTGTTAAATATTTTTACATTATGACAATTCATGTTATGTCTGCAGCTGAGTCATATAATGTACTATGATTTTCTGGAAACTTCTATATTTCCTTGACAGGCCAATTGTTAACTGAGTGATTTCTTGTTTTCATTTCTGTTGCTTTCTGCCCACCTTGGAGGGGTTCTCAGAGTTCTTTGTCTTCCTGCTCTGTGCTTCTTGATCTGTGCTAAACTTTTTGCTTCAGAGTTGTCACGTTAGGATGTTCCTTGGCTTTCATCCTACGGAGTCCTGGACCACTCTTCTGGGTTGGATACCCTATTTTTTCTCTTTCTTTATTTGCTCTTTTTTGAGTTTGTTCATCCTTTAGAAATTTGCAGAGGAAAGGGGTACATGGGAGATAGCTGTGTTAAGATCTCTTGTGTCTGAAATGATCTTTCTCTGTTAACATTTAGTGGGCATTTGGTTGTGGCATTTACAGTTATTTTCTCTCGAAATTTTGAAGGCGTTACTCCATTTTCTTCTAGCTTCCAGTTTGCTAATTGAGTATTTGCTTCCCTTGGGGATTTTAATATTTTGTTCTTTATATTGGGGGTCTGAAATTTCATAATAGTCTTTGATATGATCTTTTAAAATTCATTGTAAACAATGCCTGGTCATGTGTCATCAGTTCTTGTAAAGACACTGAGTTTTTACTTTGGATCATGCCCCTTAAGATTTTGCAGTGCAGTTGCCCTAAAGTACAATTTCCAGGACTGTCTTTCAGTTCTGGAATCTTTAAGTCCTGGAAAACATTTATTTTATTAGTTCCTGGGTAATTTCTTCCAGCCTATTTTATCTGTTCTCTATTTCTGGAATTCTTGCTAGTCAGATTAACTTTTTTTTAAGAGATGTGGTTTCACCATGTTGGCCAGACTAGTCTTGAACTCCTGACCTCAGGTGATCCGCCCGCCTCGGCCTCCCAAAGTGCTGGGATTATAGGCGTGAGCCACCATACCCGGCCCAGACTAACTCTTTAATTTTCTTATTTTATCTCACTATTTTCTTTCACTTAGCATTTTGTTATGTTTTCTGGGAGATTCCTTCAACTTTAGTTTTTAAATTTTCAGTTGATTTTGTTTTGTTTCTGAGATGAGGGGGGTCTCACTCTGCTGCCCTGGATGGAGTGCAGTGGCACGACCTGAGCTTACTGCAACCTCTGCCCCCCTGTGCTCAAGTGATCCTCCCTCCACAGTTTCCTAAGTAGCTGGGACCACAGATGCTCATCACCATGCCTGGCTACAGTTTTGTATTTTTGGTAGAAGTGGGGTTTCACCATGTTTCCCGTGGCTGGTCTCGAACTCCTGAGCTCAAGTGATCTGTCTGCGTCCGCCTTCAAAAGTGCTGGGATTACAGGGATGAGCCACCGTGCCTAGCCAGATTTTTTGGGTTTTTTTTTTGAGACATGGTCTTCCTCTGTTGCCCAGGCTGGAGTGCAGTGGCACGCTCAGGGCTCACTGCAGCCTCGACTTTCCAAGCTCAGGTGTTACTCCTGCTTCAGCCTCCCAAGTAGCTGGAACTGGCTGATTTTTGTGTGTATGTTTTGTAGAGACAGGGTTTCACCATTTTGCCCAGGCTGACCTCAAATGCCTGGGCTCAAGTGATCCACCCACCTTGGCCTCTTAAAGTGCTGGGGTTACAGTTGTGAGCCAATGTGCTTGGCCTGATTTTCTTTTGTCCCCAGAAAACTCTTTTTTTTTTTTATTTTTTTTTTTTTTTTTTTGAGACAGAGTCTTGCACTGTCGCCCAGGCTGAAGTGCAATGGCACAATCTCGGCTCACTGCAGCTTTCGTCTCCTGGGTTGAAGGGATTCTCCTGCCTCAGCCTCCTGAGTAGCTGGGATTACAGGCACCTGCCACCATGCCCCGCTAATTTTTAAAATATTTTTAGTAGAGATGGGGTTTCACCTTGCTAGCCAGGCTGGTCTTGAACTCCTGACCTCAGGTGATCTGCCTGACTCAACTCCCCAAAGTGATGGGATTACAGGTATGAGCCACTGTACTGGCTTATCATTCTTAATTTCCAGGGAGTCTTTTCTGAGCTCGTTGTTTGTTATTTTTAATAACATGCTGCTCTTATTTAATGGTTGTAGTAATATAATACCTCCCTTAGGATATTATACTGAGTGTTTCTTTTTATATATATATATTTTTTGAGACAGAGTTACACTCTTGTTACCCAGGCTGGAGTGCAATGGCGCGATCTCGGCTCACCGCAACCTCTGCCTCCTGGGTTCAGGCAGTTCTCCTGCCTCAACCTCCTGAGTAGCTGGGATTACAGGCACGCGCCACCATGCCCGGCTGATGTTTTGTATTTTTAGTAGAGATGGGATTTCACCATGTTGACCCAGGATGGTCTCATCTCTTGACCTCGTGATCCACCCGCCTCGGCCTCCCAAAGTGCTGGGATTACAGGCTTGAGCCACCGCGCCCGGCTTATATTTTATGCTGATGCCTTCATTGTCTTGGTGGGCTTCACTGGGGAGTAATACAACAGGGACCAAGCCCTGAAGGAGCCCCTGAATGCCAGTATCTTGGTAATTTCTTCTTTTAGTGGCCACTATCTGTTGCTAAAAGTGTGCCAGTCTGGAGAGCACCAGTGGTGATGGGTGTTAGGACCGAATACCAGTGTTCTTCGGCTTGACAATGTGGGGTCTCATCCCTGTTCTTGGCTATGTCATGTGTTTGAATAATCCATTTCCTCCTTGGGCTGAGCAGAGAGGCATGCAGTAGGTTTTTAAAAAGTTGTATGTAAGCTGAATTTTTGTGAATCCAGTTTATAATTATAGGTTGACTATAGAAAGTTGCCAATTTTCTAAGCCCAAAACAGTGACTATTAGCAATTTTTTTTTTTTTTTTTTTTTAAGACAGGGTTTCATCATGTTGGCCAGGCTAGTCTTGAACTGACCTCAGGTGATCCGCCTGCCTAGGCCTCCCAAAGTGCTGAGATTACAGGCGTGAGCCACCACGCCCAGCCATATTAGCAAATTTTTATGATTTGGTTTAAACATTACAAATTCACTTTCTACTGAATCCTCGATATGGTTTGGCTGTATCCCTACTGAAATCCAAACTTGAATTATATCTCTCTGAGTTTCCACATGTTGTGGAAGGGACCCAGGAAGAGGTAATTGAATCATGGGGGCCAGTCTTTCCTGTGTTATTTTCATGATTGTGAATAAGCCTCATGGGATCTGATGGGCTTATCAGGGGTTTCCGCCTTTGCTTCCTCCTCATTTCTCTCCTGCTGCTGCCATGTAAGAAGTTCCTTTCACCTCCCAGCCATATGGAACTCTAAGTTCTATTAAACCTCTTTTTCTTCCCAGACTTGGATATGTCTTTATCAGCAGCACGGAAACGAACTAATACAATACATTGGTACCAGTAGAGTGGGGCATTGGTGAAAAGATACCCAAAAAATGTGGACGCGACTTTGAAACTGGGTAACAGGCAGAGGCTGGAACAGTCTGGAAGACTAAGAAGAGCACAAGAAAATGTGGTTGGAACTTCTAGAGACTTGTTAAATGGCTTTGACAAAAATGCTGATAGTGATATGAACAATGAGGTCCAGGTTGGGGTGGCCTCAGATGGAGATGAGGAACCTGTTGGGAACTGGAGCAAAGGTGACCCTTGTTACATTTTAGCAAAGAGATTGGCAGCATTTTGCCCCTGCCCTAGAGATTTGTGGAACTTTGAACTTGAGAGAGATGATTTAGGTGTCTGGTGGAAGAAATTTCTAAGCAGCAAAGCATTCAAAACGTGACTTGGGTGCTGTTAAAGACTTTGTTTTATAAAGGAAGCAGAGCATAAAAGTCCTGAAAATTTGCAGCCTGACAGTGCAGTAGAAAAGAAAATTTTGGGGTAAGAAATTCAAGGCAGCTGTAGAAATTTGCATAAGTAGCAAGGAGCCTAATGTAAATTGCCAAGACCATGGGGAAAACATCTCCAGGCCATGTCAGAGACTTCAGGGCAGGCCCTCTCATTATAGGCCCAGAGGCCCAGGAGGAAAAAGTGGTTTTGTGGGCTGGGGTCAGGGTCCCCATGCTTTATGCACCCTAGACAGCCTGTGTCCCAGCGACTCCAGCTGTGGCTAAAAGGGGCTAACATACAACTTGGGCTGTGGCTTCAGGGGGTGGAAGCCCCAATCCTTGGCAGCTTCCACTTGGTGATGAGTGTATAGGTGCACAGAAGTCAAGAATTCAGGTTTGGGAACTTCTGCTTACATTTCAGATGTATGGAAATGCCTGGATGTGCAGGCAAAAGTTTGCCACAGGGGTGGGGCCCTCATGGAGAACCTCTGCTACGGTAGTGCAGAAGGGAAATGTGGGGTTGGAGCCCACCACACAGAGTCCCCACCACACAGATACTGCCTAGTGGAGCTGTGAAAAGAGGGCCACTGTCCTTCATACCCAAAATGGTAGATCCACTGACAGCTTGCACCGTACTCCTAGAAAAGCCACAGACATTGAATGCCGGCCCGTGAAAGTAGCCAGGAGGGAGGCTGTACCCTGCAAAGCCACAGGGGCGGAGCTGCCAGAGACCATGGGAACCCACCTGTTGCATCAGCATGACCTGTATGTAAGACTTTAATGTAAGATTAAAGGAGTGACAGGAGATCATTCTGAAGCTTCAAAATGCGACTGCCCCGCTGTCTTTTAGATTCACATGGGCTGTGTAACCCGTTTGTTTTGGCCAACTTTTTCCATTTGGAATGACTGTATTTACCCAATACCTGTACCACCATTGTATCTTGGAAGTAACTAGCTTGCTTTTGATTTTATAGGCCCATAGGTGGAAGAGACTTGCCTCGTCTCAGATGAGACTTTGTACTGAGTGCACTTTTGGGTTAATGCTGAAATGAGTTAAGACTTTGGGGGATTGTAGGGAAGGCATGATTGGTTTTGAAGTGTGAGGACATGAGATTTGGAGGGGCAGTGGTGGCATGATACGGTTTGGCTGTGTCCTTACTGAAACCTCAACTTGAATATCTCCCATAATTTCCACGTGTTGTGGGAGGGACCCAGGGGTGGTAATTGAATCATGGGGGCCAGTCTTTCTTGTGCTATTCTTGTGATAGTGAATAAGTCTCATGAGATCTGATGGGTTTATCAGGGGTTTCCACTTTTGCTTCCTCCTCATTGTCTCTCTTCTTGCCGCTGTGTAAGAAGTGCCTTTCGCTTCCTGCCATGATTCTGAGGCCTCCCCCCCAGCCATGAGGAACTGTGAGTCCAATTAAACCTCTTTTTCTTCCAGTCTTAGGTATGTCTTTATCAGCATTGTGAAAACGAACTAATACAATTCTTAAGTGCTTTTAACAAGCAAATGCTTACTTCAGTCATATTTGAAGAACATATCAAAGCCTATCATGAAATTTCAGACCCCCAATATAAAGAACAAAATATTAAAATCCCCAAGGGAAGCAAATACTCAGTTGGCAAACTGGAAGCTAGAAGAAAATGGAGTAATGCCTTCAAAATTTCGAGAGAAAATAACCTTAAATGCCACAACCAAATTGCCCACCAAATGTTAACAGAGAAAGATCATTTCAGACACAAGAGATCTCAACACAGCTACCTCCCATATACCCCTTTCCTTTGCAAATTTCTAAAGGATGAACAAACTCAAAAAAAAGCAAATAAAGACTGGGTTTACATTAAAATACATTCACCTGTGCCAGGCACCGTGGCTTACACCTGTAATCCCGGGACTTTGAGAGGCTGAGGTGGGCATATTGAGCTCAGGAGTTTGAGAGCAGCCTGGGCAACATGGTGAAACCCTGACTGTCCAACATACAAAAATTAGCCGGGTGTGATGGCAGGTGCCTGTAATCCCAGTTATTCAGGAGGCTGAGGCATGAGAATTCCTTGAACCCAGGAGGTGGAGGTTGCAGTGAGCCGAGTTGCACCATTGCACTCCAGCCTGGGCAACAGAGTAAGTCTCTGTGTCTCCCCAGCTCCCCCCCCCCCCGCAAAAAAAATACATTCACTCATAGATGATGGCTGAGATGTGTTAGGACCCTTTATTATTTTTTTTATCTCAAATTGAATTTCTCCAGGTCCCCTTTTTCAGTAGCCTTGTCCTTGTTTAGATAAAAAGTGGTTACATAGGAAAATCTGTTGGGTGAAAAGGAAGCAAATCTTTTTTTTTTTTTTTTTTTTTTTTGATATGGAGTCTTGCTCTGTTGCCCAGGCTGGAGTTGTACAGCAGTGCTATCTTGGCTCACTACAACCTGCACCTCCTGGGTTCAAGTGCTTCTCCTGCCTCAGCCTCCTGAGCAGCTGGGATTACAGGCACATGACGCCACACCTGGCTAATTTTTGTATTTTTGTAGAGATGGGTTTTACCATGTTGGCCAGGCTGGTTTTGAACTCCTGACCTTAACTAATCCGACCTTAAGTAATCTACCTGGCTTGGCCTCCCAAAGTGCTGGATTACAGACATGAGCCACTGTGCCTCACCAGAAACCTTTTAAAACTTCATAAAAGCAAAACCGGACCAGAGCACTATATTGCAGTCAGAGAAGAGGGTTTTCTGAGTCATAAAAGGTATTGAAATATTGAGTCGCACAAGGAAGAATAGAACAGAATTGATTCACCTTAGTTCATGTTAAATAAGGAAGTGGGTTAAAATAGCCAAGTGCGAAGGTTAGAAATGAGCTAAATAAATGGAGGTTCCTGAGACCCTGCCTGGAACCAGTTCTTACCAGTGTTAGGGTCACAGTTAAAATTTCCCAGGCTCTCCAGGATAACGATTAATTGATTGACAGCGTCTCACTCCAGTTGCCCAGGGTGGAGTGCAGTAGCGTGATCTTAGCTCACCACAGCCTCAACCCTCTGGGCTTAGGTGATTCTCCACCTCAGCCCCCCAAATAACTGGGACTGCAAGAGTATGCCACCACATCTGGCTAATTTTTGTATTTTTAGTAGAGATGGGTTCTTGCCATGTTGCCCAGGCTGGTCCCAAACTCCTAGACTCAAGCAGTCTGCCCACTTCAGTCTCACAAAATGCTGGGATTACAGGCATGAGCCACCACACCTGGCCTCTCCTGGATAACCTCCTTTTTTTTAAGATTTAAAAAAAACTAGAGTTCAAATACAGGTGTTTCTGTTTTTCCTCTACACATGTTCAGACTGATATAGGTTATGTTTCCAAAATCATGTAGTTTGGATGGGCTCCAAATGATGTAATAGAATCACTTTTAACCCCTCCCAGCTGGAGGGTATACAGGCTTTCCTGTTAGGACTAGTACAGATCTCTTTTTTTTTTTTTTTTTTTTTTTTTGAGACGGAGTCTCACTCTTGTTACCCAGGCTGGAGTGCAATGGCGCGATCTCGGCTCACCGCAACCTCCACCTCCTGGGTTCGGGCAATTCTCCTGCCTCAGCCTCCTGAGTAGCTGGGATTACAGGCACGCACCACCATGCCTAGCTAATTTTTTTGTATTTTTAGTAGAGACAGGGTTTCACCATGTTGACCAGGATGGTCTCGATCTCTTGACCTCGTGATCCACCCGCCTCGGCCTCCCAAAGTGCTGGGATTACAGGCTTGAGCCACCACGCCTGGCAGATCTCTCCTTATGGGTGAGAAAATAGTCACTGTTATTTCACAATGGTATGTAAGTGTAATTGTCCTCTATATTTCAGGATAAACCATGCTCTTTTTGTACCCATCATCTTTGAGTTAGTGCCCATCATACTGCAGATAAGAATTTGCACAGCTCATCAATAAGCCAGTTCTCGGCCAGGCCTGGTGGCTCATGCCTGTAATCCCAGCACTTTGGGAGGCTGAGGCAGGTGGAGTTTGAGACCAGCCTGACCAACATGGTAAAACCTTGTCTCTGCTAAAAATACAAAAATTAGCTAGGTCTGGTGGTGCACGCCTGTTAATCCTAGCTACTCAGGAGGCTAAGGCAGGAAAATCACTTGAACTCTGGAGGCGGAGGTTGCAGTCAGCCAAGATTGTGCCATTGCACTCTAGCCTGGGAGACAGAGCGAAACTCCGTCTCAAAAAAAAAAATAAAAAAACCACAAACCAATATAAGCCAGTTCTCTATCTTTGCTCAAATACTGGGTGGTTTTCTCAAAAAAAAAAGACCCACTTGGTTCTGGATAAAGTGTTGGGTTACTTGCTTTGATGTAGTTATCGTTTCTAAAACTATAACTCAAAAGAGTAGCTAATGCTTAGTCTTTCTTTTTTTTTTTTTTTTTTTGAGACGGAGTTTCACTCATGTTACCCAGGCTGGAGTGCAATGGCGCAATCTCGGCTCACCGCAACCTCCGCCTCCTGGGTTCAAGCAATTCTCCTGCCTCAGCCTCCCGAGTAGCTGGGACTACAGGCATGTGCCACCATGCCCAGCTAATTTTTTTGTATTTTTAGTAGAGATGGGGTTTCACCATGTTGACCAGGATGGTCTAGATCTCCTGACCTCATGATCCACCCGCCTCGGCCTCCCAAAGTGCTGGGATTACAGGCTTGAGCCACCGCGCCCGGCCAATGCTTAGTCTTTAATAGGCCATTGTCACTGTCATTCTAACTGCTATTTCTGTGAAACTATATGTGCTTTTGGTCTCCCTTTTTTTTTTTTTTTTTTTGAGAAGGTGTCTGGAGTGCAGTGGTGCGATCTCGGCTCACTGCAACCTCCGCCTCCTGGGTTCAAGTGAGTCTCCTGCCTCAGCCTCCCGAGTAGATGGGATCACAGATGCGTGCCACCACACCTGGCTAATTTTTGTATTTTTAGTAGAGACAGGGTTTCACCATGTTGGTTGGGCTGGTCTTAAACTCCTGACCTCATGATCTGCCCACCTCAGCCTCCCAAAGTGCTGGGATT
Organism: Sapajus apella; assembly: GCF_009761245.1. Lineage (NCBI taxonomy): Eukaryota > Metazoa > Chordata > Mammalia > Primates > Cebidae > Sapajus > Sapajus apella. Next base: position 164,987 of record NW_022436974.1, on the reverse strand, counting down.
ACAGGCCTGAGCCACCATGCCCAGCTGATGTCTCTTGATCTTATAAACACCTATGTAGCAGGCGTTGTTCTAAGGGTTTACTGGATCCTGCTCTGTAGTTGGGACAAAATTAATAACATGTCAGTCTTCATGAACTGGTTGCAGAGGTTGCATTGAAAACTCCAAACTTCATTGTAAGTCATCTGCCTTGTTTGCCTTTTCTTTGGTAACTGTCTCCTATAATTGAGGCTAACCATGACTTCAATAAAGAGAGATCTTGCCATCTTTGTTCAGCAGTATGTATGTAGCTTTTGATATATTTACTGGCGGATGACATGCCCTAGACTGCTTATTTATTTGTCAGTAGTCTCCCTGATTGATGACTAGTTTCTGCATAATTATGATTGCTGTTTTCACTCTTAAAAGTATCCCACAATGGAAATTACATATGCAAACTAGAGTATTTACTATGTGTATTCTAAAGTTAATTTTGTGAGTTTGAGATTTTTTTTATTATGATTTTTATGCCCTCAATAATTCCTTATTGTATATCACAACATGTTTTGTCTTCTTCGTGTGCGTGTGTGTGTGTGTGTACACTTTAGGTTCTGGGGTATATGTGTAGATCATGTAGGATTGTTACATAGGTACATACCATATATGGCAAGGTAGTTTGCTGCCTCCATCCCCCCCGTCACCTACCTATATCTGGCATTTCTCCCTACCCCGCACTGTCCCTCCCTTAGCCTCCCCCAGCGGACCCTAGCGTGTGATGCTCCCCTCCTTCTGTCCCTATGTTCTCATTGTTCAACTCCCGCCTGTGGGTGAGAACATGCAGTGTTTGATTTTCTGTTTTTGTTAAAAGAGACAGGATTTCACCATGTTGGCCAGGCTGGTCTCGAACTCCTGACACCTCAGGTGATCCGCCCACCTTGGCCTCCCAAAGTGCTAGGATTACAGGTGTGAGCCACCATGCCCAGCCGAGTTTGAGATTATTTTCAAGCTTTAACAGGAACTATTAAAAAAGGGTACTGTTTGTATTCTGGATATAAAACAACTATAGTTCACTTTATGGTGTCATAAATTTTGTTCCATGGACAGTGAATATCTGATTACTTTAGGATTAAATGAGTAAGAAATGAAATTCTGTTGTAAAAGTGATACCAGCCTGGCCAACGTGACAAAACCCTGTCTCTACTAAAAATACGAAAATTAATCGGGCATGGTGGTGTGTACCTGTGGTCCCAGCTACTCGGGAGGCTGAGGCAGGAGAATTGCTTGAGCCCGGGATGCAGAGTTTGCAGTGAGTCAAGATCGCGCCACTGCACTCCAGCCTAGGTGATAGAACGAGACCCTGTCTCAAAAAAAAAAAAATAAATAAATAAATAAATAAAACAAAAAATAAAGTTGCATAGAAAAACAGCTGATGATTGAAGCATCTACTTTGAGAGATTTAAAGAATTGTAAAAATAAGCTTTAGAATTTGAGGAAAAAACAAATGGCCTAGTCCATTTTACGTTATCAAAACCAAATATTTGAGAAATTGTTTATTAATCAACTTTATTCAGATAACTTTTAAATGTTCTAATACTTTGCCTATCACCATTATAATTTAATTTGGAAACTATTAATAATTTGGTTTTAAGCCAGGTGCGGTGGCTTACGCCTGTAATCCCAGCACTCTGGGAGGCCAAGGCGGGTGGATCACGAGTTCATGAGATCGAGACCATCCTGACCAACATGGTGAAACCCCATCTCTACTAAAAATTTAAAAATTAGTTGGGTGTGGTGGCATGCGCCTGTAGTTTCAGCTACTAGGGAGGCTGAGGAAGGAGAATCGCTTCAACCAGGGAGTCAGAGGTTGCAGTGAGCCGAGATTGTGCCACTGCACTTCACCCTGGCAACAGAGCAAGACTCCTGTCTCCCAAAAAAAAAAAAAAAGAATGAATATATAAATAAATGTGTTTTTAAAAACACTAGGATTTTATTTAAAATTTTTTTAAAATTCTACAATTCTTACTAAACTCTAGGATTTTATTTATTTATTTTTAATAAAGACGGGGTTTCACCATGTTGGTCAGACTGGTCTTGAACTCCCGACTTCAGGTGATCTGCCCGCCTTGACCTCCAAAGTGCTTGGATTACAGGGGTGAGCCACCACGCCTGGCCTGGATTTTAAATTTATTAATAAAACTTTTGTGTTAGCTGGTCCTGGTGGTATGTGCCTGTAATCTGAGCTGCTCAGGAGGCAGGAGAATTGCTTGAACACGGGAGGTGAAAGTTGCGGTGAACCGATATTATGCCACTGCACTCCAGCCTGGGCAACAGAGTGAGACTCTGTATCAAAAAAAAAAAAAACAAGCACAGATGCCTAGTCCAAAAACACTGTTATAACTGAAAAGAGTTTGCATTATGGACATTTATGTTTGAAAAATTAGCTATTTAGTTAGTATTATCAAGGGTCTCTCACGTTACTTGGTGTTGACTTTTTTTTTTTTTTTTGAGACGGAGTTTCGCTCTTATTACCCAGGCTGGAGTGCAATGGCGCGATCTTGGCTCACCGCAACCTCTGCCTCCCGGGTTCAGGCAATTCTCCTGCCCCAGCCTCCTGAGTCGCTGGGATTACAGGCAGGAGCCACCATGCCCAGCTAATTTTTTGTAGTTTTAGTAGAGACGGGGTTTCGCCGTGTTGACCAGGATGGTCTCGATCTCTTGACCTCGTGATCCACCCGCCTCGGCCTCCCAAAGTGCTGGGATTACAGGCTTGAGCCACCGCACCCGGCCTGGTGTTGACTTGTTAAGGAAACCTTTTGCTTTCTCATTTCAAAGTGTTAGATTAGTACTTTATTATATTTAATCTGTTACTACTATGATTTAGAAATACCAAGATGCTATAAATAGCATGGAATTATGTATAGATACACGATTGAGAGTTGCATTTTTTTCCACATCTCAGTATTGTTCTCCATATTATTTAGAGGTATGTACTTTGTCTCCTAATGTGCTATGGCATGTTTTTTGTTTTTGTCTTTTTTTTTTTTTGAGTTGGAACCTCATTCTGTCGCCAGGTTGTAGTGCAGTGGCATGATCTCGGCTCACTGCAACCTCCGACTTCTGGTTTAAGTGATTCTCCTGCCTCAGCCTCCTGAATAGCTGGGATTACAGGCACATGCCACCACACCCAGCTAATTTTTATATTTTTATTAAGAGATGGAGTTTTACCATGTTGGCCAGGATGGTCTTGATCTCCTGACGTAGTGATCCGCCTGCCTCGGCCTCCCAAAGTGCTAGGGTTACTGGGGTGAGCCACTGTGCCTGGCCGGCATATTTTTTAAATCCATGAAAAGTTAAAATATGTATAAGAATGCATTAAACATATTTAATAATGATTATGACGGAAGTACCCTTTCAGGTTAACTACTCTCCAGGATAATGAAGAGAATATTGCTAGTTCTTTAGAAGCCTTCCATGTACCTCTCACAGATCACATCCCTTTCCCTCTATCCAGAGGTAACTTCTGGCATTTTGTCTTACCTTTTTTTGAATTTGAGAGATAGTATCTCACTTTGTTGCCCAGCTGGAGTACAGTGGCCCCAGTCACTGCTCACTGCAGCCTCAGCCTTCTGAATAGCTGGGACTGCAGGTACATGCCACCATGCCCAGCTAATTTGTGTTTTTTTTGTTGTTGCTTTTGTTTTTAAGGCAGAGTTTCACTCTTTTTGCCCAGGCTGGAGTGCAGTGGTGTGATCTTGGCTCACTGCAACCTCTGTCTCCTGGGTTAAAGTGATGATTCTCCTGCCTCAGCCTCCCGAGTATCGGGGATTACAGGTGCATGCCGGCTAAGTGTATTTTTAGTAGAGACAGGGTTTCACCATGTTGGCCAGACTGGTCTTGAACTTCTGACCTCAGGTGATCTGCTCACATTGGCCTTTCAAAGTGCTGGGATTACAGGTGTGAGCTGCCGTGCCTGACCATAATTTTTAATTTTTTGTAGAGATGGTGTCTCACTATGTTGCCTAGGCTGGATTATTTTTCAGTTTTACCATCTTCATGTGCATCTCTTTCAGTTACCTACTACTGCATAACAAACTACCCTAAAACTTACAGCTTACAATAGCCATATTATTGTATCTTACAAATCTGTGAATTAGGAATTCAGTCAAGACACAGCTGGGTGATTCTTTTCCATGTGGCATTGATGGAGGTCACTCAGTACCATTCAGCCAGCAAACTGGATCCAAAGATAGTTTCAATCATAGGTCTTGCTTGCCCTTTGGTGTGGATAGCTGGAAGGCTGGGCTTAGCTAGAACTATCAACCAGAGTGATTGTGTGTGGCCTTTGTGGCATTGTGCTCTGAAGGCAAGTGAATTTCTTAAATGGCAGCTGAGAATTCTTAGGTGACTTCAAGAGGCTTTGGCAGAAGTTTCAAGCTTCTTATCTTGGACATCCCATTGCATTGATCAGGCCAGTCACCAAGACCAGAATGGATTCAAGCCAAAGGCATTAGACTTCGTTTTTCAATGGGAGGAATAGTAAAGAAATGGTGGCCATTTTTAATTTGCCACAGTCCTTATGACAGTTATAATTAAAATTTTATATAAATGAAATAATATCTGCAAATATTTTTGCAGTTTGCATCTTTTGATTAATTTTGCGGGACTCGTGAATGGTAATGTAGTTCATTTTTATCACTGTATAGTTATTTTCATAGCTGGGTGGCTCTGTTGTATGGCTAGACCACAGTTTTTCCATTCTGTTATTGAGGAACATTTGTGTTATGTATGATGCTACAGTGAACATTCATATGTATGTCTTCTATGCAAGGATTTCTCTGTGTACATATATAAGAATTTTTCTAGGATATATAATACTGGAATTGCTGGATCACAGGGTATGTGCATCTTAATGTGACAATCCACTGCATGGTATTTTTGCTGGTCTTCTTTGTTTATATTAGTATCATTGTGGTTTTTCACTTACATTGTTTGAATCACCAGTGGATCTTAGCATATTTTCATATACATTTTAGCCATTTGTTTTACTTTCTAAAGTGCTTGTTCAAATGTTTTGCCCACTGCTTTTTTGTTTTTTGTTTTTTTTGAATTTTTTCCCCTTTTTCTATGTGATGGCTTGCATTTAATCCTTCCATGTGCCTAAGACATGGAGCCATTTTTTTTGTTTGTTTTTTGAGACAGGGTCCCCATCACCTAGGCTGGAGTGCAGTGTCACAATCTTGGCTCACTGCAACCTCTATCTCCCAAGGCCCAAGTGATCCTTTCATCTCAGCCTCGCAAATAGCTGGGACTATAGGTGGCACTGCTACCATGCCTGGGTAATTTGTTATTGTTTTTTTGGTAGAAAGGTAGAAATGGAGTTTCACCATGTTGCCCAGGCTGGTCTCAAACTTCTGGCCTGAAGTGATCCACCTGCCTCAGCCTCCCAAAGTACTGGAATTACAGGCATGAGCCACTGCACTGGGCTCACTTTTCTATATTCAAAAAGTTTCAAATATATGTTTTTAATCTTCTCGGAATTGACTATGAATAGTATGAGTGTAGGAGTTTTTTTTCTCAAATGGATATCCAGTTTTTCTAGGACTACTTACTGAAAAGTTCACTCTTCACTGATGAGTGATTCCGCTTCTGTCCATAATAGTTGTATAGATCTGTTATTCTGTCCCATTTGTTGTCTTTCTCTGTGTCAGTAGTATTGTCTTAATTACTAGAACGTTAGAATATGTCTTGATAGTAGAGAAAGTCCTTTTATCTTGTCTTGGTTATTCTTTGTTATAGTCAAATAAATTTTAAGAATTGGTCTATAAAGTTCTCCAGAGGACCTCTTGAAATTCTGAGATTGCAATGCGTCTATAGAAAAATTTGGAGAATTGGCACCTTTACATTATTTTTTTTTTTTTTTTTTTTTTTTTTTGAGATGGAGTTTCGCTCTTGTTACCCAGGCTGGAGTGCAATGGCGCGATCTCGGCTCACCGCAACCTCCGCCTCCTGGGTTCAGGCAATTCTCCTGTCTCAGCCTCCTGAGTAGCTGGGATTACAGGCACACGCCACCATGCCCAGCTAATTTTTTGTAATTTTAGTAGAGACGGGGTTTCACCATGTTGACCAGGATGGTCCCGATCTCTTGACCTCGTGATCCACCCACCTCGGCCTCCCAAAGTGCTGGGATTACAGGCTTGAGCCACCGCGCCCGGCCACCTTTACATTATTAAGTCTTCTAGTCTATGACGATGGTATAAACATCTGCCTCCTTTTCACCTTCATGTAAATGATTCTGTAATCTGAAGATGGAACTAACAAGATCTGGGTTGAAACCTCAGTTCTACTTCTAACTGTATTAGGACCTCAGGCAAGTCACATAGACTCTCTAAACTTCAGTTTTCTTATCTAAAAAATAAGTGGTAATACATATCAAGCAGAGTTATTAAGAGAGTAGGGTATCATGTTAAAACCCTGAGTGTAGAAACTAGTGCATAATATATCTTAATGAATGGAATTAATATTATACTACATCTCTTTCCTTAAAGTTTGTGGGATATTCATTTTTAAACTGGGTGCCATGTAATGTTATTTTAATATCCTTGTTAACAGATTTATCAAAATAACATATGGGTAGAATTTAGGTGATGAGTATATGAATGTTTGCTGTACACTTCTTCCAGTTTTGCTGTCTGTTAAGAATTTTCATAAAATTTTGACAAAAAAATAACATATATGAAAAACATAGAATGTTTAAAAGACTTTGCTGTCACTCCCTGCTCCATGTGAGAACACAGTAAAGCCGAGTTAAATCTGACTTTTTAGGTTAAGTGTTTTATTGAAACTATTAGTGCAAACACGTTCTTGTGGGCTGATTTAGTTCTAAATATTTCACATGTTATTAGAGTTATTGAGTGGTTTTTTTTTTTTTTTAAAGTCATGGAGTTTCTTTTCTCAGTATCATTAACCTTATAAGATCTTCTAAAAGTGTTTACAACACAGCTCATAATTAACTGATTTTTGGAGAGGTAGAAGAGACTATGTTTTTTCGCCAGGCTGGAGTGCAGTGGTGCGATCTCAACTCACTGCAACCTCTGCCTCCTGGGTTCAAGCAATTGTTGTACCTCAGCCTCCTGAGTAGCTGGGATTACAGGCACATGCCACCACACCCAGTTTATCTTTGTATTTTTAGTAGAGATGGGGTTTCACCATGTTGGCCAGGTTGGTCTCGATCTCCTAACCTTGTGATCTGCCCGCCTCAGCCTCCCAAAGTGCTGGGATTATAGGTGTTAGCCACTGCGCCTGGCCTTTTTTTTTTTTTTTTTTTTTTTTTAATTTCCAAGATGAAGTCTTGCCTCTACTGTAGCCTGGGCTGGAGTGCAGTGGTGTGATCTCGGCTCACTGCAACCTCTGTTTCCAGAGTTCAAGTAATTCTCTTGCCTCAGTATCCCGAGTAGTTGGGATTACAGGTGCCTGTCACCATGCCCAGATAATTTTTGTATTTTAGCAAAGACGGGCTTTCACCTGTTGACCAGGCTGGTCTCAAACTCCTGACCTCATGATCCACCCACCTTGGCCTCCCAAAGTGCTGGGATTACAGGCATGAGCCACTGTGCCTAGCCAGAAGGGAGCTAAGTTCTTTGGTGCATTGGTTATCTATTGCTACGTTAACTGACTGCAGAAAATTTAATGGCTTAACAATTCTGTCATTTGAGTTGGGCTCAGCTGAGCAGTTCTGCTATTTCTTGAGGTCATTTATGCAGCCGTATCTGGCAGCTGTATGGGGGCTGGAGGGTTTTGAAAGGTCTCTTACTCAAATGCCTGGTGCCAGCTCATCTGAGCCTTTCTTTTTACATGTTCTTATCATTCAGCTGTGGAGTCCAGGCTTCCTTACATGTTGTTGGGAGCATGCCAAAAGGAAGAAGGTGGAAGCTTTAAGGCCTCCTAAGGCCATTGTACAGTTTCACTTCTATCACATTCTGTTGTAGATTAATCTAGGCATGAACTGAAATGGAAAATTGTAGCAGAAATGGGATCCTGGATTTTCTGGTACCTGTGTTTCATTTACTTTGTTGCTTTCTCTCCCTCCCTGAGTTCAATTAAGTGTTCATTGTTATTGCTGATGGGTTAGACTTTATTTGGTCTTCACTGAATTTTTGAGTTAATTTACAGACTAGTAAATTATCTGAGTTATCAAGTTACATACCTGTATGTGGGTATCTATATACATAAAATATAGGTAAAATAATGCAGGAGGTGAATACTTGGAGTGGCTTTAGGATGATTGTTTATATTCATGTGGTTCCTGTTTCCCAGAAGTGTTTTCTGTGATTACACCACACATGTTCAGGTTTCTTATGAATGAACACTTAAGGAGTACTGGTTCACTGGAGGAGAATTAATACATTCTCAAACATTTAATTTCAAAAACTAAGCATACAATTTTTCTAAAGGCCCATGAAAACAGATTTTATTTTTTTCTCTTCATGAAGGTGAGTGATTATAAAAACTGATTTAATCCGTTGTAATTTTTTGTAATCTAAAAGTTGAATTTAAACAGTGAATCAGATTTTGGCACTGTGATTCATACTCCCAAAATGAGTAATGTGATTAGCAGGATATTCCTAGTTCTCTCAACTTAAAAAAAAAAAAGTCCATGGTGACTCCTCCATTTTTGGTAGTGGAGTTGTATTGGGTCTATGAAGAGGCTTTGCAGGGAAAAAGAGCAGCTATTTATGGAGCATTTCCTCAGGCCTGTAATTTGAAGCTATTATAGCAAAGTTGCTGAGCAAGTCTGTGATTGCAGGCCAACAGTCATTCAAGTCCCCATCCTGCAGCCTGTGTGGAGTAAGTTCAAAACTACTGCTGTGCAAAGTTTGCCCTTTTCAATGTTTATCAGTTGCCTACTTTTTAAAGAGCCGGAGGGTTTCAGGCATTCTAAACCCGGTTGTTAACAGATTATTAAGCAGTTATAGGGTATAAGGTAGTTTTTGAGCATTCAGGAAATTGTTTAGCATTTACGAATACAATGATTTCCCCGTCCCCTACTCCTTTTTAGTTACTTAAAATGAAATCGTCTTATAAAATGTAGACCTTTTTTCCAGCAGTTTTGCTTAAGCTTATAAAAACAGATGTTGGGTTGTCTGTCAAAGGAATTATATCCTGTAGACCTGGAATCTATGTTTGAGGGGAATTTGATTTTGAATTTTAGATACCTTTGTTGCCTACCTATGAAAACATCGTTTATTTCTGTATAGGATTTTATGAGTTTTGTTTTGTTTTGTTTTTTAAAAAGGTGACAGAAAATGAAAATAAATGGTCTCATTGTGCTACTATCAAAGGAAGAAATTGGCTGGAAAATTTTATTTGATATCAGCAAATGATGAACTGAAGATTAGTGAGCTTTAATCTCCTCAGGATAATATTAACAGGGGTTTATCCTAAATAGGACCCTTCTAACCTGTAAATCTTACAACCTTTCCACTTTTTGGTGTCAAACTTTTACACTTGATCTTAGCCAAAAGTCCGAGAAGTGATGGTGTCAAACTTTTAAAACATGGTAGCTTTTCTGTATTTAGTCTGATAGTGTAAAAAAATTGGGTATTCTCCGTCCCTATTTAAAAAAAAAATGTATTTTTCCATTCTGGAAAAAATTGAATTTCAGGAAAATTTTCAGTAACTACTAGAAAATTAGTTTTTAGCAATATCTACAATTTTAATTTCAAGAAAGCATCAGTTGATAAAATCAGGAATTATGTTTTCAGGATTGAAATCTGCTCTAAATTAAAATTCTTTGAAAGTATTCACATTTGATATGATAATCTAGAATATTTAAAAGTCATATGGGCATTCTATAAATGAGAAGTATTTCTTAATCTGTTTCAGTACCCCCCACACTGACAAAACTATGCATGATAACAACACATACTAAAAAGAGAAAGAACAGAGTTATTACAGGATGTCCCCAAATTACTAGGCCTTTTAAAAATGGCATCTTAATTCCTAAATTATCTTGGGTTTCAGCAAGATTGGGTGAGATAGTGAGTTCCTTAACTGTGGCAGTTATAACTGAGAGAAATTTTCTGGTTCTGTGATGCAAATTGAGATTTAGGACATTTCTATTTCACTAAAGGGTGGCTTTTGGGAACTGCTCCTTAGGTGATGTTGCCTCAACCCCATCTTTTCCGGAACTACTTAAATGAAATATACATTCCCTTAAGATTCAGCTCAGTTGTTAATTCCCCTAGGGAGTCTTCCTAGATTTTTCCTGGCCCTTTCCTGAAGGATGCTGCAGTGGGAATACAAGTTTTCACTTTAGACTTGATGTTGTGTCCTGTGTGTCTAGCATAGTGATAAAGCACATTACAAATGCTTACCAAAAAGAAGTTGAGAGCCTCTTTTAAATGATGTTCCCAGTCATTTCAGAAGCACTGAGTTATTTTTATCTGTTTTGGTGTCTTTATAAAGCCTAAGCACCATGCTCAGAGAGATGGGACAAGGATTGAGAGCAACGCAGTCCCTCTCCTCAGTTAGGAGGCAAGGTTGGTGAAACGGTAAGAAGTGGCATGAGAAAATAGTTGGTGCTAAACAACGTGATAAGCGCTAAGAAATATAGCTTAGGAACTCAGGGAGAAAAAAGAGAGACTTCTGTGTTGGAATCCTTGGAGGAGTTTGGTCTTTGGTTGTATTTGAAAGATGGATAAGGATAGAAAGAATAGAATTTTATTCTGTATTGAACCCTTTGTTTGACTTTGCTTTCTCTGTGATGGTTTTTTAACAAATGTAATTTTAGTACTTCTACATTTGGTTAAAAAATTCCCTCTTATTTGAATTTTAGCTGCCTGATTGTGTATTCTCTTCCTAGATGTGGTAAGCCCCATTGGGCTCACCCTTATGTCTTACACACTTAGCATAGTGTCTGGCATGCAATAGATATTTAATAATGTGGGGTGCTGGCTGATTTACCGACTGAATTCTGGAGTGGTATTATCCTCATTTGTAAAATTCGGGGATTGGAATACATGATTTTTAAGGACTTTTCCATCTCTAAAATGCTGTGAAATTTAATAAAAAATTTCCTGTGAATTCCCAGGTCTATATATAAGTAGTTTCTGTTGTTGATAACATTGTATTTGCAGTGTTTTTCATTTAGAATAGAGTATAATAAGTTTACTATATAAATGTTACCATTAATCCAAAAGACAGTAATGTTGGCAATAGGAGGAGTATTTTTAGAAGGATTTTTTCTTTTTCTTTTTTCTATTTTCACGAGAACTATCATGAGATAGAAGGATTTTTTTTACTGTGACTTAACTGATGTTTTGGAGGAAAATAAAGAGTAAAAGCTCTAACAGTGACATAGAATTTAGATAGAAATCAAGAGGGAGTTGGTGTTTAGGGCTGAAAAAGAGAGGGCCAACCTTTCTTGAAAAAGACTCGATTCGTTTTTGGTTGTAGTTCTGGTAAGAATGCAAAGTGATTTTAAGCAATGTTTGTCCCATTTGAGAATGGGACAATCTGTTATCACAATTTGTTTATTATCTATCAAACTGTAGAAAAGAAAGACATTTGAGATTTAACTTCCAGCTGTTTCTCATTTGTACTTCTCTCTTAGCATGAAGACTGAGGCAGTCACCACCCCTGAGAGCCAAAACAGGGCCGTCTTTCACCTTCTGAGAGAAGAGCTATTCATTGATGTCAGAGCCATGGCATAGTCAGACACTTTCCATAGCTTTCAGAATCTGTTCTTGACAGTCAGTTGTAGTTTAGACTGTTTTGTCAGGTACAACTCAGAATTTTTGTGTGTGTCACTTTCCATAGCTTTCAGAATTTATTATTTACAATCAATTTTAGTTTTAGACTGTTTTGTTTGTTAAGTAAAAAAACTTAGGTTTTTTTTTTTAACCATTGAGGGCAATAATGAAAATTGCTTTATCCCTTCAAGTATATGGAAGAATGTTAATATTTTATGGATAAGGTAATGATTTAGACTTAGATTTAATTTCAAAGAACCATTTGTGGCTAATAAGATATTTTCAAACTTTTTTAGTAATTGGATATTAAAGGAACTTCTTTTTTAGCATATAACATTTGTTTTATGTCCTGCATTTGGTATTACTGCTTTAAAGTGAGAGCAACTGTATCTTAAATACTTATGTGTAGTCTAGTCTTCTGCCATGTGTTATCTCATTTAATCCTCTTCATAGATAGCTGTTTTATAAATTGGACTTTGAAGAGGTGAAGTAACTTAAACAGGTTCACCCATCCAGATCTGTGTCACTCCAAAGCAGGAGCAGTTTCTGTCACCTTGTGGCTGCCTCTTTACCCAATATTTTTTGTTGTTGTTGTTCAAGTTTTGGCATAGGTTAGGTGAAATATAGACTATATTGTGTTTTCTGTAGTGTCTTATATTGCATGCTTACTCATTTGGTAATTAGTAAATGCTTGTTGAATTAAACTGGGGTGCTTGCCGTGTTCCTTGAAAGAAGTAGCACCAGTAAGGATGAATTCAGTACTGATGAAGAGCTCACCAGGTGATTCTGATGTATCTATCTACTTACCAAATAGTTGTTGAATAAACTGGAACATTTTCACATTCAAGATATGATTGGTAAATACTTTTTATATCATCAAATACATCCATCAAGCTGTGAGATGGGTGGACCCTCGGTGTACAGATGTAGAAATGTTTACCAACACTGGCCAGCACACCCCCCATCTCCACCCCAACCCTCAAGTTCCATTGATTATTTTATGTATTTGTGATAATGTGTGAGACTACGACATAAACTGTAAAGGGCCATGTATATGTTCCCCTTTATTACTTGACTATTTATTGGCAGTATAGGCATAGTATAAGGCATGAAAGGAAGGTGACCTAGCCATCTTATTTTATCTGAAAACCAGTGTTTTAATTGAATAGATTACTTGAGGTACTTACTCATTGAGTTAGAATTTGATAAAGATTTCATTTATGCTTGTGTTGCTCTGTTTTTGTATGATAACTGTGAAAACAGTAGCAAATTTCTAATTGACAGTCATTTGTTGTAACTTCCTTAATGGAACTACTTGGAATTTCCCACTTCTGGGAATGATAAGCAATAGGAATGATTTCTTTCATAGTACCTGATTAAGATAAAGTGGCCTTCATCATAAAGACGTGTAAAGAAAACTAAACAAATGTAGAGGCTGACAGGTATTTGTAGAGGGCATTCCAGCATTGGCAGTCCAGCCTGAGAGGAGACAGGATGACCTCCTGGGTGCTTTTTGGCTCCAGACCTGTGATCAAGAGTCCATAAGTATAGCTGCTTGAGCACTGAAAATAGCAATACCAGAGAAACCCATTTTTAATGAAAAGTGAAAATTCTTAGCATTGTAGAAAAGATTATACATTTGCATATATGTAAGAAATTATTTTTACATATATAGAGAGAAATTCTAGTAATCTTTTCTCAACTATGTTCAGAATTAGTTCAGATTATATAGTTCTTCTCGTGATCTTAGGGCCGAATTATTCCCATAGGAGTAAAGTACATGTTATTTAAATTGGAGAAAAAAAAATTTTATTTAAAGAAATTTATCTTATGCCATTTTAGGACCTCTGGTATTTAAAATAAGTCACCTTTTCTATGAATTTTTAAGGTGGCTTATTGATTTTACTAGAATGCATATTTTTAAAGAACAGAATAAGCTTCTGCTTTCAGGAATTCAGCCTAGTATTTCAAATGAGAGCTCATGTATTGCAACATTATTTATCTATTTTTGTAAAGGGCTGTTAATCACTTGGTGCCACCCTGTCTGAGTTGTGTGCTTGTAGATTGTCCACATGAAATCACTTGATACGGCATCTCATTTCTGCAAGATTTTTTCCTATATTTTTAGCCCACCACCCTAGTATGAAGTTGAATTACTTAGTAGTAATATTTAGAGATGAGAAGCTTACTTTTAATATTGCAAATGTTGCCTTACCCTTTTTGGAATAGGTTAGTGTTTAAAAACGTGTCTGTGTAGTTATGCAATTCTCTCTCTCTCTCTCTTTCTCTCTCTCTCTCTCTCTCTCTCTCTCTCTCTGTCTCTCTCTCCCCTCTTCTCTCTCTCTCTCTGTCTCTCTCTCCCCTCTTCTCTCTCTCTCTCTGTCTTCTCTCTCTCTGTCTCTCCTCCTTCTCCTTCCCTCCCCCTCAGCTATTTCTGAGCACAGAGTCTTTTGTTTAAAAGAAAGGTAAGTATATCAAATTTGTTTCTATATTATATTTCTGGGTTTGAAGTTTTACTGGATACTTGGTTTTTGGTAGAGCAATCATTTAATGCCTCTTGGATTATTCTGCAGGAGTATTAGCAGGAGTTGTAAACTAGAGTTCATATGTGAAATGTGAGACTGTGACCTCTTGATCCAGAGGCCAGGACTGTTGCCAACTGAACCAAACCCTTCCTTTTCCTAAGAATAGAAGTGCTCTGCCTAATGAATTGGAGTTCAGCTTGGTGCTTTTGGTGTTCTCCAGTAATTGGTGAGAATCTCAGATACACATGTTAGTTTTGTGTGTGTTTTGAGTGGACAAGCAAGTATTTTTTTGTAGGGATAAAGAGAGGTATAATGTGAACAATTTCTTTGAAGAGTTTGTGAAGGAATTCTGGTATGGCAGAAATACCACTGATATGTATGACCTCCCTCTGCTCCTGCCCTATAGAAGTTTTTATCAAATGTGGAAAGACATTGTGGAAAGAAGTGTCCATTTTAACATTAAATATAATCAATTTGAAAAGAAACCTGTAATAAATGTTATCACTGGCCAGGTGCAGTGGCTCATGCCTGTAATCCCAGCACTTTGGGAGGGCAAGGCGGGCGAATCATGAGGTCAGGAGTTCGAGATCAGCCTGACCAACATGGTGAAACCCCACCTCTAATAAAAATACAAAAATTAGCTGGGCATCGTGGCACATGATGAGTAGCTGTAGTCCCACCTACTCGAGAGGCTGAGGCAGGAGCATTGCTTCAACCCAGGAGGTGGTGAATGAATGAATGTATCATCTAGGTCTCTAATACTTGGAAACGTAAGTTCTATAAATATTAAGCTGAGAAAAAAAGACATTAGGACCAGTAAAGAATTAGGTTATTTGTGAGGCAGGAAACATAAAATGTTGACTGTATCCTTTAACCTATTAGTTTGAACCGTTCAAAATCAGAACATAGTGAGCTTCACGAGTTTTAATCTGATGGTCAGGATTAATAATATGTCATAAATTCAGTATTCATATTTTCAGATCCAAGATGCCTTATATATGTTTCTACTTTGCTTACACCTCTGCTCACTCACGCAGTGTTTTGATTCCTATCTTGAAGTCTTTCAGGACAAAAGTGGTTATGAAGATGTCATCTGCCAGAGAGACTAAAAGAGAAGCCCTCTTCCTTGACCCAGATAATGAAGATAGATTGCTTGATCAAAATTCAGTTAGGTCAAGTTAGTTAAGTCAGTATGTCAAGAAATTAGTTTAGTTAAATTATGTATAAGCAATGTACTTGGATAAGTCAGTAGAACAACAACCTACAGATAAAGGTCCATACGCTGGCCCAGCATCACCTTTCTAGCCTCATCTCTCCCTCTCTCTTTTTCAGTTAATAAAAAACAAAGAGAGACGGGGGTCTTACTATGTTGGATAGGCCAGTTTTGAGCTCTTGGTCCCAAGCAGTCCTCACACCTTGGTTTCCCAAAGTGCTAGGATTATAGGCCTGAGCCACCATACCTGGTCTCTAGCTTCAACTCCATCTGCCACCTCTTCTCCCCACTCCTCTCTTCCTGCCTGTCAGGCACCACCAATCAGGTGCACTGAAGAGATGCACCTCTTGTGCATGTTGTATGTTCATGCATGCATTTGTAGCATTGTACATGTTCCTAAGAAGGCTGTCTACCCTGAGAAGGTACTAACACTCCCCTCATTTTTACTTTATCCTTTAAGGCTCACCTCTAACTCAGATGTGTCACAATTTTTCCTGTAGCTTGTGCTAATAATATTTGAACCCCTCCCTTATGCCAACTTGTGTAGCATTACTTCACCCATTTTTATTCCTATAGCATTTCCTCAATGCTAATGTGTCTGTTTTTCACATTTTTAACCTCTGAAATTAGGGTACTTTTTATAATTAATGGGATTTTAGGTTTTCTTTTTTTTTTTTTTTAAATTAGTTTTTTTCATATGGGTGCAGGCGGGCTGAGGCTGAGAAGGGCATCAACCAGGATCTTAGTTTTGTTTAAATAAGGTACCTCCATTCTGGTGGAGAATTGAAATTCTGTGCTTGCCTTGCTTCTGGAACTTGCATTCTTCATTGGGTCCATATCTCTAATTCCTCTTTCAGCACAACACCTAATAATTGATGCCCAGATGTTGTTAAGCGGAATTAAAAATACTGTATTTGGCTTTTAGTATATTCAGGGAAATTTTAAGGGTATTGTTTGCTCTGAAATCTATCTGTAATAACAATAATGACTAGCGTTTACAGAGTCCTTATTGTGTGCCAGGCACTGCTTTAATTCCTTTATCTGGAGTAACTCAGTGAATCTTCACAATAACTCTGTTACTGTATCTCTATTTTATTGTTGAGAAAGCTAGGGTACAGTTCAGTCCAAATCGTAGAACTAATTAATAGGTGATACACTGAGGACTGTAGCTCTGTTAATCTGGCACCAAAGTCCGCATAACCAATATTGTATACTAAAATGTGTTTGAATGTTTATTTAACCAGGTCTGTGCTTTGTGCATTTTTTTATGTAATCCTTGTTATAGCAGCATGAGAATTTATAGTATAATATACCAGAACACTCCAGTAGTCATTTTTAGATGTAAATTCTAGTCTCTATTCTGATACTATAAAGAGATAAACATATTATGGTAAATTTCTACATGTACATGCTGGAGTTTGAGGATTAATAAGATGATCTTTCTAGTCTTTGCTACCTTTTGAAATTACTAAATTTAATTGCTGAAATTAATCTAGACTCTGGTAGAAATGAACTAACATTGAACACCTTTTATGCTTAAGGCAGGTACACATTATCCCTATTTACAGGTGAGGAAGTTCAAAGATTAAATAATTTGACCAACTTATTGAACAAGAAGTACAGGCAGAATCAGTTTCATCGTTGGATCTCCACTCCTGAGAATGGCTTCTACACAGGTAGAGCCTCTGCAACATTATTTCTGTTTTTAGGGTTTTCAGGAAGTCTTTTTTCCCTACCATTTTTTTTATTCCACCATTGAGCTATCTTAAAACAAAGTCATTAGCTTTCCTTTCCTATGTATTTTAATTATATTCAACAGCTTTTAATAAACATTTCGTAACCATGTACATATTACTTAATATTAGCCACACCATTTCTCCGCCAGCTATACCATGGGCTTTAAAAACTGTCATATTAGCGATATTAGAATGATAGTCACATAAAAAGAGGAGAAAAATTTCTGCTATGTAGATTTTAGAAATTACTAAAGTAATATCACAGAAGTTAAAGTTTTAGAAAGGACTTTAAAAGCACCTTTGAATTTTCTAGCTTTGTGCTAACTTTATGACTATCCTTGGTTATGTAGAATAATTAACACAGAGTACAGTCTGCATTGGACACTTAAGAATTTTGAATTTTTTTTTACTGTTTTAAAATTCTAGCCAATTTCATAGCATGAAATTAATAGTGCATGCTTAAAATTGGGAAACTTTGGTATTTCCTAGTTGACTTGCAAGAGATTACAGCTTTGATCTCTTAAGCTGCAAGTAAACATCTGACTTGTCTATAAACACATGGTTTCAAGCTTTTTTGGAGCCTAAGAAGATCATTGGTTTGAAAACTGAAATAAGTATACATTTGTGACACTTGTGTTTCTGCGAAAAGAGAAGCTTTGGATTAAATTTTTCTGCAAAATCTTGTGTAATAGACAAAAACTGAAAAAACGAGCTATAACAAAGACATACATGGTTTAGTGGCGGTTCACTCAGTTCAGTAAATCCTGTGTACTTAATGTGTGCTGTACACTCATGGGTTTTGGATGGCATAATGTGCCTGGTTTAAGGATCCCATGAGAGTTCATGATACTCAATATTAGTGTCCATTTGGGAGTAGCCAGACAGCACTAGAATCATGAATTTTTTTTTTTTGGAGGCGGAGTCTCACTCTTGCCCAGACTGGAGTGTATTGACACAATCTTGGCTCACTGCAGCCTCTGCCTCCTGAGGAGCTGTGATTACAGGTGTGCGCCACTACACCTGGCTAATTTTTGTATTTTTAATTATGTCCTCTGCTCTGTTCTCATTATTCTCCTTTTCTGGAATTCCTATGAAACAAATGTTGGAGCTTCTGGATCTATCCTCTATCTCTCTTTGCCTTTCTTTATGAATTATCTGTTTGGTCGTTTGCACTGTATCCTTAGAGAATTCTTCAATTTGATCTTCTAGACTGTCTATTCTTTCTTCAAGGAAGTCTATTCTTCTACTCAGATCACCTACTGAATTTTTAATTTCCAAAACACCTGGATGGGAACTTTTCAAATTTCCAATCTCCTCTTGTATCTCTTTGATGCTATTAATCACACTACTCAAGTTTTCTATTTCCTGTGTTAAGTCTGCTTCTTTGGATGTTAGTTTTTCTGTTTGCACAGTTCTGTGTCTCTCTTCTTCTGTTTCCTTACAGAACACTGAACTCTGTTCCTCTTCCTCCTCCTCCTCTTCCTGTAATCCTGAGGCTTCTTCTTCCTCTTCCTCCAGCTCTGAGGTCTCTTCTCCATCATCCTCCATCCCTGAGCCCTCTTCATCCAGCAACTCTAGCTCGGAAAACTCTTCCTCTTGTGTCTCTAAGTTGTTCATCTCCTCTGGCTTAGCAGCTTTTACCTCTTTAATAAATAGAAAGTTCAAGCCATCACTGGTCATTTCTCCAGCTCTGTGTTTTGAATCTAATGGGGTTTTAGCCCCTTTTTCTGGAATTCCATATCTTCCTCCTCGATTTATTTCTTCCTTTTGTAGGAGTACCTCTTTCAGTAATTCCTTCATAGAAGACTTTCGGCTGGCAAATTTTCTAAGGCTTTGCAGATCTGAAAATGTCGTTATTTCACCATCACATTTAAATGCTAATTTAACATCGCATAGAAATTTAGGTGCAAAATCATGTTCTCTGAGAATGTTGAAGACATTACTCCATTGTTTGCTAATATCCAGTGTTGCTGATGAAAGGTCAGCTGTCAGGGTAAGTACCATTCCTTCATCCGTCAACATTTTTTCTTCTCTGAAGGCTTTTAAAATTTTCTCTTTATTCTTGAATTTTGGAATTTTTCTTTCCTCTCTCACTTCAAGAAATTCATCCTGTCCATTCTCCCTACTCTCCCCTTCTGTAAGTTCTAAATGGATGTGGCGATTTCTCTGTCTGTCGTCTACATTGCATAAGGTTTCTTCCATACTTCCGATGACTTTGTAAGTTCGTGATTCATTCTGGGGTAATTTCTTACCTTCATTACTATTGTATTCATTAGGATTGTCTAATTTACCACTGAGCTCATCTACCACTTTCATTTTAAATGTTAAATCTTCAGTATCAACTATTTTAGAGTTTTCTCCTTCTGTTTTTCCTACTTTCCCTGTTTTTTGTGATGCTGAATTATTTGTTGAAGCTCTGTCCTGTGACTGGAGTTCTCTGAATTCCTTACCTCAGGAATTGTAGTTTTTGCTCCTAAAATTGCCTTTAGGTCATTTTTAAGAGTTTCTCTCATCTCCTCAAACATCTGGTCTTGAATTTCCGTTAAGATCTTAAACTTATTCGTAGTAACTGCTGAAACATCCATGCATTTTAAATTGATGATCAGAGCCATTTCCTCATCAGTTTCTATTAACTGCCTTCTTTCCATACAGGTGACATTGTCCTGTTTCTTTGCAAGTAGCAAAGTTTGATTGTATGCTAGACATTGAAGATACGTGAGACATTGTGGGTGTATTGTCAAGACTGGATTCTGTTTTTAATTCCTGCAGAATGATTTTTGTTCTTACAGGCCTGCTAGACTTCAGAAACTCAAAAATCTTAAGATATGTCAATCTCATTCCTTGTCTTCAGTCCTCACGGTGAATCCATTCCTGAGCCCTTGAATTTGCCCGTTTTTCGTCGTCTCCGCAGCTCCAGCCCAGTCCATGCCCCTCTGTCTCTCACGTGCATCACTGAAATCACCTCCAATTGCTCCCTGGCCTCTCTCACTACCGCTCTGCAATCCTTCTCCCGCTCCAATCGTATTTGTTATATTGTAAACATAGTGTCTATCTTACTGTTCTCTAGACAAGACATCAGTATCTGAAATGCCTTTCCTTATCTTCTGCCTGTTCTCGGTCATTATATCAATCTACTTTTAAGAACATAATACAAATTATGCTTTTTATTGCACATGTAGTAGAGGTTTAATATAGGAGAAAACGTTTGAAAATACATAAAGGCCAAAAGAACAAATAAATGATCTCATAACCCATTGATAACATATTGGCGATATATTTTCAGGCTATTTAACTATAATCTTTGAATATTGCCAAACACTTCCCTAGTATAGTTATAACTATTTGTTGTCCCAGTAGCTGCATGTGATAGAGCCTATTAGAATATGACATGTTTGCTGCTTTGTGTGATATTCTGATATGTTATCTTTTACCTCTTCATGTGTTGCTATGTAGTTTTTGCTTAGTTACAGTTTGAAATATGAGTTCCTTTTGATTATTATAGCGACCACCCTGGGCAAAGCGCCATACTGGAGGATTTGGAGGAAATCTTGAAATTGTTCCTATAAAGCAACAAATGAAAGGTATATTAATGCTGTGTAATCTGAGCATATTTAGATAGGAGATCACCAGCCAGTGGAGTCAATCTACAACTTCCTGGACAGGCTATGTTTTGGAGCCAGGCTTTTGAAGGAGCTGTAGAATAAGACAAGAGGCATGGTTTATACAGGGAGATGGAATAAGATGGGTATGATATGTAGACTGGATTAGAAATTGGTAGCATAACTTCAAGAGAGGAAATAAGCTGGTGAGATAAAGGGTTCAAAATGATTGTTAAGCCACGAGATGGATGAAAGGGGAAAGCAGATTTATTGTTGTCAAGGGGAGGGAAAGACTAGTCATGAATTGTGTTTAGGGAAAGCTGGCCTAGCAACTTACATGGAAAGTGGCTTGTGAGGCAGGGAGTGTAGTTGAAGTCTTTTAAGGTATATGTGAAATGATTGGCCAAACTTGTTACTGCTGAGTATAGAAAGTAAAAACAGAAACGATATGTAAATAACTTAATATTGCTCTTGTGACGATGGAAAAGAAGGAAGAATTTGTTTGGGAAAGGAAAGATGAAAACCTTTGTTTTCAGTTACATAAAAGAGTTTATTTAAATTTATTTTCCTCCTCCTCTTGTTCTTTTGCAACTTTGGAGTCTGATTAGAGATTGGATCTTCCTTACTCCGTACCTCATATCACCTGGCATGATGACTTTTGCCCATGGTTGTTTCTCAGAAACATTCATTAATTGTGTATATGAAGGAATATAAATTACTGGTATGTGCTAGAAAAGAGATTTTGAGCAGCATGCTTCTTTTTTGTTTTTATTTTTTGAGATGGAGACTTGCTGTGTGGCCCAGGCCGGAGTGCAGTGGTGTGATCTCGGCTCATTGCAAGCTCCATCTCCCAGGTTCAAGTGATTCTCCTGCCTCAGCCTCCTGAGTAGCTGGGATTACAAGCACATACCACCAAACTCGACTACTTTTTTTGTATATTTAGTAGAGACAGAATTTCACCATGTTGGCCAGGCTGGCCTTGAACTCCTGACCTCAGGTGATCCTCCTGTCTCGGCCTCCCAAAGTACTGGGATTACAGGTGTTAGCCACTGTGCCCGGCCTGCTTACTACTTTACATAGAAATTAGAAGTGTCATTTTAGTGTTCTTTGTCTTTTGTCTGCCAAACAAGAAGTCTTAGGATGTTTTGATCTCTGACCAAGTGAAGTATTGCCAGTCAGTGGCTTGAGAGATTTTAAAGTGATGACAGTGCTTAGGCATCTTACATAGCAAATTGTTGAGATATAAAATCTGTTATCAAATAGTTTAGTTACCAAGTGAAGCCTGCATTATATAATGTATTTGATTATCTAATGGTTTCACCCAAATCTTTTTCTTCCTTTAAATGCCAACCTCAAGTGTAGGGGTTCTATCTTGTGCTGCTTATTTTTTAGCTCCCGCATGTCTGTAGAATTGTATATGGCTTGCAGTAATTTAAAAAATTTATATTGGCTTAATTTAAACCTTAGAACATTTAAAAAATATTAAGTCATTAAGAATGTTAATAGAACTTTGTTAAAAAAATTTTTACACATGCAAATCTTTTTTCGATGAAAATACATCCAAATAGTATTTCTTTTTTTTGGAGACAGAGTCTTGCTCTGTCACTCATACTGGAGTACAGTGGCATGATCTTGGCTCACTGTAGTCTTCGCCTCCTAGGTTCAAGTGATTCTTCTGACTCACTTTCCTGAGTAGCTAGGAGTACAGGTGTGCTCAGCTATTTTTAGTGTTTCTAGCGGAGATGAGATTTTACCATGTTGGCCAGGCTGGTCTTAAACTCCAGACCTCAAGTGATCTGCCCACCTTGGCCTCCCAAAGTGATGGGATTACAGGTAAGAGCCACTGTGTCTGGCCCCAAACAGCATGTCTTTTATCTAGCTGTTATAGTGTGGTAAAATTTCATCTTCTTTACCTTGATGAAATTATTAAACTTTTTTTTTAGTGCATATAGTACTTAGGTTTGTCACATTTCTTTCTTTTTATTATTTATTTATTTTTTTAAGATAGGGTCTCGCTCTATTGCCCAGGTTGGAGCATGGTGGCACAGTCAGGCTTACTACAGCCTTGATCTCTTGGGCTCAAGCGATTCTCTCACCTCAGCTTCCCCAGTGGGTAGGACTGTTGGCAGGCACCACCACACCCAGCAGTATTGTTTATTTTTTGTAGAGACAAAGTCTACTTTGTTACCCAGGCTGGTCTCAAACTTCTTAGTTCAAGTGACCCTCCTGCCTCCTGCCTCAGCCTCCCAAAGTGCTGGGATTACACCTGGCTTGTTTGTCACTTTTAATGGCTTAGGATTTCATTTGGTAGATGTTTACTTTATTTTGATGGTTGTGTGGGAGTGTCATAGAACAAAGTACCCAATCTTTAACCCTGCACAGCTTAATATTGTACTTTGACTTGTTCTCAAATCCACTGTTTTCAGAGGCAATTAAAATTAAGCCTTTTTGGGTATGAAATAAGCCTGAAGTCTTTATCTGAAGGAAGGGATTTGTCTGATTCTTGATTGTTCACACGGCTAGTCTCTCTGCCATTCTAGTTTTGTGACTTGTTGTTTATAGTACTGTTTCATTTCATTAAGAATTTTTTCTGCCTTATCATACTTATTTGTAGTTGCAAAGCCCATATCTCACAGTTGTGCCAAATGGAAATTCGAAGTCAACAGAAGTTACATAGAGATCTTGGTTTTCTTTTAATATTCTTACATATAATAAGTTGCACAGGTTCACTAAATTTCCTTTAATTTGATTACAATTCTTGGAAGAGAGGATTGAAAATATGGTTCAGTAGCACATTTAGAATTTTCACCAGGTCTTAGGCTGTGAAGGGAAAAAAACCATAATCTGCATGATTAATTTCCATACCTTTTAAAAATATATATATAATACATAACATATATACAAACATACATCATAATACATACATGGGATAATATAAAATTCACCATTTTAACAGTTTTTAAATATACATTCAGTGTTATTAGTCACAGTGTTACACAACCGACATCTATTTCCAGAATTCATTCATCATACCAATTAGAAACTCTGTACCTATTATATTAAATAACTCCCCATTCTCCCCTTTTCTCCAGCCTCTGGTAACGTCTGTTCTACTTTTTGTCTCTACGAATTTGCTTGTTGTAGGTACCCAATGTAAGTGAAATAATACGATATTTATTGTTTTCTGTAACACATTTGATTTTTTAAATTACAGAATTCTATTATATGTATATACCATATTTTGCTTAGGTATTTATTTGTTTTTGTTTCTTTTTGAGACAGAGTCTTGCTCTGTTGCCCAGGCTGGAGTGTAGTGGCGTGAACTTGGTTCACTATAAACTCCACGCCCCCAGGTTCAAGCGATTCCCCTGCCTCAGCTTCCTGAGTATCTGGGATAACAGGCACGAGCCACCATGCCCAGCTAATTTTTGTATTTTTAGTAGAGATGTAGTTTCACCACATTAGTCGGGCTGATCTCAAACTCCTGACTTCGTGATCCGCCCGCCTCGGACTCCCAAAGTGCTGGGATTACAGGCATGAGCCACCATGCCCAGCCAGGTATTTGTTAATGGGCACTTGAGCTGTTTCCCTTCCCCTGTTCTGTTATTGTGAATAATGTTGCTGTGAGCATTGGTATGCAAGTATCTGTTTGAGTCTCTGCTTTCAATTGTTTGGGGTATATACCTAAAAGTGAAATTGTTGGATCATGTAATTTTTTTACTTAATGTTTTGAGGAGCCACCGAACTGTTTTTCCACAGTGGCTGTACCATTTTACATTCTTACCAGCAATGCACAAAGGTTCCACTTTCTCCATATCCATGTCAACACTTGTTTTTCATATTTTTGATAGTAGGCATCAGAATGGGTATCTCTGTCACGAGTGGTGTTTTCATGGTTTTGACTTGCATTTTTCCAGTGGCTAGTGATGTTGAGCATCATCTTGTGTGGTTATTGGCCATTTGTTTATCTTTAGAGAAATGTCTATTAAGGTCCTTCTGTACCTTTTATATTTTATTTTTTAAGATAGAGTCTTGCTCTGTTGCCCAAGCTGGAGTGTAGTGCTGTATTCGTAGTTCACTGCAGCCTCGACCTTCCAGGCTCAAGTGAGTTGCCCACCTCTATGCACCAAGTGGCTGGGACCACAGACACATACCACGACGCCTGATTCATCTTTAAATTTTTTGTGGGCATAGGGTCTCGCTTTGTTGCCTAGGCTGATCTTGAACTTCTGGCCTCCCAATTCAGCTAGGTTCTAAATTCCTCATAAATCACCAAAAAAAAAAAAAAAAAGAAAAACCAAAAAAAACAAAACAATAAGGATTCACAGTTTTCACTATGATTACTATCTTGAATTTAGAAGGTAAAAAAGGGCAGGGTGCAGTGACTATAGCAATGGAAATTGAACTATGGCTGTTAATAGTATATGTATGTAGTCCCTGTATACTCTTAAGTGTAGACATTCTTGATTTTGGTGAGTCAAATAATCCTAGATCTATTTATTTTTTATCCTTCTATTTTATAATATATATCTATTAGCCTGTATTTGTTAAATGATAAATTTTAATATTACATGTTAGTTATACAATTATCTTGACAGTTGAGTTTAAGCAACACTATTGAACATAGAAGGGACTCTGTTACAGGCTAGAGGTACAAAGATTAATAGAACATGGTATGTATGTATGTATTTATTTATTTTTGAGACAGAGCCTTGCACTGTCTCCTGGGCTGGAGTACAATGGCACGATCTCGGCTTGCTTCAACCTCTGCCTCCCGGGTTCATGCAATTCTCCTGCCTCAGCCTCCTGAATAGCTGGGGTTACAGGCACACACCACAACACCCAGCTATTTTTTTTTTTTTTTTTTTTTTTAATAGAGATGGGCTTTCACTATGTTGGTCAGACTGGTCTCGAACTCCTGACCTCGGCATCCACCTGCCTCTGCCTCCCAAAGTGCTGGGATTACAGGTGTGAGCCACCACGTCTACCCATGGTCTTTATTCTTAAGAGTAGAACAGTACTTATCAACAAGAGATGATTTTTGTCTCTTTTCTTCCTGGGTACATTTGGCAAAGTTTGGAGACGTACTTGGTTGGTACAATCATGTTTAGTCTTTTTTCAGCCAGAGGGGTTTAGTTGAATTGTACTTGGGTTCTCTCATTTAAGTGGTACAGAAATCACACCTCTGTAATTTAGCCCATGCTTCCCCTTTGTCTTTCTTTCAAGAATGCTTCTCCAGCCTCTCCAGCTAGCTAATTTTATAGATTATTCCGCACTCTATTCAGAAGCTGTCACCTTTATGTGTCGTCCTCTGTATTGCTAGGTTGTACCAAGAACCTTTCCGTAAACACCCTAAGCTGCTCTCTCTCTCATTTTATGTTCAAGTTTTGTCTTTATGGAGCTTTCCCACTAGAAGATAAGCTCCTCCAGGTTAGGGACTATGTAGAGAGAGAGAGAGAGAGAGAGAGAGAGAGAGAGAGAGAGAGAGAGTGTGTGTGTGTGTGTGTGTGTGTGTGTGTGTATATTTTGATGTTAGCAGTACTTGACACTTAATAGGTGTTCAGTAAGTGCTTTAAACAAACTGTAGCTTGGATAATATTGTTTGGCTTAGGTTTAGTGTGGTTTTTATGTTGTATGGGTAGGATTGGAATTGTGGCAAGAGAAACTGATTGACAGGAGACTTGAGTTCTAGTTCTGCCTCTACCACCCATTAGTGCCGTCATCTCAGGCATGGTTGAGTGACCATTATGAGTTTTAATTCTGTCATGTATAGAGTCAGGGAGGGTTGGGCTACAAGGTTGAGAAGAGCACTCATTTCATAAGCTGTGTATCACAGCGCAGTTAACTGAGGCCAAACGACCTTATTGAACACAGTTGTGTATCTAGGAATAAACAGAAGAGGCTTCAGTGTAATTGCCAGATGTTTTCCCCATAATTTAAGACAGCAGATTAGAAACATTAGTTAATAGGAAATACCAAGCACCTGGGCATCTAAATGAAGAGGTCCTTTCACTTATCTGTGAAGAAACTTTTGGCCTATACTGTTTTTATTGATGACCTGGATAAGTGAACTATTACTGCATTCAATGTGGTTCACATTGAGCCTTTAGTAACCATTTCTTACCTGGCTAATGAAAAGCCAACTAAAGATGCTGATCAAACAGCTTTGTAGTGTGTTGTTTTTCAACCTCTGAGTCATTGACATGAAAGCAATCATAGATGCGGCTTCTACCAGTGACCCCGATGTTAGCAGCTTTTGGACAAGTGACAGGTAAGACACTGGCAATACACCTTTCACTCTGGCCTCTGTAGACAGCTTTGTTGATCTGAGAGGTTAAGTCTGGATTTTGTCTAGGGAAAGCCGAGCTACTCTGTGAGTCTGAAAATATGTGTTTTAGTCCCATTATGGACACAGTTGTGTCCATTTCTTTGTGTATAAAATGAAACCGTTGGTCAGGTGGTCTCCAAGTTTCCTTCTAACGTTATACTCTTCTGTGTAAGTTGCCCTTCGATTTCAGCAATTCTATTATTTTTATTTGCTAAATCACCAGATGAAGCCATTCAGAAGGTTACACTATTGTTTCAAAAATTCAGATTATGCCTGGACATAACTAAATAATCTAAATTTATTTTAGTGTGTGCATCAATTACTAGAAGTAAGTTGTGCTGTCTTTGGATAATTAAAGGGGAACTTAACAGCCTATTTTGGAAATACAGGTATTCTGGGTTTTTCCTCGAAAACATAGGAGAAGAGCATTGCATCTATTAACTGCTGTGTGGAGGCTGAGAGAGCTCAGGGAAACCTTCCTAAAATTGGACATTTGAGCTGGCCTCAAAGACTTGACGGGTGAGGAGTGGGGATGGGAAAGGAATTGAAGGAGACATGAAATAGTGATCTATGGGTGAAGATCCTTTTAGGTGTGAAGTGTTTTTTATATTTTGAGAGCTTTTGAATTTTCCTTTTCTCTTAAGATTTTAATCTTATCTCCACATGGACTTCATTTTTATAGACTGAGGTGTTTCAATTACAATTAGGCCTGGTCTTTGTTCCGTCCCTTAAGCCATCTTCATAGTTCATCTTTTCTTTAGTGGTTGCATTATGTCAGTCTTGAGCAATAGTGACCAAAATTTTCCACAGTATCACAGATACGAGTGATTCACAGATGGCAAAAGTCACTGCCCACTCTACCACTGCTCCTCCCCGCCACAGTTGTAGTGGACAAAACATTTTATGAAAACTCGTACATGTATAGAGTTATGTCTCTTCTTTTTTTTATTTGGGACGGAGTTTCCCTCTTGTTACCCAGGCTGGAGTGCAATGGCGCGATCTCGGCTCACCGCAACCTCCGCCTCCTGGGTTCAGGCAATTCTCCTGCCTCAGCCTCCTGAGTAGCTGGGATTACAGGCACGCGCCACCATGCCCAGCTAATTTTTTGTATCTTTAGTAGAGATGGGGTTTCACCGTGTTGACCAGGATGGTCTCGATCTCTTGACCTCATGATCCACCCGCCTCGGCCTCCCAAAGTGCTGAGATTACAGGCTTGAGCCACCGCGCCTGGCTTGTCTCTTCTTTAAAAAAAAAGATAGCAGAGAAATAATCTCTCTTTTATAATTCTTAGGTATGTCAACCTTCTCACCTTAAAATCCAATAGTGTTTTCTGATGTATCATTAAAATATCCGTTATTTTCTATGTGTTTATTATATGTGAATTAGAAATTCAATGAAGTGAGTTCTGTGGATAACCAAACTGAGTTCTGCTTCAGGAACCTTTTTTCAGTAATTATTAAGTTTTTTAGTTATTGGAAGAATTTTTAAAATAATTTCAGTGAAACGCCTAATGTATTTGCTGTACTCAATTACCTTTCTTCCAATTTAATAAACAGTCTTTTTGCTAACTTTTTAGATTCCCAGAGCTTGAGTTTATTCTTAGTGAGCTGCTAGACATTTGACATCTTAATGGGAGACTAGAAGAATGTTTCTCTCCATATAGAGGAACTCTTAAAAAAAAAAAAAAATCCGTAAGACCTAGAAACCTGTAAAATCATTCTCTGAGTAATCCTCATGTAACACTAAAGATCCAACCTGCTAGCATGGTTCTCATAGATGGAAGCAGTCTCTAAGTGTTCATGTTACTTAATAAGTACTTTACAGTATAACGTTTTTATTAATTTCTCTTTAATGACCATGACTGTGACTATTAGTAACATTTTCTACCAATATCCATAAAAATCCCCCTCAAAAAGGTGATAATATATTTCATAGTATAATGGAATTTCATAGTCATTTAACTTGAGAGGATCAAAGAAGAAAGCTGTGTTTTCACTGACAGGATCACATTTCAGTTGCAGCTTAACAGAAAGCAAGTTGAATCCTAGTTTTCAGCCTGAACAAATGATCTGATTCTGGTGAACTAGGGAATTTAAAGTATTTTTGTATGGTTATACCACGCTGTGCTCTCTTGCGCTCTCTCTGTAAACATGTTAAATCCAGAGGAGACAGAAGGGAGACATTTAATCTGTATTTATAATTTGGTTTTGAAGGACTGCTGACTCTTCTAAGTAAGACAGTCCTGAAAGCTTGATTTGTATGAGTGTCTAGCATTCATTTAAAAAAAAAATTAAACATGCATGTATGTATATATATGTATGTGTCTATATACCTATATACAGAGAGAACACAGCATGTTATAATCGTACAAAGAAAAATTAATGGATGGAAAAATGATGGGTGACTGTTGCAAGAATTTTTGGCCATGATTGAAAGAATCCTACCACTCTTTTGCCCCATATGAAATCCACAGATCTGGTAAACCACCTTAATATCTGTCATAGTCCTATATGTAAAATTTATTCATTAATTTATTATTGTCACCAGTAATCTTAATGTAGCCAAGGGTTCCCTAACTTCCTTTAAATTAATTTGTTACTTATTGGTAATTTAACCCCAGATGTGTTACTAACAGTTGAAAACTTGAATGTTGCCATAAATATGCAATGAATATGGTTTCAGGTTTGTAGCTATGATTCCCTCTCAGTAGACATGTGAGCCAAAAGACTGAAAAGTGTTGACATCAGATACTATTTTATTTACTTTAAAAATGGTTACATGGATAACATATTTTGTTTTGCACAACACAGTAAATAATCAATAAGTGAAGTATTTCTTCTTGTTTAGTGGTGGCCTGTTATATATCACAGCTGCTAAAGCCGGGGCTCAGAAAAGTCAAATTACTTCACCGAGATTGGGTAACCTGACTTCCAACTTAAATAAATCTAGTCTTTGTTCTCAATTCATACTTTAATGACTTTAGTGCCTTTCCACCACTATCCAGCCCTCTCTTCTGATTGTGGAAGCCCTGAAAGCATTACCAAAGTTTCAAAGTTATCTAAGTAATATTTCCTAAAATGACATCTAGCGAATAATGAAATATCAAAGTAGATTTTTTGTGTCATTTAATCAATAGTTAAGACTAAGTAAGACTGTATGCTTAATATTTATTTGAATAGAAACCATCTCATTATTTGACATACATTATGTATAGAATATGTAAAAGTTAAATTCTGTTATGTTTTGGGGTCCCTCCCCAAGTTATTTTACTAGCTTACAATATGAATCTTTTTAGAGGATTGAAGACATTCTGTAGTGTTATCAAACTTGTTAGAAGTACATGGTAAAGAATATAGATGGTTTCTTGACTGTATTATTTTCATCAAAATGGCTGGAGGAGGAGTGGGTGTCAGCAGTTGTTCATGTTACAAGTTCCTTAATACACTTTCTTTTGATGAAGATCATTCGCCCACTTTGCTAAGCAGTGTTTAGTGTAGATTTTCCTTACTCTTCCTGGTGATTTGCCCTTTGGGAAATGTTTCCCTGGCTGTTAGACTTGTGGTGTATTAATATTTTGGGGGGCTAAAGCCCTGTTATGTTGTTAACAGTTGAAAATTTGAATGTAACCATAAATATACAATGAATATAGTTCCACATTTGTAACTAGATTCCCTCACTGTAGTCGTATGAGCCAGCCAGCTGAACAGATCCTTATTTGGAAGCCACTGGTGTCTGATGTGGCCACAGAACGCTGATTATAGCTTTGTTTGACTGCCTAAACCTGTCTTCCTTCCTGGTGCTTAGTTGAGGGCCTTACTCCGAAGTCGTGTCATGGCAAAGGAGGTCAGAGTTGGTACCCATCACATTTGTTTCGTCTTCACAGTTTTTTTTTTTTCTGTCTTCTGTGCCTAGACTGACAATTACAAAATAAAAAGATAATACTTCCAGTGTCTCTAACCTGTGTAAGAAAGTTCACTTCTTTTTGACATCTAACATGTAGTAGTTCCATTTAAAATAGCATTTGCTCAGGAATGTCAGTTTAAACAAAACAGTAGAATATGAGAAGACCACTATTTTTTAAAGAAGTTGAATTCCTATTTGGCTCTTTTGAGTAAATAAATGTCTTACTGTATGTAAAGAGCTCAGATTATGAAATAATGTAAAATTGCTAGGTCAATTATTTTCTTAAAATAACTTGTCATTTAAGAAAATAACCAGGTGCTAATGAGTCTTCCCTGCTAATTTTTTAATTTTTTTTTTGAGGTGGAATCTCACCCTTGTCGCCCAGGCTAGAATGCAGTGGCGCGATCTCAGCTCACTTCAACCTCCGCCTCCTGGGTTCAAGTGATTCTTCTGTCTCAGACTCCTGAGTAGCTGGGATTACAGGCACCTGCCAATACGCCTGGCTAATTTTTGTATTTTTAATAGAGATGGGGTTTCACCATGTTGGCCAGGCTGGTCTGCAACTCCTTACCTCAGGTGATCTGCTCACCTCGGCCTCCCAAAGTGCTGAGATTACAAACGTGAGACACCATACCCAGCCTTGAAATATATTTTTATTTTTATTTCTGCCATTTCTCTTTTTTTTCTCTTTCCCCCCCAAGGTGATTATTATGAAAAGAGCTAGGTAGACCTTATAATTGGAATTCTAGTCTTTGTTCTCAATTCATACTTCATTGACATCTGTCATTTTCTTTATAAGAAATCAGGACAAACAATTTTTGAAGTATTGGGAGGAATGTTCTCAGTCACTATGACATTAGGAAAAGATGTTCAATTTTGCTGAACGTAATTTAGATAAAAATCATTTGGGATCAAGATTGAGAGAACTGTGTTTGCTTCATGAAGCCTCCCCTTGAGCTTTGGCATTATTCTCATGACTGGTCCATTCTCATCCCTTCCTTAGGGAATAATTATTTCCCAAGGAAGTTATATAAGCATGTCAGCACATCACTTTATTTGTCAGCAAGCATGGTTAAGTTGCATTTAAATTGGTTTCATACTTGTGAACAAATAAATGTTAATTTTATCAGACCTAAAGCTGTAGGGTCAGATTATAGTGAGGTACACAATTTGTAGACTTAAAATAAGTGGTCATATTTGCTTTTATGTATTTCTGCCCATACTTGTTCATAATTTTAACTCATTAACAGCCTTCAGTAATAACTTAATTATTTAAATTTCAATTTAAGATTCTAGTTTCTTGTAATACAGAAACAGTATTATCATAGAGGCAAAATGTGTAAGTCGTTTCATCCTTGTCAAGGAACTGTATATGCATAATCCCTGAATTTTTAAAGTTCTAGAAATAGTCCACCGTGGACATACACAGATACAAAAAGCATATAGTTGTAGTTTAGGAACTGTGGCTCATAGAAGGATTAGATTGAACAATGTATCATTGTTCCTAGAGTCAATTAAGCATGTAGGTTTAGCTAGTTTGGGAACAGCCTCTAGCATGTGACTCTATAACACTTGCACAACAAACATGGGCTTGATAAATGAGCAGTAAATCTGGGCTGACTGCCCACTCCCAGTACTGCCATCATAGTATTTTGAGGGCCTGACAACAATATTAGAAGCTTAAAACATTCTTCACATCATTTTGTATTATCCCTGGTTTTCCAGTTTTAATCTTATTGTTTCCTAAAAGTCAATTTTCCTCAATAAAAAAAGAATCTTTACTTGATCACTTGATTTCTCATTAGATACTAGGCTTCGTGGTCTTACATATAGTTAAATTCAAGCTCACTTTTCTTCAGGAGAGTGGGTGATTTGGTTGCCCAGACGTCTCATGTGGGCACATAAATCACGTTTTTGTCATGTTACTATTGTTCACCCTTATCAGAAAAAATTCAGTGTCTGAGCAGGTCACTGTCTTCAACAGTGCGTTGTTTGGGTTTTGCTCTCTTTTCCTCTTACAACACAATGAAGATGATTGTAAAGGTGTGTTAGGGGCTTCAACACTTAGCAGCTGTATTTTTTTAAAGTTTCTAATTATGATATTAGAAGTGTCCATAAAAAGTTTCTATTCATAACGTCTGTAGATTATATGAAATTCTTAACGCCTAATTTGTGCCATCTGACATCACAAAATCTTAGCAGATTTCGAAGGAATCAGCTTGTTAGGTAGCTGTGCACAGATACAAATGATTTAAGA
The DNA here is from genome assembly GCF_009761245.1 of Sapajus apella. Classification (NCBI taxonomy): domain Eukaryota; kingdom Metazoa; phylum Chordata; class Mammalia; order Primates; family Cebidae; genus Sapajus; species Sapajus apella. The sequence continues at coordinate 131,700 of NW_022436974.1, read as the reverse complement.
TTACACTGCTGTGATTTTGTGAAAAATGTGTTTTACTTGTTTTTTAGTTTAGAAGAAACATTTCAAAAATGGATTATGAAAAGAGAACAAAAGAAAAAATATAGTTAGGTTTAAGTTTATAACAGCTTCATTCTACTGATACTAGTTGTAGATTTTAACCAAGATCGAATTATTTTATAAATTGAGAGTTTCAGAGGATGCTTAACTCAGATAAGTGGTTTTGCTCGATCATGTACACACAATATTTACCCTCTAGCCATTTGTCATTCTTAAAACAATGTAGGTGATCAAATCTCAAAATAGTATCTAAGGCAGTGCTTCTCAAACTTTTAACGAACGTACAGAGGATCTCATTAAGCTGTAGATTCTTCATCAGTGGGTTGGGTGGAACCTGAGGTTCTGCAGTTCTGACTAGCCCCTGGGTGTGGTCAGTGCTGTTGGGACAAGGCCCACACTTTTGAGTAGCAGGGGTACAAAAGAATTGGTAGCAACCATACTTTGAAGTTTCTAAACTTTATCACAGTATCAGTGTCAATGTTAATCTGTTTCTGAGTATATTATTTTTAGTTGTTTATTTTACTAACCTACCTGAGCACTAACCTTCTACTAGTGCTTTCACAAATTAGCAGCATAAAATTCATCCTGAACTTTGAAGATCAATGTAAGAAAGTCATCAGTGTTTTGGTTACTATAAAATGCATTTTGATTACATTGTTCAGTGTTTCTTAAATAAGGGTTATAGATAAAGCATTTGAGAATAAAACATACAACCAATAATTTGAAGCATGTCTTAGAACGTATTAGGATGAGCTTTGGCTGATAAATATTGCTTATTATTTGCTTTGGTTTATATTGACAGAGATGACTATCTTATGGCTTAAATAAAAATTGATTGCATGGAGAGGTTTTTAGTAGTTAATATTTTGAGGCATTTGGTTACAGGAATGAGATTTTATTTTATTTTGTAATTATCACGCTGCTCCTCTTCCCCCAGGAGCCAGTATGTCTACACTTACTGAGTTCCTTTTTTAGTTCATTCTCCCTCTTTTGTTTTTTGGTTTTGTTTTTGTTTTTGACAGGCCAGGTGTTTGTTTACTGGCAGGTTGCAGTGCCGCACAGCTCCTCAGAGCCTGGCCGGCCAGCAGGCACCCAGGGTGCAGCGCTCAGCCTGCAGCGAGAGGGTCTCTGTTCACATGTCCAGGTTTCTGGTTTATTCTTTCTCTACGCTGATAGCTCTCTGCAGGTTGAAGTAGTGGTCCAGAAACATTTTTATCATTTCTATTCCTTGCCTTCAAACCTGCAGTGTCTGCTTGCCGCATCTCTTCATTACTTATCAGTGAAAACCAAACTCCCAAGCCGGGCGCGGTGGCTCAAGCCTGTAATCCCAGCACTTTGGGAGGCCGAGGCGGGTGGATCACGAGGTCAAGAGATCGAGACCATGCTGGTCAACACGGTGAAACCCCGTCTCTACTAAAGCTACAAAAAATTAGCTGGGCATGGTGGCGCGTGCCTGTAATCCCAGCTGCTCAGGAGGCTGAGGCAGGAGAGTTGCCTGAACCCAGGAGGCGGAGGTTGCGGTGAGCTGAGATTGCGCCATTGCACTCCAGCCTGGGTAACAAGAACGAAACTCCGTCTCAAAAAAAAAAAAAAAAAAACCAAACTCCCTGTTAAAGCTCTTAACCTAGACCTGTCATCTTCACTTAACTGAACTCTTGTCTCATTTTTAATAAAACATACTCATGACTCATTTACCATGAAGTTTTCCTATTTTAAATATTGGGCTAGCAATGGAATGAAATATTTGAGGGCTTTTTGTGTACCAGGAGTCACAGTCCTGGTTGCTTTTATATATGTTACTGAATTTAATCATTTAAACTCTGGAAAGTAAGTAAATCAGTCCTGCTTTATTGAAGGTGGAGTAGATTGATAAAATTTGCCCATGCAATCCAGATTGCCATTGGCAGAGCTGGAATTTTAATATACATCTGCCTTGCTTTTTTTTTCCCCCCCACAGAGGAGACTTTTAAAAGGAGGAAGCATCTGGGTCTTTAAAAGGTTGGATAGAAATTAGGTGTTTTGTGGGCCAGCTGGGGAAAAGATTACTCCTGAAGAAAGAGTAACCTGACTACCGCCTGCCTGCCTGTCTACCTGCCTCTCTACCTCCCTCCCTCCCTTTCTCCCTTCTTTCTTCCCTTTTCTTCCTCCTTCCCTCCCCTCCCTACATTCTCTCTCCTCTTCCCCTCCCCTCCTCCCTCCCTATGTTGCCCAGGCTGGAGTGCAGGGCACAATCTCAGCCCGTTATGTAATTATTTCCTAGGCTCAAGCAATCCTCTCACCTCAGCCTCCCAAGTATCTGGGACCACAGGTATGCACCACATGCCTGGCTCATATTTTATATTTTTCATAGAAATGGGATTTCACTGTGTTGTCCAGCCTGGTCTCAAACTGAGCTCAAATGATCTACCTGTCTCTGCCTCCCAATGTGCTAGAATTAAAGATGTGAGCCACCATGCCTGGCCTTTTGTGGTTTTCTTAATAACATTTTCTTTTCTTTAACTTACTTTATTGTAAGAATACAGTATATAACATACAACATAATGGACTGTCAACAGTAGGCTGTCAGTAATTAAGTTTTTGGGAATAAAAAGTTATATGTGGATATTTGACTGTGTGGGAGGGTTGGTGCCCCTAACTCTTGCATCATTCATGGGCCAACAGTATACTGTTGCAAATTGATAAAAACAGCATTTATTTTTCATGGTTTAATCTTATAGAATAAATGTTAACAAAATATTCTCAAGTTAATTTTATTCTACATTTTCTTTGGCATCTAAATGGGCGCATGTATTTTTTTTTTTTCTTTTCTGAGACACAGTTTCACTCTGTAACCCAGGCTGGAGCACAGTGGTACAATCTTGGTACAAACCTCTGCCTCCTGTGTTCAAGCGATTCTCCTGCCTCAGCCTCCTGAGAAGCTGGGATTACAGGCATCCATGCCCGGCTAATTTTTGTATTTTTAGTGGAGATAAGGTTTCACCATGTTAGCCAGGATGGTCTCAAACTCCTGACCTCGTGATCCATCCACCTTGGGCTCCCAAAGTGCTGGGATTATAGGCGTGAGCCTCCCTGCTCAGCCATGTGCATGTATTTATAGTTGGAAAATTAGGTAATAGCATCTTTATTCCTTAAAAGAGATGTAGATCTTTTTTTCTCCCAGGCCAGGCACAGTGGCTCGCACCTGTAATCCCAGCACTTTGGGAGCCAGAGGTGGGTGGATCACTTTAGGTCAGGAGTTCAAGAGCAGCCTGGCCAACATGGGAAAAACCCCGTCTCTACTAAAAATGCAAAAAAATTAGCTGGGTGTGGTGGCACACACCTGTAATCCCAGCTACTTGGAAGGCTGAGGCATGAGAATTGCTTGAACTTGGAAGTTGGAGATTGCATTGAGCCAAGATCACAGCCCTGCACTCCAGCCTGGGTTACGGAGTGAGACCATCTCAAAAAAAAAAAAAAAAAAAAAGAATTTCCCATATTTAACTCCCATTCTAGCTAGAAAATGTGATTCTTAGTGTATTAGTGATAAGATAGAATTATTGGTGAGATAGCAGTCTATATCCATTTTAGGATAGTTAATGGTACAAAATATCATTTCTTTGCTGTTTCCATGGTTATCAGTAGGATTATTAAAGAAGAGAAAACTCAGATTTGAAACTTAGCTACCAAAAAAAATGTTTAGCCAAACATTTTGATATTAATTCTTTCTGTATACTTTCACTACACAAACACACACACACACTTTAAACAATTAGCCTTGTCGAGTACATACTGTTTTATAACCTAGTTTTTAAAACTGTGTTAATATTTTTCATATCATGTAGTCTTCTAAAACATTTTCAATAGCTGCTTGCAGTCCATCGTATGTAATCATGTTTAAGCAATTCCCTATCATTAAATGTTAAGTGGCTTTCAAATTTTTGCTGTAATAAATTATACTGAAGAGAGGTTTATATATAAAGTTTTGATTACTTCTGGCTATTAATGCAGCGTACTTTTTAAGGTAGTTTTATTTGTATAATATATTAAGTTTTTCTTCATTGAAACAATGAAACTTTGCTACAAGAAAAGTTAGTACTTATTGAAAGCTTTAATGTGCTAGATGCCTTGCAGTCTTATATTTCACAGAATTTTTAGCTGTTTTCATTCCCAACTTTACATATTAAGAAATCTATATGTATATGTGTATTAGTAGGTTAACAGTTATGTAGAAAATGTTCAGCAAATATCAGAGGGCTTTGTATAAGAACATGTTATTCAGCAGTCACAGGAGAAAATGAAAACTTAGAGATGAAGTTTTAAATTCTGCTTTGGCTTTGCAGTATATAAGAAGACGATTTTTTGGGTTTTGTGGTGTTTTACTTTAAAAAGGGCTAAAAATTACATTATTTGGCATTCTCACCTCTAGGAGAAAATAAATGTGATTTTTTTTTTTTTTTTAATCTTGGGTTTTAGTCTTATAGTTTCTCTCTTAGTGTACAAACTACATTGTACCTTTACATTAGAAGTGAGTAATAATTAACTTACAGTTGAAGATGATTTTCTTTCACTTAAAATTCCAGGCATAACCTTTTCAGATGTTACACTTGTAAGATCTAAAGGGTGAAAGTTGAGTGATTTAAGGGTGAAAAATGTCTGTTGCAAAGGGAGGGTGGTGGGAGCAGTGAGATGCTGTGACTTGTTGCTTTTACAGAGCTCACTTGGTACCCTTTGATTATGAGCCCACAAATAAGAATTGTTTTTGGAACCTGGTATTTGTTTCCTAATGCAGTGTTTTGTTTTGTCTTAGTCACATCGATCAGACAACAACATGGCAGGACCCCAGGAAGGCCATGCTGTCTCAGATGAACGTTACAGCCCCCACCAGTCCACCTGTGCAGCAGAATATGATGAATTCGGCCTCAGGTGAGTGAGACACTGTAATTACAGCACATGGAGTAATGCTTATGCATTGGTAAAAGTTGCTGTGGAAAACAGTCATTACTCTTTTACAGAAACTGGAGCATGGGTGATGTTGATTGTCTCTCCAGTTTCATACAGAAGACATATTCCATTTTAAAACAACGTAAGCTATTTTATTGCCTTGTATTAGCAGTTAATGCATAAGGGGGGCAAATAACTGAAAGCCACCAGTTCTTTAAGATTTGGTTCTGAAGCAAGTATCTCAAATTTTTAGTTCTGTTAATTTTGACATATTTGTGTTTATTCTGCTGCTTTCTTGTGTCTCAGGTAGTTTAGTTGAAGTTTCCTTCTTCCCTTTGTGGTTTGGATAGAAAGCCAAGTTATGGTGTTCTTATTTTTTTATTAAAAAATTTTTTTTGCTATGGTGTTCTTAACCCAACTCATAACATGGTTATTCATTCTACTCTGAAAATATCTGAAAGGCAGTAACTTTTGTAAAACCAAACGAGTATTTCTTATTCCCAGGGTGAGCATGGATTATTAAATACATCTTCACCTTTTTTTTTTTACAGAAGATAAACCTGAGTATAAATCTTTTTTTCTGCCCCTTATTTGTCAATTTACTTGAATCTGCAGTTTTTCTCATCTACATAATGGAGAGTAACAGTGCCCCTTATGATAGAAGGGAGGATATGAAAGAAAATAATGCAATTCATATGAAGCTTCACGTAATTACAGAGTATGCAGTAAGTGAAAGCTTAGCTCCTTCATCTTCCCTATCAGATACTGTCTAGCTTCTTTCTCCTTTGTTAGGTGGGTCCAAGGCCACAGTTAGTCCATTATGTACCTTCGTACGTGTTAGGACAAGGTGCCCTTCTTCTGGGAAATTGAGATTACAATGACCTGTGATTGCATCACCATACTCCAGCCTGGGTGACAGAGTGGGACCCTGTCTTTAAAAAAAAAAATTGTGTGTCTTATTTGTAAAGTATGAAATGTTTTAATATACTACATAAAAATTAGTAGGCATGCGTATACATGTCTATATATAAATAACATGTTTAAATGTCTAAATGATAGAGCTGTAAAGAGGTGACTTTGACACAGTTTCAGTGGAGTGGCAAAAAGCATGACTGGAGCGTTAGGAGTGAGGGGAAGAAGGAATAAAGGAGAGGGTTGTGAGGAGAGAGTTGAAAGGAGGAACTGAAATGGGAAAAGCCACTCCGAAGAGGCTTGAGCATGTTTACATGGTGCTGGAAGGTATTTGACAATAATAATTGTATAATAATAATTCTTGTTTATATCCCAGGCATGCTGTGAAGGTCCATTTTGCACTGTCTCATTTAAGATCCCATGTTCTTCATTGTACGTTAATCATAGATACGATAACTGACAGAGCAAAGCCTCAGAGAAAGCAGAAGCAACTGGGAGCCACTAATGAACGTCCTGGAGGCGTTATTTTTAAATACTATTGATAGTAGATAATATTGGGGAACTGCTTCTCCAGAAGGTGGTAGGTATAGAGATGATGTTTGCTTAAGGAGGCCTTGTTTCAAATAAAATACTGTTCCTTAGAGAGAAGAGAATATTCAAAGAGAACACTCCATTATGGGACAATCATACAGTATGTGGAGGGAAAGGAAGAGACTAGCTGACAGGTCCAATACCCAAAGGCTTTTTAAAACATCAACAACAACACTAATTCCAGGAAGCACCAAAACTTTCAAAATTAGAGTGAAGTGTTATGTTAAATAACACTGGGAATTAAATAAATTCTGATTCTGAATTCCCAGAATCAGAATATTCTGAATTTGGTCACATGGAGGCTTGCTGATCAAGTGCTGAGGGTATCGATAATATCTTTACAGCGAATGCCTCTTTTTCCTTTAAATTACATGCACTTGTTTGTTGTCTTTTCTTCCATTTCAGTGGAAGCCCATGGTTTTGATATGCTTTGGAATGAATGTCACTGTAATCTTGATATATCTCATGTTCACATATAATTATAGCCATAATGTCATGTTAATAAGTGAAGCAAAAGCATGCTCGTCTCTGCTTGAAAAAACGGTCTTTTAAGGAGTTTTTTAAATCTTAGAGACAGTGAACAAGGAGAATTGTGAGAGCATTTAAGTAAATTTTGAGGGCATTTAATCTAACAAAGCAGAAAATCGCTTCCCTGAAGCAGGCTATCTACAGAAAATTTTCACCCTTAAAGGGTTGCCTTCTGAATGGCTAACCCAAAGCTACACCGTGCTTCTGAAGTACTCTATTGGGTTAATCATGCTAAATACAACTTGATTTACATTTTTATTACTTATTAATTTAACAAGGACTTTCTCACTTTGCTTTTCTTGAAAAAGAATTCTCGTCATTCATAATTGAGTCCAGCTTCATGTTCTGCTCTGACTTCTTGTTTCTCATCAGACTGCTTTCCTTAAGTTACTGTCATTTTCTGTAGACTCCCCAAACCTGTTTTATGCATAATATTTGTGGTTGACTAGGCTGAAAGATCTTTTAAGATTCTTTCTAATTCTTAAGATTTTATGAAACTCTATTTCATTTTCTAATTTGCCTTAGCAAAAATGATGAGTTTAATTATGCTTTTATAAGTCCTTTTTCAAAATGTGAAGTTGAAATGGTGGATTTCATTTATAGACTAGAGACCAGTGGTTTTGTGATTGGGCAGATTTCCAAATATCTGTAACTGAGAATCACCCAAAACAAAGGTGCACTTGGAAAAGGTTCTAGAGGCAAGACTCAATACATCCTTGTAAGAAGATTAATTTATATTCTTTAACTGTGTCATTTAAGTGACAGGTAAGTGACAGCAAACTTTGTGAAAGAATTGGAAAGGTGAGGAAGAAGAAAATAGAAAAATAAGAGGAAATTGAATAATTTAGTAAGATAATGGTTTTATTTTACTTTATTCTGTATTAAAATATTCAATACATAAATATATGTGTATGTAAAGTCTAGTCTACTAAATTACTTGAGATGATTGCCCTTTAAAAGTTATAATGCGTAAGCCTGGATGTGGTGGCTCATACCTATAATCCCAGCACTTTGAGAGGCCAAGGTGGGAGGATTGCTTGAGCCTAGGAGTTCAAGACCAGCCTGGGCAACATAAGGAGAGCCTGACTCTATTAAAAATAAAAATAAAAATTAGCCAGGTATAGTGGCCATATGCCTGTGGTGCCAGCATTGTGGGTGACAGATTGGGAGGATCGCTTGAGCCCAAGAGGTCAAGGCTGCAGTGAGCCATGTTCGCACCACTGCATCCCAGCCTGGACAAGAGTGAGAACCTGTCTCAAAAATAAAAAAAGTTATATAAATTTGTTACTTTATATACACACACACATATATAATAGTTATTTGTTACTTGCTTAGGATCCATAGTTTTTCCCTACGTAGTGAGAAGGTAAACATTTCATGATTTTTGTGTTCAACATTAGAAAACAAAGCCCTGGGGAGTGAAAAGTGATACTTCTTTAGCTCTATTTTTATGATACATATTGAATTTTTTAATTTTAACACTGATCGACACAATTGCTGAATCTTCAAGTGACAGTAAAGTCAAAGTACATTCTGTGATAATCCAAAAATAACTGTATGCCAAATAGCTACTTAGGATCATTAAAAATTATGTCTTGATTTATATTAGGCAGAATTAACCCATTTATCTGCTTTTGAGAAATGTACATTTGATAACACCCCAAAGCCCACATGTCTTATTACAGGTACATTTTAGGAAATTCATTATTTGTATATTTTATTAGAAATTATTGGGATTGATTTGACAATTCTTAACTCTACCAATGTAGCACTTTCAGATTTCTCTTTTAAGAAAAACTGTGAGGAATTCCTAGGAAATAACCTCAGGGGATCGGTTGAGAAAATGCCCTCTTGATCATGAAAAGGTGATACATGTTAGAAGAGTGTGTTAAGCACCTTCCTTCGAGTGGGGAAAAGTGTTAAGAAGCAAGCAAAATGAGTAGTATAGAGCTGCCTTAACGTTCGCCTGTTGCAGTCTCCTGCCTGTGTAGTATCTCTCAGCACCAAAGATCAAATGAGAGATTGTTACCAAGAAAAATGAGAGGGCTAGAAAATAGATGTGAAATATAAGAATGATGGGTAAATCACGCATTAATTTAGGTTTTAACTTTATAAAGCACAGAGAGGGTAAAGATGTGTGAAAAGTTGCAGAGCCGACAGGGTTAAAATGTTGATAATTCCTACTTAATGTGTTGTAGTTCATAAACTTTGAAGTTCTACTTTTCACCTTTGAAAGAGAGACGATTTACAATAAGGGTTAATACCAAGGGCTCTTGAAATCCCATGGATCTGGTTTGAATCCCAGCCATCGTTTATCGTCCATGAAATCTTGGACAAGTTACCGTATCTACCTGTATTTGTCACTTGGAAAAATGAGATAATAACTCATAGAGCTGTTGTGAACATTAAATGACAGAATCCATATCACATAGTCAAAATGTATTATTAATAGTATATGGTGCTTGGTGTAGTGTCTTGCATATATAATAGGTAAATAAATGTGATCTAATATTTTACAATTTAATCAGTTTATAATACCAGGTAGCCACTGTTACTTTGTTAAAAATCTGTTACTGTCTTTGAAATTATGTTTATCTCTGTAAGCTTTTTATCATCAAGTTGGGGTCATTTGCTCTTATCCAAGTAGTTGGTTCCTGATTCTTCTAAAAGTTCTTGATTATTATAAGATGGAAATTGTCACTCAGAAGTCACAATATATGGGAAAAGACTATACTAATGAGAAACTTAATAGCAATGAACTATAACAAATAAAGCCCAAAGTCAGAGCAATGAAGAGACACAGACAATGTATTTGACTGGTTACTCTCAGGTTTGTATTCCAGATATCTTTTTAAAAAACTTTTTTAATAAAAACACTTTTTTAAAAAAAAGCAAAATTGCTATTTTCTATTTCCCATCTAGAAATTTGGTAAATTAAGAGAAATGGCCCTACGAAATGAAAAAATAGTACAAGAAAAAGCATAATAATCCAGAATCAATAATAACCATTTCTTAAGAAGCTTGGTGGTTTTATATAGCTTGTGGCTTGATTTACTTGTTGATGAAGTTCCTAAAAAATGGTTGGTAATATACAAACAACCACCATTTTTCTTAATACTATGGTCAGTCCATTTCATTTTAACAAAAGATGCCAGTATGGAATATGAAGATGAAAATTTTTTCTTTTTGAAATAAAAAAGTAATTTATTGATAATATTCAAATTGCATATGGCATTAGCTTGTAATTATTGTATCTATTCTAGTATAGGAGTTTTTCTGATGGCTGACACATGGCACTTTTTAATCATGGCTCTTGACTTCGCCGCATAATGATATGCCACCTGTGTCAGGGCAACTAATGGCTTTGATTTGACTCTGATGGTGTGAGTCTTTCACTTCCTCTCCACTGGGAATCACTCTTGATGTTGTTTAATTCCCGTCATGATTTTTAAAGTATTAATTTCTTCATTCTTTCTGTAAAGAAACCCACATTCATTATGCTGAGAGGTGGGTATATAGTTACTTTGTATTTTAGTAGCTGTAGATCACTATTTTTTCTAATAGTGCCACTTTTTTTTTTTTTAATTTTATTTTACTTTAGGTTCTGGGGTACATGTGCAGGTCATGCAGGGTCATTGCATAGGTGCATATTATATCCAGCATTTCTCCCATGTTATCCCTCCCCACCCCCCTCTGTCCCTCCCCTAGCCCCCCGCCAACTACCCCCAGTGTGTGATGCTCCTCTCCCTGAGTCCACCTGTTGTCCTTGTTCAACACCTGCCTATGAGTGAGAACATGTGGTGTTTGGTTTTCTGTTCTTGTAGTGCCACATATTTTTAAAGGATTATTTCTGCCGGGCGCGGTGGCTCAAGCCTGTAATCCCAGCACTTTGGGAGGCCGAGGCGGGTGGATCACGAGGTCAAGAGATCGAGACCATCCTGGTCAACATGGTGAAACCCCATCTCTACTAAAAACTACAAAAAATTAGCTGGGCATGGTGGCGCGTGCCTGTAATCCCAGCTACTCAGGAGGCTGAGGCAGGAGAATTGCCTGAACCCAGGAGGCGGAGGTTGCGGTGAGCCGAGATCGTGCCATTGCACTCCAGCCTGGGTAACAAGAGTGAAACTCCGTCTCAAAAAAAAAAAAGGATTATTTCAATTTGAGAATCATGATATCCACAATAACTATCTACATCTCAAATGTATTGGGGGTGTTCGTATTCTTAGTTACATGCCTGATTATTCCGTATAAGGTAGTTCTTTCCTGTCATCTTTGCTTTACTTTAGAGATTATGTTCTAAAAAAGGGGAAACATATAGAAACTCAAGATTGTTGGGTGCTATTGATCTTAGAGCACAGATATCAAATAGTTTTTGAAATATATTAGAAGCCTTTGAAGTAATCATTTGAGATAGGAAAATTTATTTGCATTTTGAATGTTATTAAGATTTTAAGGTAGACCGGATGTGGTGGCTCACACCTGTAATCCCAGCACTTTGGGAGGCTGAGGTGGGCAGATCACCTGAGGTTAAGAGTTTGAGACCAGCCTGGCCAACACAGTGAAACCCCACTTCTATTAAAAATACAAAAATTAGCTGGGTGTGCTGCTGGGCGCCTATAATCCCAGCTCCTCAGGTGGCTGAGGCAGGAGAATTGTTTGAACCCCGGAGGCAGAGGTTGCAGTGACCTGAGATTATACCACTGTACTTCAGCCTGGGAGACGACAGCGAGACCCCATCTCATAAAAAGAAAAATAATGCAAAGAAAAAAAATTTAGGTCCATGAGTATCATTTCAACCAGCTCTCTCAATAAAATGACTTGTTACATATTGGGGCATAAAAATAGAAGTGTTTGTGTTCAACTTTTCTTCAGTGATTATTTGTAGATTTTTGGAAACTTTGCTGAGCTTTGGAGTAGAGAGAATGAGAAAGAGGTTAAATTATTTCCATTTAAGAACCAGCTCAAATGCCTGTGTTATTCTCTTGATAAGTGTTGGAATATTATTTTTGTCTTTCCCACTGATTTCTAAATCCTTCTGGTTACTCTATTGCTACAGTAATTTTATGACTCATAAGAGGAGTATTTGTGTGAAAGATTAAGATGCTAATTCTTTAAAAATGATATTCGTAGACTACCATATATAGGCAGCTTAAGTGAAATAGAATAAATCTTGCAACAGTGGACACAGTTTTCCAAAATAAGGTTTTCTTTTGATGTTAGTAAGGTAAGGAAGTGGTAAAACTTACTTTAGGTTAAAATTGTAATGCAAGGTATTTATTTGAGCAGTCTGAAGTCTAAGTGTGCTATTCTAAGTGTTATTCCTTCAGTAAAGTCTAAGTGTTATTCCTTCAGTAAAACTTTACAGAAAGCTAATCTTTCATAAATAAACTTAGTAAAGCTCTAAGCCATTTCATTGAGTTAAAATCTAAAAGACTTAAGTTGCACCGAAGAGAGTCTGAAGAGTTGCATATTAGTGGTATCGTTGAGCTTATACTTGACCTTTTCTTCTAGAAAGTTCTTACAGCTATAACCTAATAGGAAAATGATTTTCTTTTTCTTTTTTTCTTTCTTTTTTCTTTTCTTTTCTTTCTTTCTTTCTTTTTTTTTTTTTTTTTTGAGACAGTGTCTCTCTCTGTCACCCAGGCTGGAGTGCAGTGGTACGAGCTTGGCTCACTGCAACCTCCACTTCCCAGGTTCGAGCAGCTGTCTGCCTCAACCTCCCGAGTAGCTGGGATTACAGGTGCCCGCCACCATGCCTGGCTAATTTTTGTATTTTTAGTAGAGAGGGGGTTTCACCATGTTGGCCAGGCTGATCTTGAACTCCTGACCATGGGATCCACCCGCCTCCTCCTCCCAAAGTGTTGGGATTACAGACATAAGCCACCGCATCTGGCTGGAAAATGATTTTTTAAACCGTCACATAGTTTTACCTTGAGACAGTTGTATTTTTCCCTTCTTGAATGTCGTTCATTCAACATCAAATGCCCTGCTTTATGCTATGCACTGTGATTGCAGAATCAAGCTCAGACAGACTTTTTCTATATAATTATAGAAAATGTGGCAGGGCTGGGTGCAGTGGCTCACGGCTGTAATCCCAGCACTTTGGGAGGCTGAGGAGGGCGGATCTCCAGAGGTCAGGAGTTTGAGACTAGCTTGGCCAACTTGGTGGAAACCCCATCTTTACTAAAAATATAAAACATTAGCTGGGCATGGTGACACATGCCTGTAATCCCAGCTACTCAGAAGGTTGAGGCAGGAGAATTCCTTGAACCCAGAAGGCGGAGGTTGTAGTGAGCCAAGATTGTGCCACTGTACTCCAGCCTAAGCAACAAGAGTGAGACTCTCTCAAAAAAAAAAAAAAAAGTTATAGCAGGCGTATGGACTAAGTACTGAGAAAGTAGGCAGAGAGGAACACAGGTCAGTAGTGGAAAGGGAGAACAGTGAAGACCTTTTTTTTTTTTGGCCAAAGGGTGTTGCTCCATCACCCAGGCTAGAGGACAGTGACATGATCACAGCTCACTGCAGCTTCAACTTCATGGGCTCAAGCAATTCTCACCTCAGCCTCCCAAGTAGCTGGGACTACAGGCATATACCACCATGCCCAGCTTTTTTTTTTTTTTTTTTTTCTTTCGTAGAGACGAAAAAAGTTGGACAGGGTGGTATATACCTATAGTCTCAGCGTTTTGGCAGCTTTGCTGGGGATTATATGTGTAAGCCACTGCATTCTGCCAAGACTTCTTTAAGGAGGTTCATTGATTCCTTTATTCAATATTGAATACATACTATGTGCCAGGCACGGTTCTAAGCTAATGAGAACAAATATACAATGAGTCAGATATTAAAAGTGGAAGGAGGAAAAATAGGATAGTTACGATCAGAGTTAACTGGCTGGGGATGGAGGGAGATGATAGCTTAGGTTACCGTCTCCAGTGCAGGCCTCTGTAATTGACACCTTTTGAGCAGAAATCTGAATGAACCGAGAGTGAGAGCCATCTGAATATCTGGGAAAGGGGGAGAATGTTTCGTGCACAACACAACCACCAGTTCAAAGGCCCTGAGACATGTTTGGGGAATAGCAAAAAGGCCACTGCAGCATGAATAGAGTCTGTGAAAAGGCAGAATGGGGCCATATTACAGAGGTACTTAGGTTTCGAATAGAGAAGTGACATGGTATCAGTAACTTTTTAAAAAGTAGGGAGATTAGAGGGCAGTTTCAGTAACCTAGGGAGAGGATGACCAAAGTGATGATGAAAGTGACTGGGTTCAGCACTTGAGTATTAGGGGACGAGTAGGAAGTTAAGTTAGAAGAAAAGGGAATATAAAAGTAGCTAGCAGTAGATGGACAATTACTAAGGCCCAGAACCTCTAATAACATATTGCTAGTGGTAAGATGGTGAGCAATGAGCCTGAAGACCACCTCAGAATTCCTCTGTGTCATAAGCTAAGAAGTTTGAGCCTTGTCCCGAAAATGTTGGAATACCATTAAAAGTCTTCTTTAGGGGTGTTCCTCTATGGTTTTTTGCATTTTTATTATCTGATCATTTGAATTTTGAAATACAAATATCTCATTTTCTTATATTTAAAGCTACTTAGGTATAGTATACGTGAATTTTTAATGTTTAATATATGATTGGAACAAAATGGTGGAACTATTTTAAGAAAGAGTAGGGAACAGACTTTTACGCACCTACTGTGAGCCTTGACCTGTGTCAAACACGTTCTTTAATTCTCTCAGTTATCCATTGAGTGTTCATCTCTGTTTTATAGATAAAGAAAGCAAGCACCAAGGAGTTAAGTAATTTGCCCAACGTTAGAAGTCTAATAAAATCCAAGATTTGACCCCAGGTCTGTCTGAATCTAAACCCTTTAGAGTCTCTAAACTATACTGTCGTTCTAGAGTTGAATATGAAATTAAAGTCATATTTAATTTTATTTATAATGTATCAAAGATTTTTAAAATCAAGTAACCCAATGAGTAGTAAGTACTTTTGCTATATTGTTAAAGTTTGAGTTAATGGTAACTCTAGATAAGGTTTAATTTAACAGGTGATCCTTATTAGTCTTCTGTATTCTAGAGTAGCACTTCTTAATTTGTAATATGTCAAGGAATTGCCTAGGGATTCTTTGAAATGCAGTTCTTATTCAGTGGGTCTGATTTAGTAGGATTAGGACCTGAGATTCTGCATTTCTGACAAGTTTCCAGGTGATACTAAGACTGCTAGTTAAAGGAGTACACAAATAGAATACTGATGAATTACTTAAACTTGAATCCATAGAAATATCATTAGAGGTCATTTTATTATTCCTATTTTAGGCTGGAATGAAACCTTTACTGAGTACCTAAATACAAACTAGTGGTTCCATCGTTTCATTAGATCTTATTTAATGTAAAAACCCTGCAAAATAAGTGTTATCTTCTTTTCTTAAATCTATTATTTATAGGCCTGGCACAGTGGCTCCCGCCTGTAATCCCAACACTTTGGGAGGCCGAGGTGGGTGGGCCACGATGTTAGGAGATCAAAACCATCCTGGCCAACATGGTGAAACCCCGTCTCTACTAAAAATACAAAAAATTAGCTGGGCATGGTGGCACACGCCTGTAATCCCAGCTACTCAGGAGGCTGAGGCGGGAGAATTGCTTGAACCCAGGAGGCAGAGGTTTTGGTGAGCCAAGATCGTGCCATTGCACTCCAGCCTGGGTAACAAGAGCGAAACTCTGTCTCAAAAAAAAAAACAAAAACAAAAAAAAATTAGCTGGCCGTGGTGGCGTGCGCCTGTAGTCCCAGCTACTTCTGAGGCTGAGGCAGAAGAATCTCTTGAACCCGGGAGGTGGAGGTTGCAGTGAATCAAGATTGCGCCACTGCACTCCAGCCTGGCGACAGAGCGAGAATCCGTCTCAAAAAAAAAAAATCTATTATTTTTGAAGGCACAAACTAAATCTCTGAGAGATTGCAACTTGACAAAGACCAGTCATACTTTTCACAGATAGTTTCTTAATCATGTCAGCTCAGCAAACTTTGGTTGTATTTGGTGGCAGTGTTAAGTCCATGTCTCTACTTCAAGAACTTAGAGTCTGTTGAGAAGGATGTAGTCAAATGATTGGGGTACAGGGAGGCACCTGCTATAAAGGAGACAGGAACATAGTGGTTGGGGCACCACTATGCTGGTATGTAGAATGCAGGTAAGTAGTAGTGCCAGAATTCCAACCTAAACCTTCGTATGTATGGTCCAGAGTTTCATCTTAGTCTACCACACTGCCTATGTTGTAATCCAGAAGAGGATTGGATTCATCAGCATGTTCTAGTAGTTTGGCAGAAGAATCTTCTAGCTACCTATAAGACATGGGTAAACCTGAACTCAGGATGTGGTGGGCAGGATGGGTTAGCCACAACCCTTACATTTGTTTGTCCAAAGCTGATTTTTATCAGTATGTTTATAGGATTGTTAGTTTGGGAGGCCAAGGCAGGTGTATCACCTGAGGTCAGGAGTTTGAGACCAGCCTGACCAACAGTGTGAAACCCTGTCTCTACTAAAAATATAAAAATTAGCCAGACGTGGTGGTACACCCCTGTAATCACAGCCACTTGGGAGGCCGAGGTGGGAGAGCTGCTTGAGCCTGGGAGGTGGAGGCTGCAGTGAGCTGAGATCATGTCACTGCACTCCAGCCTGGGCTACAGACCCAGTCTCAAAAAAAAAAAAAACAGAAATCATTTCTTTCACCAAAACTTGATTTACAAACTGCCTTTTCTTCAATAAATGTGTTTATTCTTTTTTTATTTTTATTTTATTTTATTTTTTGAGACGGAGTTTCACTCTTGTCACCCAGGCTAGAGTGCAATGGCGCAATCTTGGCTCACCGCAACCTCCGCCTCCTGGGTTCAAGCAATTCTCCTGCCTCAGCCTCCCAAGTAGCTGGGACTGCAGGCGTGCGCCACCATGCCCAGCTAATTTTTGTATTTTTAGTAGAGACAGGGTTTCACCATGTTGACCAGGATGGTCTCAATCTCTTGACCTCGTGATCCACTGGCCTCGGCCTCCCAAAGTGCTGGGATTACAGGCGTGAGCCACTGCTATTTTTATTATTTTATTTTATTTTATTTTTATAGTTGGGGTCTTTCTGTGTTGCCCAGGCTGGAGTGCAGTGGCTATTCACAGTCATGATTCTGCTACTGATCAGCATGGGAGTTTTGACCTACTCCGTTTCCTCCTTAGGCAACCTGGTGGT
Source organism: Sapajus apella (assembly GCF_009761245.1). Classification (NCBI taxonomy): domain Eukaryota; kingdom Metazoa; phylum Chordata; class Mammalia; order Primates; family Cebidae; genus Sapajus; species Sapajus apella. The sequence continues at coordinate 114,467 of NW_022436974.1, read as the reverse complement.
CCCCCGCTTCCCAGGAGGTCACCATATTGATTCTGAACTTAGTGTGAGCACCCAACTAGCTTAGCACACTACAGCCCAGAACTCCTGGGCTCAAGCGATCCTCCCACTTCAGCCTCCTGAGTAGCTGGGACTACAGGCACGTGCCACTGCTTCCGGCAGTAAATGTGTTTATTTTCCCACACTTGGCTTATCGAAGCCACAAAATAAGTTAGTGATAATAGTACCGTCATGTGTTGCTTAATGACTAGGATATGTTCTGAGAAATGGGTTGCTGAGTGATTTCATCATTGTATGAACATCATAGAGTATACTTACAGAAACCTAGATAGTATAGTCTGTTATACACCTAGACTACAATACCGCTTATTGCTCCTAGGCTATAAAGCCTAGACAGCATGTTACCCTCTTGAAGACTGTAGGCAGTTGTAACACAGTGGTAAGTATATGTGTATCTAAATATATCTAAACATAGAAAAGGTAATGCATTGCATTATGACATTACCTTAAGATAGTGACGATGTCTCTAGATGACAGGAATTTTTCAGTTCTATTAATAAGTTTCTGGGATCACCATCTTATATGTGGTCCATCGCTGGCTAAATGTCATTATGCAGCAAACTTGTATATAACTTTTTTCATTGCGTCTGCCTGAAAGTCTTAGTAGTGTGGGCAGAACTTGATTAGGGATTGTTTAGGGTATGTATATGATCAAACATATGAATTTCAGATATGTATATTAATGGAAGATGCCTTTGTAAAGAAAACTACGGAAGAGTCAGAGGTGAATGCATTTTAGTTCCTGTTTATTTTGAAAGCCAAAAGCCTGCACAAATTGCAGACCAAAGTATCACGAACTACTAACAAGGCAGTAGCTTCTAATAAATGTTGCTATCTTTGTCCTGAGCAACCTTGCAAAATTGTACATTCCCACTCATAAAAAATGGAGAACTTTTTCCATGTATTCTAGGACAGAGTGATAAGTTCTCCTCATAATTCCTCATAGCTTATAGTTAAACTCAGTGTAAAAGAGTGATGAACACAAGACAGTATATAACAAGTATTCAAGAAATCAGAACAGGTGCAATTTCAGTTTCTAAGTGGGGAAGAGTCTTACTAGTGGGACAGATTGGAGAAAAGCTTCACAAAGATACGACGTGAATTGGGCTGGGCACGGTGACTCATGCCTGTAATCCCAGCACTTTGGGAGGCTGAAGTGGGCAGATCACGAGGGCAGGAATTTGAGACCAGCCTGGCCAACATGGCGAAACTCCGTCTCTACTAAAAATACAAAAGTTAGCCGGAGGTGGTGGTACGTGCCTGTAATCCCATCTACTCAGGAGGCTGAGACCGGAGAATCGCTTGAACCCAGGAGGCGGAGGTTGCAGTAACCTGAGATCACGCCATTGCACTCCAGCCTAGGTAACAGAGTAAGACTCTGTCTCCAATTAAAAAATAAAGTAGAATGTCGGTGGGTTGAAAATAATTGAGGCTAGTAGGACACAGACTTAGGGGTAGACATGCTGAGAATGTATGGAGGCAGAAAGCTCATGGTACTGCTAGGTACTGGAAATTTCCATAGGATTGAACAAGCCACGTGGCTGGGAGAACTGAATGAATTACTAAAGTGATAGAATCATCTTACCAGAGTAAAAGCAGCTGATGAAGTAGAAGAAACTATATAGACACGTTAGTAGGAAGAAGTGACATTCAGAGTGGGAAGGGATGAGAGGGAGTTAGCAAAGCAAAGAAGGTGGAGAGAAAGTTCCTGCAAGGAGCAACTGCACTTATAAAGTTCCTGAAGCTGGGAGAGGAGATGTTTGAGGAACTGAAAAACAATTGAATGAGAAGGGACGTGAAATGATTGTGGAGGAATAGATAGAGCCAGGCATGTTGGATGCTTTCAGTACAGAAGCAGTGCTTTGTAATGCCTGCCTATAGAGGATAACGTACTAAAAATTTGGGAATTTTTCCTTTAGGGAGCTAAGCCCTGAGTCAGAGAACTTCTTCCTTAGAGGAGGTGAGGTAAGATGATCGTGTGGCTGTGGTACATACAAAGTTTAATGTTGGAGTTGAATAAGGCCAGTTTGGAAGCCACTGCTAAAACTTCATCATGGAAATGTGGAAGTTTATGTGAAAGTTTCAGGGTCAAGAGATCGAGACCCTCCTGGCCAACATGGTGAAACCCTGTCTCTACTAAAAATACAAAAATTAGCTGGGCGACAGTGGCACTCACCTGTAGTCCCAGCTACTCAGGAGGCTGAGGCAGGAGAATCACTTGTACCCGGGAGGCGGAGGTTGCAGTGAGCTGAGATCACACCACTGCACTCCAGCCTGGTGGCAGAGTGAGATTCCATCTCACAAAAAAGAAAAAGAAAGGATATGTGAAAGTTTTATTTGAGGGACAAATGGAAATTATGTTTTAAAAAGTAAACCCTACACAAAATGTGGGAACACATCTTGTGAGGTTTCAAATGTCCAGTTGGAGGAGAGAGACTAATATTGACCCTGTGAGAGGCATTAAAAATATGGGAGTCATTTACAAGAATATGACAAGCAGTGGGATTTCATGAAAGTTCCAGGAAAAGAGGCTTTAAACAAAACAAAGCAACATGTGATTACTGTTTGTCAGACTTGTGGCGTAGTACTCAAGAGGATGATTTCTGGAGACCTTGACTGTCAAGGTTTGAATCTCACTCTGCCGCGTAATAGGTTGGGCTGAATGATCCCAGGCAGGTTAACTTTTCTTTGCCGTAGATTCCTCATCTGTAAAGTGGGTATACTAATAGAATCTCCATCATTGGTTTTTTGAAGTGACTTAATATTTGCTTGCAAAGAACTTAGGAACAGTGCCTTATATATAGTAAAAACAGATTGTGAGTCATCATAAATACACGAGATCAGAATTTCAAAACAAGAATCAGGCAGAATTTTAGAATTCAGTTCCTTTAAAAGGTCATTGAATCTACTTTTCTAGCTACTCTTGCTGCTTTCTAAGGAAACTACTTGATAATCCTGTACTTTGCACTACTCATCATGGTGCGTATTGTAAACTTCAGTGTCCTGGGTGACTTCTTTATTCCCGAATTGTGGGGCAGATGACAAGGGGAGGTTGGTCCTCTAACTCGTGGTGTAGTTAATCAAGACTTTCCTGTTTGAATAGACATGGCAAATGTTTTTAGTTAGTCATTACTAATGCAAGAACGTCCTTAGGCAAGAGCAGGAAGTTGATGGTGAGTCACTTTCAGTATTACGACATGGATTATTTGTTTTTAAAATATCACAGGGAGTTGGCATTTGCTATAGTAGATAAGTTGTCAATCAAGTAGTAATAGTAAATCCTACATAAAAACTCATTTCCCTCGAGTTTAAGTAATTCTGATTTATGAATTATTTTATATATTGCCTACCATTCTCTTTTTACTTATTCTGATTCAGATTTCTCACCCTGTCAGTCTAATTTTGTGTTGCTATGAAGGAATAACTGAAACTAGGTAATTTCTAAAGAAAACAGGTTTAATTTGGCTGACAGTTCTGCAACCTGTATAGGAAACATGGTACCGGTGCCTGCTTCTGGTGAGGACCTCCGGAAGCTTAGAATTATGGCAAAAGGCAAGTGGGAAGCAGTGTGATACATGGTGAGAGAAGGAGCAAGAAAGTGAGTGGGAGAAGTCCCAGGCTTTTAACCAGATCTCAGGTCAACTGAATGAGAACTCACTTATCACTAATGGGATGGTACAAAACGATTCAGGAGGGATCCCACTCTCCACCCCATGACCCAGTCACCTCCTACCAAGAACTACCTCCAACTTGGGGAATTCGATTTCAGCATGAGATTTGGAGGGGACAAACATCCAAACCATGTCACACTCTTTATGCCTCTTTAAAATGCTGGCCTGTTTCTCTCTTCCTTTTTGTTATAGGGCCTACTTTTAATCTTTTCTTCTAAAGAAGGCTTTGGTGTGGTGGTCAGGCATGATAGCTCAGCCTTGAAAAGCTTCCACATCTTTTCCATGTCTAAGAGCCCTGCTTTCAAGTGTATAAAAGTTAATTGGGGTGAAGATGTGTATTACCCATTCTGACCAGTCTAGAGGTTGTCATGAGTTTGGGGGATTGAAATTACTTTTTAGTAATGGTAATCCCCTTTAAGTATTGCCCATTTAACCCTTTACTGGTTGAAATGATGAAAGTTTTTTTTTGGTAGATTCTTAACCTTAAAAACGAAGTGAACAACTTCTGCCTCATCCTCACACGGTTGCCGCTTCATGCTTTTGCCTGCCTGGGATGCTCAGGCCCTGGAGTGTCACATGTTTGGCTAAGCTTGCATTTAGGCCCAAGCTTACAGGTCACTTCCTGTCCTTCTTGATCTGCTTTTCTAAAAAACTGTTTCCCATCTTTCTTTCTGCATGTATGCTGCATTACTTATTTTTGATGCACTTTTCTTTAGCCAACATTGCACCATATGCACCTGTTGGTCTTGCTGTCTAGAACATGTATTCCATCAGATAGGGACTGTGTTGTTTATTGCTCTATCTCCAGGGCCAGAATATAGTAGGAACTCAATAAATACTTGTTGAATAGAATAATTCGCCATATTCCTGTCTCTTCAGTTTAAATGGCACATTAAAATAATGCAGAAATTGAGCTTACATAGGAAGAATGAAACAGAGTATTTTGTTTTAAAGCATAAATAAAAGATTTTAATTGAATTTCATTTTGGTTACATTCATTTCAGCCAATATTTATTTCTTATTAGTAGGTACTGTGCTGGACAGAATTGGAAAATGTAAATTATATTCTGCTGTGTTCAGGAATTTCACAGCCTAGCCAGGTAAAAAACATACATAATGAAATAATACTGTATGATAAATGCTATGACATAGATATAAATTAAATTTTTTATTAGGGCAGAGAACTCTTCATCTACATGTATTGAGGAAGTAAAGAGTTCTCAACTAAAAATGGTTTGAAGCTAAATGGCCAGCAGTAATTCTTGGCTGGGCATGGTGGCTCAAACCTGTAATCTCACCATTTTGGGAGGTCGAGGTGGGAGGATCTCTTGAGCTCAGTAGTTCGAGACCAGCCTTGGCAACAAATGAGACCCCATCTCTACGATGGCTCAAACCTGTAATCTCACCATTTTGGGAGGTCGAGGTGGGAGGATCTCTTGAGCTCATTAGTTCGAGACCAGCCTTGGCAACAAATGAGACCCCATCTCTACAGAAAAATTTTAAAAGTAGCAAGTGTTGTGGTGCGTGCCTGTAGTCCTAGCTCCTCAGGAAGCTGAGACAGGAGGTCACTTGAGCCTGGGAGTTTGAGGCTGCAGTGAGCCAAGATTGCGCCACTGCACTCCAGCCTTGGTGATAGTGACAGAGTGAGACCCTGTCTCAAAAAAATAAAATAATAACTCCCATGGGTTACATCCATTCTTCTTACCTCCTAACACCTAGTCCTTAGTTCTATCTGGTCATTAAGGACAAATGGGAAATGAATTTTGGGCTACTTCTCCATGATAATAACTTGGGGCATTCAAGTTAAAAAAAAAAAAAAAAAAAAAGGAGGCCGGGCATGGTGGCTCATACCTGTAATCTCAACACTTCTGGAGGCCAAGGCAGTTAGATCACCTGAGGTCAGGAGTTTGAGACCAGCCTGGCTAACATGGTGAAACCTTGTCTCTACTAAAAATGCAAAAATTAGCCGGGCATGGTGGCACGTGCCTGTAGTCCAAATTGCTTGAACCCAGGAGGAGCAGTAAGCTGAGATCACCTCACTGCACTCCAGCTTGGGCGACAGAGAAAGACTCTGTCTCAGACTAAATCAATAAAATTTTTAAAAATGTACTGCCCTTTTTGTGCCTGTTTTGTCATGATAGATTTGCCTAATCCTAGCAAATAGGGCTGTGTACTATTATTCCCAGACATGTGGGGCTTCATAGATTTATCTCCAAACTGCCTAAAATGAATAGATGTGGTTGTGCATAACTCAGATAAATTTAAGAAGTACATCTGTACTAGCTGAAGAATTCTAAGTGGTTTTTTTTTTTTGTTTGTTTTTGTTTTTGGTTGTTTTGTTTTGTTTTGTTTTGTTTTGTTTTTGTTTTTTTTGAGACAGTCTTGCTCTGTCACCCAGGCCAGAGTGCAGTGGCATGATCTCGGCTCCCTGAAACCTCCGCCTCCCGGATTCAGGCAGTTCTCCTGCCTTAGCCTCCCAAGTAGCTGGGATTACAGTGAACGCTGCCACGCCTGGCTAATTTTTGTATTCTTAGTAGAGATGGGGTATCACCGTGTTGATAGGCTGGTGTTGAACTGTTGATCCGCCCTCCTCGGCCTCCCAAAGTGCTGGGACTACAGGTGTGAGCCACTGGTCTGAGCCACTGTGTCCAGCCCCAAGTGGTTGTTTTAAATCAGTGATTTCTCAAAAGTGTGTTCCTTAGATCAGCATCAGCATCACATGGGAATTTTCAGGCCCAGCCCCTGAACTGCTGAATCAGAAAGTATAGGGGTAGTGCACAGCAACGTGTGTTTTAACAAACCCTCCAGGAGATTCTGATGAATATTTGTAGCACATTAAAATCAGAATATAAGTGGAACATAAAGGCATATCAAAATAATTCTACATTTATTTTGATCGAGCCCCTGTGGTTTTTCTCTTATCTATGTGGGAATCCCACATGTCCTCCCTGGACTTAACCTTACTGCATCCTAATAACCCTTGTCCAAACAGAGGATTGAAACACGCTTTCATTAAGCATAACTTGTTTCACTTTCAGAAACTTATCACTTTTTGCTTTCTTTCCTTTTCATGGTTATTCAACAGTTAGTTTAAGAGAATGACTTGGAATCCTGCTTTAAGAATCAAGCCACTGAATTTCTTTTACAGACCACTTGACTAAAAATTCTTTTTTTGTGAATAAAGCCTGGATCTGTACTGTTCCATTAACACTGGAAGATTTGTTTAAGTTTTCTCTGTCTTAATTCTATAACAAGGATAATTGTGATGAAAGGTTATTTAAAGGTGATCTTTTCTAATCTTTTCCTTGCCTTTGGTGAGCAGCTTTCTTTCAGTATAAAGAAAGTATCCTATTTTGGGCCTGTCTTTCCACATAACATTATATTTTTACTCAGTATTAAACGAAAGCTAAAATGAATATAAAGTATTCTTTTACCCTTGGCATATATGTTGATATAAATGTTAATTGCAAAAATATGTTCTACATTATTTTAAGCTTATAGAAAGTTCAAATTGTTACTTAAAAGTCAGGACATTCATTCTTCCATCAGACATTTATTGAGCAGCTATTCAGGTATTAGCCTACAAGTTTGTAAAGATGAATGATTTGATCATTGCCAGGAGAACAGATACGTAAACAAGTAATTATAACTCTATCTGCTACATGTTCATAGAGAATAGAAGAGGAAACTTAATTTCTATCTGGGGTAATCTGGAAAGGCTGAATTAAAGAGGTGACATCTGAGCTGTCTCTTGCAAGATGACTAGGAGTTTAGGAGGGAAGGGATGCAAAGTATCTGTGATAATGGGAACAGCACATAAAAGGACATGGCATGGTTTTGTGGAAAGTTGGGAAAACTGGGTGTCTGAAGAAGACTTCAGAAATGAGTCCAGCTAGTGAGGAATTTAGGCATTTTCCTCTTGATGGAGAGTAATGAAAAGTTTTTTAATAAGAATGAATGACATGTATAAAAGTTGATTAGAAAATAATTTAAGAAGAAAAATGCCTAATAGAGGACCCTGGAGTAAGAAGAGATGAGAAGCCAGTTACTGAGGAAGTGGTCAGAAAAAGAGCTGATAAGTATCGATGCTGAGCTCTCTGAGATGGACCACAACAGACCCATCAGAGAGAATGTAAGTGGAATTTACAAAATGAAGTGAGTGGATCAGGTAGGGAAGATTGGTTTGTATCCAAGATATCTCTTGTGGCTCTAATTCAGAGAGCTAAAGTGGAGAGTGATGCTGGTTTTTTTGGTGGGGGTGGGGGTTTTTGTTTTTCGGGATTTTTTTTTTTCAAACCACACATACAAAATTCATACATTCAAGCAAGTTTGAAAGCTATGAGATCTTTTGAGGTTGTTGAGTTGAGGCTCCCAAAGGCATTCAGTGACTGCTTTTGACTTGTTCATCACCATATATAGTCACATGGTATGTTCAGCACTTAAAAATTTTAAATACAGTTGTTTTGTGAAAACATTTTATGGTTGAGCCATTTTATAACTAATGGTAGTAGCAAATCATTAATATTCAGTTTTTGGAGTTCTGTCTTTCTGGTGGGGAAACAGAGCCCAAAGTGACAGTGAAAGCTGATGAGAAAAGGTTTGATACATGTGTTAAACAGGTTTGCTTCTCATTCACCCTCTAGTAAACTTGGGATGTGTACTCCAAATTCCAACTCTGGACTTGGTTAGCGTTGTGTACAGAGCTCCACATACAGGACTGAAGGGGAGCCTTCCTTTTAAGGATTCTAGGCATATAGCAAACTAATTCCACACGTCTGCGTTTCCTAACAGGATTTTACCCCATTTAAGTAGACCTTTGAAAATGCAGCTGCAAATTGATCTGTTCCTAATACAAATGAAACTGGCCTAAAATTAGGGCTTTGGGTCCCATGGGCCTTGTGTGAGTGGTCAGTTTAACCAAAGTTACTTATTCAGCATCACCCGTGAGGTCGTCGTGGACTGCCAATACAGGAGGAAGGGAATTTTTGTATTTGTGCATAGAAGGCATACTTAAGGCTCTGGTCATCTGTGGGATATGAATGAGAAGAAGTTAATTGTGAAGAACAGTGGATTAGGAATCGGTGGATTAGGAATCGGTCTGCCTGGGTTTGCATATCCTTCCTTATACTAACTAGCTTTGTGATCTTGTACCAGACTGATCAGACTGTCACTTTGTGCCTCAATTTCCTCATTAGAATAAGTAGTACTATTGCTTATGTCATTTGTTATTGTAAGGATTAAATGAGTTAATGTGCATAATATATAGGAACAGTGACTGACACAAGATAAGTGTTCAATTCATGTTAGTCCACAGAAAAGATTTTAGCCATGTACTGACTATCCCAGTTTGTGTCTCCTTCCCTGCCTCTTTTGATTCCTGTTAGAAGTGGGAACTGGGGGAGTTGGGAGGGACAAGGAGATAAGGATGAATTATATTTGAATACTTCAGTAATTTATTCTGGGCTTCTCTTTTCATTGCTGTTACCTCCCAAGAGTAATTGTCTTAACTTCTCTATCCCCTTAAAGATAGGAAAATCCTTTTAGAGTTAACTGTAGTCTTTAGTCCTATCTCTCAGATGATGTTTCCTTACTCTACAGCTTTGAAACATTCAAAGCTGTTTGTTGCTGAGTAATTTGCCTTCCAACAACTTCAGCACCTACTTTGCCTCCTTCCAAGCCTCCAACAAGCTTAAACTTCAAACTGCAACCCCCACCCATTAGTAATGTCTGGCCTGCTTAAAAATAAGGTTTGTTTGGACTGTAGTTTCTTGTCTTACAGCTTTCTTCATGTGAGTCAGTCATATAAAACTTGGAAATAAATGGAGCTTGGCTGTCTTAGCTAAAGTGTGCTTTATATTAAATAGAATGTTTATGATATTTTCGATGTTCTAAAAATACTTCCATATATTTGTTATTAAAGAACCTTGGAGTTCCTAGGAAGGTATTTTCACAAAATTGATTGTAGTTTCTGAGCTGCAAGCTCTTCCATGTCTTAGGTTAACAGTAATAATAATTTGGGCCATGACCTCCAAAAGGCTTTTTTGAAAAAAAAAATTTTCTTTCTTTATCTTTGTGTTTAGGAATGTTCATTTTATTATTTGGTGTTTTTTGTTTTTTTTTTTAGTGGAGAAGAAGTGGGTATATAGTTTTACCTTTCTTCTCTGAACGCAGCTTTAAATATGTTTCAATGAATTGTTTCTTGTTAAGATGTGTTTTGTTTTTAAATTAGCCCCCCTTCCACTTTTTTTTAGGGCAGCAAATAAAAACCAACCATTGTTTTTTTTTTTTTTTTCTGTATTATAGGTCCTCTTCCTGATGGATGGGAACAAGCCATGACTCAGGATGGAGAAATTTACTATATAAACCATAAGAACAAGACCACCTCTTGGCTAGACCCAAGGCTTGACCCTCGTTTTGGTAAAGGTTCATCTCAAAACCTTTTTAGATGCTTTTGGTTACTT
>NW_022436974.1:98627-104178 GCF_009761245.1 Sapajus apella | reverse complement strand
TTTTTTTTTTAAATATACTTAGTAAAGCACGTTTAAATAAAATCACATTGCTTTATAGTATGAAAAAATGACCCTGCCCACCCATCTTTTACCAGTAGTGTTTTTATACTTCTCACTGTAAACTTGAGAAATTTAGCTCTGAATCAGCTTTTTAGGGCTTCTCAGGTTGGGGTAGGGGAGTGTCATAAGGCCGACTAACCAGAATCACTGTTCCTTTCACATTTTGGGAGAAACACAGTGATTATACTTAAAATGATTTTTTTTAGCTGCAATAACAATCAGGCTGTTATGTAACACTTCGGACCTGAAATATCAGCTTTTGTCAGTGACCTGATATCTGCTTGTGCTTAGCTTCCGAGAGTGATGAGTACCATCCCATGCCTGGATGTTGTAGTGTTTCCCATCCTAAGGGGGAGAATGTCACCCCAGAAATGGCCCAGTGAAAGCATTTCCCCCCTTGTCTTTCTGTCTCTTGGAAAAATAAATAAATTTTATTTTTTTCTTCATTCAGAAACAAAGCAAGCCATATTCCTTTCCAAATTACATGAATAAATCACATTTGCACAAAGGAACCCCTCCCCTTCCAAATGTGTACATTTCGATAAGGGTATACCAGTTATTCAGTGTTTTTGTTATTTTTTTTTTTAAAGATAGAGTGAGAGAGAGAGAGAGAGAGAGTGTGTGTGTGTGTGTTAACTGTTTTCAGTTCTTCATTTGGGTTTCTTATTATTTTCCAAGGTTGTGGAATATGGATCTAAAAAAGAGTAGATAATTGTGGTTTTGAAGCTTGTGTCTTGGACTAGATGCAGCTAAATGAAAACAATGTGCAGATCACTGAATAGGTCAGACTGAGGGGACTCGGAACCTTTGAAGCTTTACAGGGTTTGACCTAACAACAACTGCGGGGCCCTTACGGGAAAGAGGAATTAACTCTGTGAATGCCATCAAAATACAACCCTGGGGGGGAAAAAAGAAAAAACTCGATTGGAGTTGGTTAGATAAAATAACTTCCCCATTCGGAACATTATGAGCAGTTATTTTATGTCTTATATATGCCTTTAAAAAAATTCAGGTTTGCCCCAGAGTGACTGAACCCCCTATTCAAGTCAAGTCAAAAGTAAGGTCAGCACAGTTATGTCATTTTGACAGATAACCGGTTGGGCTTAAATACTAGCCTTTTAAGCTTCAAGACTTGTTTGGGTGTTTAAAAAGTAATGTGGCATGTTAATAATTTGCAACTTCAGATTCTGTTTACTGTTTGAATAAGCCCTTGTGGTTGAAACAGGAAACCAAGTAATATAGGGAATTTAATTAATATTGCCATTTGTATGGACTGGAACAATAACAACCATGTTCCCTTAAATTATCTCTGATGAAATGCACTCAACTTCTCCACATTTTGGAAAGTCTAAAGAATGGTGTTGCAGAATTTTCTCCCTGACATAAGGTTATGAAAGATGATGATGACTGCTTTACCAGCTGCAGAGATCAGGAATTAGAACAGAGCTTTTTAAAGAAAAAAAAAATTTTCCTTTAAAACAGTAAAATAAAACAACTTTTGTGTAAGCTTAAGTAGACTTATTGATTACACACACAGCTTAGTCTTTTGTTTTAAGAGGAGGAGGTACTTTAAGAAAACACTCCCACCCTCCAGCATGTTATGTACACATAGGCATACAATTAGACGTGCCCAAAAAAGTTTCATAAAATTTTCTTACTGCATGCCCACCATGTGTGTATTCCAGACAGGCTTGACAGTATGCCAAAGCCTTTTATTTTGTGGGCCGACTTTTAATCTGTTCCAGACCTTTTCACTCAGAGAGCTCAAGTGTAACTGAAGGGGGCAGGAAACAAAAAAATATGTGGGTTTCTCTGATCTAGAGTGACAGCAAATAGAGACAAGCTGTTAGCTGCTGGATTTGAAGTTTTCCTTGAAATCAGAAGTTCTGTATAGTGGATTATGTTTTATTTCTGCCAAAGGAATATAAACTATCCCCTTATTTCTGACCCTTTGGGCCATACAAACACAAACAAATGGTGTAGGATGTTGTTTTCATGGTTGTGGAGTTTGCTTTTCTATATTCTTCAAATCTATTAAAATGTTTATCAATTTGTAGCTTAAATTAAGTAGATGTGTGTCTTTTGGCGTCTTAGAGTGGGAGCTAAGCTCCTTAGAGAAGCTTAAAAATTTTACCTCCTTCAAACATTAGCCCCTTTTATGTTTCTATTTATCAGATGATTTCAGATTAATTATATTTAGAATACAGTCATTTGCTTTAAGATTAACCTTATTTAGTAAATACACTTATTTGCTGCATAACGTTTCCGTCAGTGGCAGACTGCATGTACAATCATGGTCATGTATGATTATAATACTGTGTTTTTACTGTACCTTTTCTGTGTTTAGATACACAAATACTTAACATTGTGCTACAGTTGCCTACAGTTTTTGGCACAGTAAGAGGCTGTACAGTTTTGTAGTCCAAAAGCAATAGGCTCTACCTTACAGCCTATGTGTGTAGTAGACTATACCATCTAGGTTTGTTTAAGTACACTCTAAGATGTTTGCACAATGACAGAATTGTCTAATGATCCATTTCACAAAATGTATCCTGATTACTAAGTAACACATGACTTTATAGTAATTTATCAGTCCTTAACATCTCACATGAAATTAGTAAGTTATGTAATTTTAGGGAATCAAAGTAATTTGTTTTGGAATGGGATTTTTATCTGATTTTTTTTGTTGTTGTTCTTTAACATGTAAAAGCTATTTCTTTAATTAATTTTAATTTTTTAGAGAATTTACTAGTAATTTATAACAAGTCCTGAAGTAGCATCAAATGGCAATAAGGATGTACTGATGTTTATTGAGTTTTAAGAAAAAGAGAACTTCTTTGGGTTTTTTTAAGGGGTCATATTAGGAATGTTTTTACCTCTTTGTTCAAGAAAATGGATCCTTGAATATAATGCAAGCCATTAAATTATTTCATATAAGCACATAGGAGATGATTTTTTTTCCTGGAGATTTTGTACTGGCAAACATGAAGAGTCTCAGTTTAAACATTACCTTGTGTATCATCGATCTATTATTTTATATAATATAATCACAGACATATTCCAGTAAAATGCCTAATGAAAACACAATGAAATTATAATTGCAGTTCAAAATTTAAAAAGATCTTTAAAACACAAGCAGTTGATGAACCAATCTTTTAAGTAATGTTATTGTCCCTATTGTTCATATAATAAGATATATTAAAGTCTGTGTTTTAGAAAATAAGTGCTGATGGCACCACTGGGATAAAAATATTTGGTATAAACAAAATATTGAAGCCAGAGAGTTAGAGAAAAATTATACCTTTGAATTTTAAAGCAAGTAATAAACAGCTTAGAGTGACAGAAGCAGAATATTTAATTCCTAACTATATCTCTATGCACAGAAATTCTGTGTGTAGAAATTTCAGAGATATTAAACCTCATATGTTGATTTTGGGTCCTTGGTTTCAGTTTCCCAAAACTTGCTATCTGTGTATATCCATACACTTTATGTGTGTGTGTGTGTATTATAATGTCTTGAAATAAATAAAAGAATAGATAAAATGCAAATACCTATATACAGTTTATTAAAATAAAACTAAAGCCAAAAGTTGTTCAGATATTTTTCTCATCAAAGTTAAATATTTTGCATTAATTATCTATTAAAATTTTGAGGTAGTCATTAACGTTTTTTTAAGCCAAATATTTCTGTTAGATGTTATAAATAATGTTTTCCTTTTGATGAAAGTGCACCTAACTACCAATTAAATAACTAAGAATCCGTCCTATTAGTGTTGGGGAAAACCACTGAAGCTTCTAGAAACCAAATTTGTAATTTCATTAATGGAGTCTTGGGTAAAGAGAATGTCAGCATCTAATTATTTGAATTTCATCAAAGCAAGTTTCTTGATAGCCATACGCTAAAAGTAGGGTTTTTTGTTTTGTTTTGAGGTTTTAGGCTTTTTTCTCCTTACCACCTTTTTAAAGTCTGTCCTGGTGATCCGTATTTGGTTATGGACTACATTAATTACTTAGGGTACAGAGGAATGGATGTATGTTTTAGGTAAAAAGAGCTATTGTTAACTAAAAATTATTGACAGATGTCCAGGTACGATGGTTCATGCCTGTAATCCCAGCACTTTGGGAAGCCATGGTGGATGGATTACTTGAGGACAGGAGTTCGAGAAAAGCCTGGCCAACACAGGGAAACCCCATCTCTACTAAAAATAGAAAAAAAAAATTCAGAGTAGTGGCGCACAGTTGTAGTCCCAGCTACTTAGGAGGCTGAGGCATGAGAATCACTTGAATCTTCGAGACAGAGGTTGCAGTGAGTAAAGATCATGCCACTCTACTCCAGCCTGGGCAACAAAGTGAGACTCTGTCTCAAAAAATTAAAAATAAGCGTTAGTAACATGCTGGACACAGTGGCTCACACTTGTAATGCCATCACTTTGGGAGGCCAAGACAGGCAGATCACTTCAGGTCAGGAGTTCAAGACTAGCCTGGCCAACATGGTGAAACCTGTCTCTACTAAAAATGCAAAAATTAGCCAGGTGTGGTGGCACACGCCTATAATCCCAGCTAATCGGAAGGCTGAGGCACTGAAAATCACTTGAACCCAGGAGGCAGAGGTTGTAGTGAACTGAGATAGCACACTGTATTCCAGCCTGGGAAACAGAGCAAAACTCCATCTCAAAAGCCGAGGCTGGTGAATCACAAGGTCAGGAGATTGAGAGCATCCTGGCCAACATGGTGAAACCCCGCCTCTACTAAAATATAAAAATAAGCAGGCATGGTGGGATGTGCCTGTAGTCCCAGCCACTCAGGAGGCTGAGGCAGAAGAATCATTTGAACCCAGGAGGTGGAGGTTGCAGTGAGCCGAGACCACACCACTGCACTCCAGCATGGGCAACAGAGGGAGACTCCATCTCAAAAAGAAAAAAAAAAATCATTAACTGATAAAACTCCCAAAATTTGCCCTCATCATGATTCCTCTAATAATTTTTCAGTGGGGAGAATGCTACTCTTCTGAGCACTGCAGAGCATTCAGCATCCCTGGCTTACTAAGTGCCATAGGACCACACAGCCATTATGATTCCTCTGACCACCAACTGATTTTTTTTTTTTTTTAAATGCTGGGAGACATAGGGAACATTGTCTAAATTCTGAGCTCCTCTGAGATCTAGGGAAATTATACCCAAGGCTATATAGTTAAGTGACAAAACTGAAATTTGAATGTGATCTTTTGATACCTAGAGTTTGTAAGAAATTTAGATTGAATGTAGTTAATCTTTCAGAAACACCTTCTATACAAATATTGATACATGAAAATTTGAGAGGGAGAAAAATAGTGGTTAATACACTTGTATCTTATATTGTGACTTGTGTTGAAGATAATGAGTTTTTCTTTTTTTCTTTTCTTTCTTTATCCTTTCTTTTGTTGGTTTTTTTTTTTTTTTTTTTTGGAATTTTTTTTTTTTTTTTTTTTTTTTTTTGAGACAGGGTCTCACTT
>NW_022436974.1:83391-98527 GCF_009761245.1 Sapajus apella | reverse complement strand
TTTTTTTTTTTTTTTTTTTTTTTTTTGAGACAGGGTCTCACTTTCATCACCCAGGTTGGAGTGCAGCTGTGACTCAGTCTCAGTTCGCTGCAGCCTCAATTCCTGAGCTCAAGCAAGCCTCCTGCCTCAGCCTCCTGAGTAGCTGGGACCACAGCATGTACCACCATGCCCTGCTAATTTTTTTGTATTTTTAGTAGAGATGGGGTGTTGCCATGTTGCCCAGGCTAGTCTCAAACCCCTGGGGCTCAAGCAGTCTGCCTGCCTCTGCCCCCCAAAGTGCTCAGGTTACAGGCATGAGCCCCAGGGCCTGGCCAAGTTTCTAATTACAGAAAATAATTTAAGATTTCTGATTGGAACAGACTTTAAAGGCATCTGGTTGAATTATTTATCCAATTTATACCTCACCAATCTCAGCTTTGACCTTTTCCCTTTACTAGCTTACTTCGTTATGGTGTAGCCCATTCTACTTAAGGAAAATTCTAATAACCACAAAGTTTATATTTCTTGATTACCCAAAACTTTACTTCCTTTCACATTTATGAATACAGCTCTAATCCCAGCAGTGTTCTCTTCTGACTGTGGTTTCTCCTGTTTTTCATGTGTTCAGAGTTCTGTGTTCTTTTATCGATTTACTGACTTCCTCTGGATGTCCTTCATTTTGCTAGTGCTTCTTTAAGTGTTACATTCTGTAGTGTTTCATATGTACATTATCCTATGAGAAAAATAGTTATTGCATTGCTCTGACCTGGCATTTACTATGCCCTCCAAAAATCTAATTTTCTACAGTAGAGGCTAGCATCTTTTTTCCACATGGTAGTTACAATAACGTACTTGATTCAACTGAATTACATTGGGATGTAGAAAAAGTTACCTACTAAGTTGGAAATCAGGAAACCCAAGTTCTGCTATCACAATGTAACCAACTGGATCAGAAAGATACTTAACTTCTCTTGACTTCATTTAACTCATCTGTAAAATGTGACTGGATTAGACTGGATGCTCTTAAGAATATTTCCACTCTTTAACTAAATACAATATGCTTAATAACTGCTTTAGACCCTTGCTTAATGTTTCTTCTCAATAGCTTTACTTGATTTGAGTGCATTGAGGTTTCAGAGATACTTTTGAACTATTTATTGCACCATTTAAGTTTAACTTTTGGTCCTCTGGTCACAGTGCAGAATTACTTTTGAAGAGGCGACAGGGAAATCTTCTAACCTTTAATCTAAAGATAAGCCTTATCACATAGTGAGTATGTCCAGGCAAACAAATCTGATGGGGGGTGTGGGAAATGCTGGGCTGAATAGTTAAGCTTTGTTCACACTCTCATACTCTTGAAGGCTATGGAAGTTTAAACATACTCATGTTAGCAAAGTTCAGCTTTATTGCCTTAAAGATGATGGATGCTTTGTTGGTACACTGTTTCCAAAATGTAAAACTCAAAGTTGCCATGATACAAAAGTCTAGGGTAAGCAGATAGTTCCAGGCCATGTGCTTAGCAAAACCTGATTTGAGACATACTAACAGAAATTGTTACTAATTATTGCCCTCACTACATTTTCTTTTTTACTTCAAAAGTAAGCATTTGCTGAAATGAATATTTTAATGCATAAGATTATAGAACAAATTTCAAAATTAACTCCACACTTGAGCTTTGCAGTTTTAAAGTTTTATGTTAAATTTAATAGCCGAGGCTGGTGGATCACAAGGCAGATATTCTAAAAAGTAAACGCCTTTAGGTGTATTCCTCTGTCCAGTACCTCTCAACTCTGTTTTTTAAATTTAGCTGTGTCTTTTTAAGATGTTTCATTTTTTCTTTCAAAATAAATTCTTTGGTTAGCTAGGGAAAATATCCAGTAAGGTAGTGCCAAAATAGTGTATCAGTTACAGTAAGTAGTCTCTCCTGTACTAACCAAGGCTAGTAGACATACGTTAAGGAGGATAAACTAATATGTAATTTCTACTTGATCAATCTTTCATTTATGCAATTAGTTAATTATACAGTGAAGAAGTATTTTTGTCTTTGTCTACATGAGTACGTTATTCATACAGGATTTTTTAAACATGAAAGTTTAAGACCACCAAAGTCACTGAAACGATAATTTAAACTAGTGGCTTATTCGTGTTATTAAACATGAATAGAAAAAGACCTTACATAGTTTTTTAAAAGAAAACTTTTTCAAGTTATATTTGTATTAACTCTGTATCAACAGCTAGCATCTCAAGTGCTGAGAAAAGGGAGCCATTTGGTGTTGCTTGCTACTTTTTGTAGCAACCCAAAGATTCAGATATAAAAAACAGATTATAGAATTCTTGGAAAGGTCAAATTTCTGTTGAAAGAAGTTGGAGTGATTTAGAAGTAGAGTGGTTGAGATTCTGTTTTGTTTTGTTTTGTTTTATACTCATTTTGTTCTGCTACCCTAGTTGCTAAGGTCATTTTATAACTCATTTTGGACTCGCTTCAACTTGGAGATTCTCCTGCGCATTACTAATAGCATCCTCCTAACTAGGGAGAGAAACTATTTTAGGATTTATTTATTCAACAAAAGTTCGAGTGCCAATTACATGCCAGGCACTATGCTAGCCATAGGTGGGGAGGAACAAGCTACTAAACAAGTAAATAAATCATTACAGATGCATTAAGTATGGTAAAGGGTACTAAACAACATGGGCTGAAAGGAACTCGGGTGGTGGGAACCTGCCTGCACCTGGGTGGTCAAGGGAAGTTTTTTGAAAAGGCACAGTAAAGGATAGGAAGCTGCCAGTCAAATTTCATACTATTTAAAAGGACCGGTTTTTGTGCTTTTCAGTAAAAACTCTGAGATACGCATCATTTCTAAATTATAAATTCCCCTCTGTGAAAGAGATTTACTAGTAATTAATGAAATAAGACATAAAGTGTTATAATTGACCTGTTTACTCATCAACCAAAAATGAATTCATAGTGACAAGTGTATTTTAAAAGATAATGCCCCTTCTCTCTCTCTCTCTCTCTCTGTCTTTTTTTTTTTTTTTTTTTTTTTTTTAAATTTTTAGAGGCAGAGTGTCACTATGTTCTCAGGCTGGTCTTGAACTCCTGGCCTGAAGCAGTCCTCCTGCCTCCACCTCCCAAGTAGCTGGTATTACAGGTGCAAGCCACCACGTCTGGATGCTTCTCTATAGTCTCATTATCTGAACTTTTTTTTTCCTAACTAGACCTTAAACTTTATTTCCGTAGTCGGTGGGGGGAAAGTATAGTTGTGCTCTGGGGACAGAGAGAGCTAAAAGTCAGAACACGTTTTCCCTTTTCTGCGTCACCTCATTTAGCAACCCCCTGTGCCCTGCCCTAAACTGCTTAATTAGGTGATGAGGAGAAAATGTTCTGCTGGATTTCTTTTTTTATTTTTTCTCTTTTAGCTCCATTCACAATTGTATTGTTTGAAAAAATACCATTATAATGAATTTTTATTCCAGTCTTTTGATAGGTGGTTGAAGGAGGGGGAAGTTGAATTGACTTAAGTATTGATATTTGTTATCAATATTTTCGAACAGCTAAAGATGTGAAAACTTTAATCTACTTTGGGGAAGCTGGGAGTTGGTGCTGGAGAAATAGCTTTGGCTGTGTCCCTACGCAAATCTCATCTTGAATTGGTAGTTCCCATAATCTTCACGTTAGGGGAGGCATCAGGTGGAGATGATTGAACCATGGGGCGGTTTCCCCCATCCTGTTCTCATGATAGTGAGTTAGTTCTCACGAGATCTGATGGTTTTATAAGGGGCTTCCCCCTTTGCTGAGCACTCATTCTTCTCCTGCCACCATGTGAAGGAGGACATGTTTGCTTCCGCTTTTGCAATAATCCTGTTTTCTGAGACCTTGCCAGCCATGCTGAACTGTGAATCTATTAAACCTTTTTTCTTTATGAATTACCCAGTCTTGGGTATGTCTTTATTAACAGCTCAAGGACAACTGATACAATAAATTGGTACCAGAAGTGAGGAGAGAAGTACAGAGTGTGGGATGGAAAGGTTACTTAGCCTGTAACAAGACCTAGAAAAGAATGTTAGAACAGCTGAACTGTCCCCACATATTGATCATTAGGGAAATGCAAACCAAAACCACAATGATATAACACTTAACTCCCATTAAGGTAGCTAAAATTTTTTGAAAAATAAAACATATTGGCCAGAATGTGGAGAAATCGAAATCCTTATGCATTGCTGTTAGGATTGAAAAATGATACCACCACTTTGGAAAACAGAAGAGCAGTTCCTCAAAACATTAACCATAACATTCCCATGTGACGAAGCAATTACATTCTTTGGTGTAGAGGCTGAATAATTGAGAACATATGTCTACACAAAAACCTGTGCCCAGGTTCACAGCAGTATTATTTTATAATAAATAGCCAAAAAATGAAAATCATCCAAATATCCATTGGTTGATGACTGGACTAACAAAATGTGGTCTAATCGTATAATGGAATATAGTATTTGGCAATTAAAAGGAATGCAGTGCTTGTTACATATTACAACATGGATAAATCTTGAAAACATTATAAATGAGAATAGCCGGGCACAAAAGGCCATATATTGCATTTTTATGAAATGTCCAGAATAGGCAAAGTCATAGACACAGAAGTAGTTTAGTGGTTGCCAGGGACTGGGAGGAGGGGCAATAGGTAGTGAACTGCTCATCAATACAGACGTTTTTTGTTTTTGTGTCTTTTTTTTTTTTTCTTGAGGTGATGAAAATGTTCCGAAATTAGATAGTGGCAATGGATGTACAATTCTATGAATATATAGGAACTACCAGATTGTACATGTTACAAGGGTGAATTATTTCAGTAAATAGAAAAACTTATCTCTAGGCATGATGTTGTCATTTAGGCCTATAGCTTAACTGGGAAATATCATTTGTAATTGAGCATGAAAAGATGTATTCAGTCATTAGGTTAGGACTCTCGTCTTTTCCTTTTTTTTGTAAGAGACAGATTTTCTGTGTGAATCAAATAATAAGCAATTTTTACTGAAAAACTACATTTTATGTTTTAGTAGATAAATTATTATGTCACCTTTATAGCATCTCTCTGTAGATGATTCAGTCCCCTTAGGTCATGCAGTAAACACCTAGAGCCAGCAGTGGGTGTTTTTGTTTTGTTTTTACTGTTTTTAAGACCCACAGATGGCCAATTAGTTTGTGTTTTTAGAAGAACATTAATTTCTTTTAACACGTCTACTCCTGTATAGTTTTGAGTACACTTGTAGGTGTGGGGAAAATGCAAATTTTGTTTCTAAATGTTTTGAACAAATTAATATAGTATGCTAATACAGAATATGTAGTTTCTGAGATTTGAAAAAAATACTAGACAAAAGCTTTTGTTGTGGGAGCTTTGATATTGATCAGTGTTTTAGTAGCTTAAGAATTGTTTCATATTTTAAATGTATACTCAAAATTACTAGAATTAAATTTATTATCCCAAAGTTTATGACTAACAGATCTGTAATACATTGTCATAATCCAAGTTTTGAGGTTACAAATCATGTAAATCTAAAAATTGTCTGAAGTTTGGAAATTCACATGTTTAGAATGAAACGTAGGGAAAAAAACCTATGATGATGACCCCTTTCTTTTAATTTTGGGAAAGCAGTCCCTTATTTTTCAGTAATTGCTCAGTCATTGGTTTTCTATCGTAAAGTTGTCAAGGCTGATTTGTTAAGTAAAACTTACAACAGTTACTATTTCGTAGTGCAAAAAGCAGACTCTAAATTTTAAAATATAGCATAGTATGATTTTTAAAATTCTCACATTTTCTGGGGTTTTGTTTTTGTTTTGTTTTTAGAAATCGTATTAAAATTGGAAACATTGGGTTTTCAATAGTTGATGGCCAGAGGAAGAAGTTGGTAATGCTATTCTTTTCTTTTCTTGCTGCCCTGCCCCCTTTCCCCAGGAAACAAAGCCTGTTTTGTTTCTTGCCTGCTTGTGAGGTCTCTGCTGCACCCCATGTGGGTGCACTGCTCTGTGCTTTGTTGAAAGGCTTAAGATACTCAGAAGGTAAAGAACAGGATGCTTCTGGAGAGGAATAAATCCCAGCTTCAGTAGATAAACAAGATTGTTTGAATTGGTCATTTAAGTGAGCTCTTTATATGGAAACCTTGTAGTGCTGCTTGTATCCATAGGTAACAGCATTTAGGTAAACACAGTCAGAGGTGCTCACAATAGTCACCAGAGTATTTCTCTTACATAATTTTGTGCAAGTTTCTGTTTAATCCTGTGGACTGGTTCTTCCTCCGTCTTTTGATATCCTAACTAATTTTTCCTGTTCCATGGTTTTGAATAGTCAGATAAGCTTAGATTTGAAAGAAAAAACCTTACCAGCCAATTCAGTTTGCCATCAGAATTGGCTGTTGTCATTAATGATTACTGCTTGTGGTATCTAACTCTCGAAAACTGGTGAGACGCAAAGGATATTTGCCACTTTATTTTTGTGCAACTTTATTGCTATTCAATTTTTTTCACCAAGAATATATGTTATTTCATAAATAATGTTATGTTACATAATGAAAACAGTGTGGAAAGCTCAAAAGCTTATCCAAATGTTTGTTAATAGATGAAGTATTTAACAATGTGTAGCTCTATCTAGAATGTTTTTGAAATCAATCATGTTTTATAATTCCAGTTCTCCTCAATTTACTAATGGGCTATTTACTAGCAGATATTTTTGTTTGTTTTATTGCTTGGAACCAAAACCATTTTTCCCTGTTAGTTGTTTGCTTTGGGCATCAATTTCTGACATGTTCATTGTATGTGGTGGATCTCAGATCAATTCCCCAATTCATATTTAATTCATGTTATCAAACATGGCACAGCACACTGTATAAAATGTCTCTGTGGAAATATGTTGAATGTTATATTGAAATACCAAGAAGAATGTTTCACTGAAAGAGAAGGATCCCCTTATTCCTTCAGCTCAATCTCCACTACCCCTCTTTTTCCATTTAGACCTTGTAGGAAAGATAAACATGCATATCTTTGTGAATCATAAGAATATTTGGAAACAGTAAATGGTATGATAAAATAGGAGGAGGGGGAGAGAGTGTATGCCTGTGTCTATGTGGGATGTCTGTGGAGGAAGGGGAGAGAGATATAGAAATCATCAAAGTATGGATTTAGTCTGTAGGAGTTTGGGAGTCTTTAGGTTTATAAAGAACTGTTCTGGAGAAGAGAGGATACTAAGGTTTATGGAGCACCCACTATTCCTGGTGTATGATAGAATAATCAGTCCTGATAATAATTCAAAGGGAGATGCCAGTATCCTTGGTATGGATGAGAAAATTGAGGATTAAATGAATTACTGAGTTGGTATGCCCAACTCTATTCCAAGTTCATTTGACTCTAAAGGCTGTGTTTTTAATATTGTACTATGATACCTGTCAATTATGTAACTATGCTAATGACAGATATGAGCAGTTTTATTAAATAAGATTGGTGGTGCCTGGCAAATCTTAGGTCTGAAAAATTGTTGGCTTTTCCCCTATCCATTGCCCTATAAAGTGCTAAACTGTAACCTATAAGAAAGAAACTTTTACTCATTTACTTTTTATAAAGCCGTTTCCTAAGTGTTCATGAGTTAATAAGTATAATTTTTTCCCATATGAACTTAATAAGGCTTTGAACAAGATGGAGCAGTAGTTCATGTTTTTGACATCCCTCCTCTCTTCTTCCAGACAAAATATTAAAACAACCAAAAAGACACAACTAGGATATGAATATTTTAGAAAAATCTCTATAGGTCAGAAAGTAAAACCACATGAAGTATTGAGTGTAGTGCTAAAGGCCTGCCCGGTTTAGGGGCCATTTGGACCCTGAGAACTGTTAATTTTTTAAAAAAAGTGTTAATAAGGAAAAGGACACATAAAACAGGCTCAATGGGAAAAGCCAAGGACGCATAAAACAGGCTCAATGGGAAATGCCAGGCGGGCAGCTGACCTGGCCCTGGCCCTAGGACAAACATTTACAAGGATTGACCACATATCAAGTAAAAAAGTCACACATTTTCTAGAATCAATATTATATAGACTATTTTTTAAACCACAATGCAATTAAGCTTAAACCCATAATAAAAAAGTTAGTTTCAAAAAACATGGCTTGCCCTAGCAGCTGTTAAAACATATTACTAAGGTTGTACCATTGTATATATTGTACATACTAAATAATGTATATGTTTATATGCATATATAATTTACATGTTTATATAGTATAAACATAAAGGTAGTACTGTGGTACTAGTATAAGAATAGTTAGATTAATAAAATAGAAAATCTGGAAATGTCAAAATTTAGTCTGCGGTAAAGATGACAATGGGAAAGATACACTACAACACACATGGTATTGGGACTAATGGCCATATGGAAAAAGATAAAATTAGATCCATTCATGTCATATACCAGAATACATCATAGTGGATCAGATTGAGTTGCCAAGTAAATGAGAACTGTAGTTTTTTAATTTAAATGGGTGAATTTCTCTGTAATCTGAAAGTGAGGAAAACATAATTTAAATTTAAATCGTTAAAAAGGTTGGTAAATTTGCCTAAAAATACCCCCCAACACTCACCTTTTTTTTGGAGACGGTCTTCCGCTTGTCGCCCATGCTAGAGTGCAGTGGCGCAATCTCACCTTACTGCAACCTCCATCTCCCAGGCTCAAGTAATTATCCTGCCTCAGCCTCCCAAGTAGCTGGGATTACAAGTGCCTGCCACCAAGCCCAGCTAATTTTTATTTTTTTAATAGAGACAGAGTTTTACCATGTTGGCTGGTCTTGAACTCCTGACCTCAGGTGATCTGCCTGCCTTGGCCTCCCAGAGTGCTGGGATTATAGGCGTGAGCCACTGCGCCCAGCTAAGAATAAGCTCTTAAGAAAAACAAGCAAAATAAAAAGATGACAAACTGAGGAAATTATTTTTAACTTATATCACAGACACAGATTTCTTATCCTTAATGCATAGATTGTCTAAGACATAGCAAAAATTAAATCATACTGAGATATTATTTCTCATCTCTTAGATTGGCAGAACCCAAAATTGGCAAGGCTTTAGGGGCAAAAAAGCACTCTCTTACATTACTAGTGAGGCTACATCACAGTACAACTCCTGGATTGGGGCAGTGGTGCAAATTTGGCGATATCTAGCAAAATCATTTATGCTTTTAATGTTCAACTAAGCAATCTCTCATACAGAATTCTACCCAAAGATACAGTAGCAGAGGCCAGGTGCAGTGGCTCACACCTGTAATCCCAGCACTTTGGGAGGCTGAAGTGAGTGGATCACCTGAGGTTAGGAGTTGGAGACCAGCCTGGCCAACATGGTAAACCCCGTCTCCACTAAAAAATACAAAAATTAGCCGGTGTGGTGGTGTACGCCTGTAGTCCCAGCTGCTCAGGAGGCTGAGGCAGGAGAATCACTTGAACCTGGGAGGCGGAGGTTACAGTGAGCCAGAGGTTGCGCCACTGCACTCCACCCTGGTGACAGAGTGAGACTCCATCTCAAAAAAAAAAAAAGATACAGTAGCAGAAATACAAAATTATGTATGAGCATGTTCTATACAGTACTTTTTACTAATAATGAAAACCTAACAGGAAATTGGTTAAGTAGAATATTAACTAGCGATGTCAACATGAAAATGAGGGAAAATCTCTATATACTGCTTTCAAGTTATTTCAGGTTATATTGTTACATAGAAAAAAACAAAGTGGAAGGAAGTATCCATGGTATGCTACCATATATCAAAGAAGAAGGGATGTGT
The DNA here is from genome assembly GCF_009761245.1 of Sapajus apella. Lineage (NCBI taxonomy): Eukaryota > Metazoa > Chordata > Mammalia > Primates > Cebidae > Sapajus > Sapajus apella. Next base: position 88,747 of record NW_022436974.1, on the reverse strand, counting down.
ATATGTTTGCTTACATTTTTAAGAATAGAATAAAGGAAACACTGATATAGTCAACTGTTACCTGTTGGAGGTAGGAGGAAGCAGATGGGAAATAAAGCAAGTCTCTCAAATTCAAAAGCAGAATGTCACAAGTACACCTGTATGTTGAGATGGTTGGCTGATTATAGAAGAATAATTTCAGGTGACTTTAAAGCACAGTGATTTTACTTTATGTACTTAATGGAATATCTTAAGATAAAATTGCAAAGAAGTCTGAAACTTGAATCATTTTAGTGATCATTATGTGTTATTTTAGATGATCGCATATGTATGGAGGACAATATGTATTAATGTTGTTAGAACCCAGTTATAAAATCAAAGTAAAAACCTTGAATCTTACATCTGAATTAGAAATACGCATTTTCTGAAGGAAAATACCACCTAGAAGTGGCTCACGCCTGTAATCCCAGCACTTTGGGAGGCCGAGGCGGGTGGATCACGAGGTCAAGAGATCGAGACCATCCTGGTCAACATGGTGAAACCCCGTCTCTACTAAAACTACAAAAAATTAGCTGGGCATGGTGGCGTGTGCCTGTAGTCCCAGCTACTCAGGAGGCTGAGGCAGGAGAATTGCCTGAACCCAGGAGGCGGAGGTTGCGGTGAGCCGAGATCGCGCCATTGCACTCCAGCCTGTGTAACAAGAGCAAAACTCTGTCTCAAAAAAATAAAAAAAAAAAAAAAGTTACAATAAAAGCAACAAAATAATAATGGGTACCCCTAGTACCCAGAATAATGTCTCTAAATACCATTTCCCACTCAAATGAGAGTTTCTTCAACAAAGGCTGACTAAAATTTGGGGCAGGGAATATAATAGATGACCTTGGAACATCACTTTTATAAAAGCAAACAAGGAAGCAGGCCAAGCCCGTTGTAGCCATAGCACAAGGACCCAACTTGAAGGGCCGACCCTGGCAAAATGTGGCACACTTGGAGCATTGATCAGAATAACTGTGCTGAGTTGAAACACATCATAAACGTATTTAAAAATCTGTGATTTTATAATGATTTTTTTTTTCCCTTTGCTCGAGGTAGCAGAGTATCAAAGTGGTTTTTTTTAAAAAACCCTTACTGGCTGCCTTTGGGAGGATTCTATGGGACCAGCTCATCATCCTGAAAATATACGTAAAAAGGGAGTGAATCAGACATTTATTCTGTGCCTTACCTGTACAAATTATGTTTCAGGGTAATCAAATACTTAATATGGGAAAATTTTTATTTTTAAAACTTCAAATAATACACAGGAAGGAATGATACCATCACTTTGTAACCTCTAATGAAATAATGGGTTTAGGTGGAAAAAAAAAATCAATGGTTGCTAAAAACCCTTGGTGAAAGTAACTTTTAAAATGGATGCAATAAGTTTACCACATCTGCACCACTGATTCATCTTTATGAAGACAGTCATCTTGTGCCTTCTCTTTTCATGCAGTGCCACTAGTGAAGTATTCTTGCCAAAAATTGTGATCAGGCCTCTATATCAAAGTTGTTCACAGCAAATCAAGAAATGGAAAAGTATGCTACATAGACTGTGAGGATGCCATCAGCAAAGTCTAGGCTGTAGAAAATTTCATGGGGCACATGACAGTTTCTTTGACCAATAAATGCCAAAGAAAAAACAAAGGAGGAACCTGTGTATTAAAACAGTGGTCCTCAGAGCGCAGGCATGCATCAAAAGTCACTGGGAGGGCTTGTCAAAACACAAGATTACTGGCTTCATCCTGTAGTTTCTCATTCATTAGCCCTGGGTTAGGGCCTATGAATTTACATTTCTAAAACATTGCTAGGTACTCCTGATGATTCAGAAACCACAGAACCGTGTTATTAAAGAAGTCTTGGATTATGAATGAAAAATAATGTATGGACCTTGTTTGGATTCTGTTTTGAACAAGCCAATTGTAAAAATAATAATAATTCTCTTGATAGGAAAATGTAGACATGCGATGGACTTGTGATAATATTAAGGAATTGGTAAATTTTGATAATGTAATCATGGTATTGTAATTATATTTTTCTTTTTTTAAAGGAGGCCCCACCTTTTTAGAAATACATACTGAAATTATGGGTAAATGCTATATTGTTTGCTCGAAAATAATTGAAGCTGAAAAGTAATTGAGGATAGAGGTAAAGAATGGCCACGTATTGATCATGGGGAAGAAAGTGATGAGTACACAAGGATTCATTATGTGTATTAATTTTTCTACTTTTCTATGTTTATGGAAATTATCTTTAAAATTTAAAATATGTATTTGGAAACATAAAAATATATATTCCTAAATAGCACATGAGTTTAAGTCACCATAGAAATTACACATTTTGGCCGGGCGCGGTGGCTCACTTTGGGAGGCCGAGGCAGGTGGATCACGAGGTCAAGAGATCGAGACCATCCTGGTCAACATGGTGAAACCCCATCTCTACTAAAACTACAAAAAATTAGCTGGGCATGGTGGCGCGTGCCTGTAGTCCCGGCTACTTGGGAGGCTGAGGCAGGAGAATTGCCTGAACCCAGGAGGCGGAGGTTGCGGTGAGCCAAGATCGCGCCATTGCACTCCAGTCTGGGTAACAGGAGCAAAACTCCGTCTCAAAAAAAAAAAAAAGAAAAAAAGAAATTACACATTTTTTGGAAGAAAAGAGTCATGAACTATACTATTTCAAAACGTGTGGCAAGCAGGTGAAGCAGGACTTAAGGGTAAATTTATTGACTTAAGTCTTCCAAAAAAAGATTTAAATGAAGTAAGTTCAACTCAAAAGTTAGAGAATGAAATACAGAAAAGCTGGAGGGAAAAAGTAAAAGCAGAAAATATAGAAATAAGTTAATGCAGTCATATTAACAGGTAGCTGAGAAGATTGGATTGAACTAAGGCATTGTTAGAGAGATTGGTGTATAATTTTCCTCTCTCTAATATCCTTGGTTCTGTTTCAGTGCTGTGCTAGCCTGATAGAAGAATTGGGCAGTCTTGAGCCAGGTGTGGTGCTTGCCTGCAGTCTCAGCTACTCGAGAGACTGAGACAGTAGGTTTGTGTGAGGCCAGGAGTTTGAGACCAGCCTGGACAACATAGTAAGACAGGGATTAAAAAAAAAAAAAAAAAAAAGAAGAGTTAAGTAATCTAAAGGGAAATTAATAGTAGGACTTCTCTATTGTCTTTTATCTTAAATAGTTAATTTTCTGCCTCAGTGAGGAACTACTCAGCATATGTAGAAATGGTTCGGTATTTTTTCAGCATGCACTTTGTGCCAGATGCTGTGTTAGGCATTAAGGACACATAGATGACTAGGATACGTCCCCTACTCCTGTGGCAGTCAGTCTGAAGGAGCGTATACATTTGTAAACAAAAAATTAGAGCTGTGTCTGTTGCCACGACCTGCAGTAACCAGCGTGAACTCACCCGCCAGAAAAATACGAAAAAGCAGAGCAACTCAGGGAAGGCGCCGAGATGACAGGCTTTTTGTTGCCACTGGCAAGCAGAGTGCCTCATCATCTCTACCCCCAGGGTCCGAGATTGTGCAGCGGAAGCAGAAGAAGGCAAACAAGAAGAAGGAAGAACCTAACTAGCTTTGTGGCTACATGTCCAGCCCTCTTGCCCTTTGCCTGTTTGCCTAGAACCAGTCCCACCATGCTCGCGTTTCCTCCCGTAGGGCTCACAGGTCCCAGCGCCGATGGCATTCCCTTTGCCTTGAGTCTGCAGTGGGTCTCTTTTGTGCCTCCTTCCCCTCAGGTAGCCTCTTTTCCCCTGGGCCACTCCTGGGGGTGAGGGGGTTACCCCCTCCCAATGTTTTTTATTTCTGTGGGACTCACCCCAGAGTATTAAAAGTAATTTTGTTTAAAAAAAAAAAAAGAATCAAGCAAGAAATGTTAGTAGACAATATGGAAGAGTTCCTAGGCAATTCCTTGAGAGAAGAAAATGTTTAATGTATAGGATAGACTCGGCCTCGTGATGTTTTTGCTCAAGTAGTCTCCAAGAAGAAATGGTATTTACCAAGCAGCCAGTCTGTTGTAATGGGACACATTAAAAGTCACGAGAAGTTTGCTGTGTGACTAGGAGACCATTAAGTTATAAGAGCTGTCAGTGTATGTTATTTAGGATTTTTGTAGCAAGGTTTATGTGAGAGATTGGCCTGTAATTTTCCTTTCTTTTAATATCCTTGTATGGTATCAAGGTTATGCTGGCCTTATAAGTGTTGGAAAATATTCCTTCCTTGTTATGCTCTGGAAGAGGTTGTGTAAGATTGGTATTATTTCTTCCTTGACTGCAAAGCTGTTGGGACGTGGGGTTTTCTTTAGTCATTGTGTACTAAACATTTAGTAGAAAGTGACCCAAAATTTCAACTTAAGTTGAATATGTGTCTGAAAAGTTTTATTCTTACTAACATTTTCACATAAAACTTTGCTCTGCTCACTGAGGCTAATCCACAGTTTGATCAATGTTTTATCAGTGACAGAAATTTAGTAGTATAAAAACTTGAGTCCATTTCTAACCACCAGATGGTATATTGCAGCTTCAAAAAACAATTTTTTTTTTCTTCTGAGTACCTAGGCTATGTGCTGGGGGTACCATGGTGTCAAATGAGACAAATCTGTGTCATCCAAATACTTGTGGACTCAATTTGATACAAACAAGCATCAGATCATTTTAATCTACTTGGTTTATTAGGATACGTATAAGAATATATTATTAAGGCCTGATTATTTTGATGGGCTTTCCTGTTCAGAATGCTTTGTCTTAGTTGCTTTTGTGAATGAATTTTTAATTAAATATATATTTCATAAGAAGTAATACATTTGCATCATTCACTCTTCAGAAGTTATAAATAAGGATCTCCGACTTTGTCCTTTAGTCACCTAGTTTCCCATCTGTGGAGCCAAAATATGTTAGTTGCTTCTTAGCTATTCATCAGTTTTTATATCCTCTGAATATGCAATGCATATTCATCACCTTTGTCCCCCCACTTTTTTTTAACCTTTATCTTCTGCACTTTGCTTTTAATTTAATAAGTCCTTAGAAACTGTTCTTTGGCCGGGCGCGGTGGCTCAAGCCTGTAATCCCAGCACTTTGGGAGGCCGAGGCGGGTGGATCGCGAGGTCAAGAGATCGAGACCATCCTGGTCAACATGGTGAAACCCCGTCTCTACTAAAAAAAAAAAAGATACAAAAAATTAGCTGGGCATGGTGGTGCATGCCTGTAATCCCAGCTACTCAGGAGGCTGAGGCAGGAGAATTGCCTGAACCCAGGAGGCGGAGGTTGCGGTGAGCCAAGATCGCGCCATTGCACTCTAGCCTGGGTAACAAGAGTGAAACTCCGTTTCAAAAAAAAAAAAAAAA